>NC_034592.1:103911283-103960736 GCF_900095145.1 Mus pahari
CACACACACACACACACACACACACCACACCACACACACACACACACCACAATGGAGAAGTCAGATGCCTAGGGAAACAGCATAGGTGAAACCAGAGGAGACACATAAAGCCCCCTCCTAGAGACCAGTGGCACTTGAGGAGCAGGCTGAAAAGTCAGACTTACAGCTGTCAGTGTCAAAGACAATGAGCATTCAGAAAGGAGGAGGCGTGACAGCATTGCACATCTAGACCGTGCAATGCCAGAAGTGCTGGGTTAGTTTGGGTTTCTACTGATGTGGTGAAACACCAAGACCAAAACAACTTAGGGAGGAAAGGGTTTATTTGGCATCACTGTTCATCATAGGAGGAATTCAGGAACTCAGACAGGGCAGGAACCTGGAAGGAAGCAGATGCTGACGCAGAGACCATGGAGGGGTGCTGTTTCGTGGCTGGCTCAGCCTGGTTTCTTACAGAATGCAGGACCACGGGTTGTCTGCTTACAGCCCAATCTTATGGAGACCTTTTATCAATGGTAGCGGGGAGGAGGTTCCCTCTTTTCTGATGACTCTAACTTGTATCAAGTTGATATAAAGCTAGCCAGCACAAGGGTAGGGGTCTCACTCACCAATCAGTACACAAAGGCTTGAATCATGCTTTCCATAAAATAACTGTGCATCTTACAGTTGTCTGGAATGGGAAGCAGGCCTCTTAAACTTTTTTACATATCACTTTTCAATGAGGAATTTTTACATAACCCTGTGTATAGGTGTATAAAATAGGTATGCAAATCAGACACTTACTGATAATAAGTCATTAAGACATTTAGTTGGGAGACTGGGAGTGTATCACGGTTGGTGGTTTGCTTGCCTGACATACATGAAGTCACACCTCCATAGACATACACACAGAGAAGAAAACATGTATGGTGGCACAAGCTTCTAATCCCAGCATTCAGAATGTAGTCAGAGAATTATCTCTAAAAAATTAAAAGAAAATAAATGTTTTTTAAAAGATTTATTTATTTATTATATGTAAGTACACTGTAGCTGTCTTCGAAGAGGGAGTGTCGTTGCGGATGGTTATGAGCCACCATGTGGTTGCTGGGATTTGAACTCTGGACCTTTGGAAGAGCAGTCAGGTGCTCTTACCCACTGAGCCATCTCACCAGCCCAAATAAATGTATTTTATTTTAAAACAGTTCATGGTGTACATGTAAGTTTGCCATTTATTTTATATTAATGAGATAGATGCACTTGTTCACTTTTGCTCAAAAATTTAAATCGTGTGGAATATTAGATACCGTAGGACACAGAGCATCTTCTTTTTGGAATTGATGGATATTTTGATGTTATAACTGTCAATCTTGAGAATCCCATTTATATAAATAAGTAGTACGAGTTGGCAGCAGTTCTTAAGGCCATTTCAGAAATTTCTGGGGGGCTGGTGAGATGGCTCAGTGGGTAAGAGCACCCAACTGCTCTTCCGAAGGTCCGGAGTTCAAATCCCAGCAACCACATGGTGGCTCATAACCATCCTTAACAAGATCTGACTCCCTCTTCTGGAGTGTCTGAAGACAGCTACAGTGAGTGTACTTACATATAATAAATAAATCTTTATAAAAAAAAATTCTGGGAATTCTGCCCTAATTCTGAGTCAAAATCCATTTAATGGGAACTAGCGAGATGGCTCGGTGGTAAAGAGCTCTTCTTATTGCTCTTGCAGAGGACCTTGGTTCGGTTCCCAGCAACCGCATGGTGGCCCTCTTCTGATCTTCAAGGGCATCAGACACACATGTGGTACACAGACACGCATGTGGTACACAGACAGGCAAACCACCCACACACACATAAATCAAAACCTTAAAGTTACCCCTCATAGGGAACAGAGGAGACCGGCTCTCTGTCCTACTTTCCTTCCTGCCCTTTCTCATAGAGGCGTATCTGAACGTGTGTTTCCTTTCTCGGGTCACAGACACTTTCTGGACCAACCCACAGTACCGCCTCAAGCTTCTGGAGGAAGACGATGACCCTGACGACTCTGAGGTGATCTGCAGCTTCCTTGTGGCTCTGATGCAGAAGAACCGGCGCAAGGACCGGAAGCTGGGAGCCAACCTCTTCACCATCGGCTTCGCCATCTACGAGGTATGCGGGCCCCGGCTCCAGCACGGGAAACCTTTCCAGCGGAGAGAACTTGGGAGTTTCCAACAGGGTCCCCTGGTTTTTCTTGTCCCCAGTGACCACTAGAGCTCCTGCTCTCAGGCCCACACATGTCTGTCATCAGTGTAAATGCCACAAGTGCAGTGGGTGGGACCGGAGCTGGCCGGGTAGTAGCATGAGTTAGAGCCTACAGTCACTTTCATGTTGCTGGCATTCCCTTCGGCCGACTCTGTACCCTCATTCACATCAGAGGTGTTCTTTTTCTATTTCGCTTCCAGGTTCCCAAAGAGGTATAGCAGTGGCAGCAGCCAGCCGTGGTGTGCAGCATTCCTTGGGGGTCCTAAGTCTGTCTGTGGCTCCCTAAGAAACTTCCTGGTAGGGTTGGTGAGCGAGGCTGATAGGAAGGTACCACGCCCGTAATGCACGTTTTCTCCCTCCCACCAGGACACCCTGCCATCAAACACACAAACCTTCCCACACTTACTCTTTCATAGTCGTGCAAGTATACACTCTCAGGTGTGTTTGAAGGAGGCTGCCTCCTAGAGTAGGAGAATCGCCTTCTTCAGAGCCCAGTCAGAGTCCTTCCCCATCTTTGGGGCACTTGTGAGCTTGAGGGATTTTAAGTGAGTGGCCCTGCCAAGGGAAAAACATAGACCTGACCTTTATTTCTGAATCCTGCCCCCCCTCTCCCAAAAAGGAAGAGGAGGAAGTGAGCTACAGAATTTCTGTGATGTTCAGCAATTTGAGGACTTAGGAACTGGAAGTAGGTAGGTAAGGACTGTGAAACAAATGACCAAAGAGTTAGGACCCTTGGAGGGGACTATGAGCAGGTCCATGCAACCTTCCCAAGGGGCTCAGTTCTCTTGCGTTCTTGTCCCCAGATGCACGGGAATAAGCAACACCTGCAGAAAGATTTCTTCTTGTACAACGCCTCCAAGGCCAGAAGCAAAACCTACATCAACATGCGGGAGGTGTCCCAGCGCTTCCGCCTGCCGCCCAGCGAGTATGTCATCGTACCTTCCACCTACGAGCCCCACCAGGAGGGGGAATTCATCCTCCGAGTCTTCTCTGAAAAGAGGAATCTCTCTGAGTGAGTGCCAGCCTGGCTTTCCCCACCTATCCCTAAGAGGTCACTCATGTGGCCCATCCTATAGCCAGGAGGCAGCTGGACTAATTACCTTCAGGGCTCTTGGGACACGCCCACAGGCCTTTACCCTTCTGTACTCTTGGGCCATTACTGGGGTTCCCTCAGTCCTTTGATTGCTTTTTACAGTCCTGGAGTTCAATCCCGGGCCACCACAGGTTTAAATAAATTTCCCAGGTTGCCTTGAACTCACTCAGATTGGCCTCGAAACTTTGATCCTCCTACCCCAGCCTCCAGAGGAGTTGCAATTATAGCCCTGTGGCACTAGAGCAGCTCACAAATGTTTATTCACTCCATTCATCCTGTAGATATGTTTTGAGCAGCCATTCTACCCCAGGACTCTTCCAGGCACTGGGGCCCATGAAGTAAACATGACCACAGAAACAGAAGGGGCTCAGTGCCTTCGTGAAGCTTAACACGCTAGGGACAAAGGACAAGGAAACACACATTGTTTTAATAGACACATTAGATTTATAGAAACAACAACCCAGTGAGAGTAGTTGGAATGCACAGGAAGCTGGCCAGGCTTCATCTCAGCAGACCTGAGAGACTGACAGACCCTGCCTCTCTGAGTTCTGTCCCTGGAAGAGGTGCTAGGTCTGTTGCTAGGTCGCTGGGCCATGCTTTGAGGGAGCTCTGGGCAACACCAAGGAGTAGCCATGCGCCTGGGCTTTTCTGGGAATGGCATCTACTCGAGGCTGGCTCCTGGTGGGTGTTTAGTCCTCGGCTCTTTTAGATTTAATCTCAAATCTTTGATGACAAAGAAGCCACATGACCTGGACAAATTCTTGGGGGTGGGTCCTGTTTGTTCAGGGGATAATGAGATACCCTATGTTTGTGTTTTTCACAGGGAAGCTGAAAATACAATCTCTGTGGATCGGCCAGTGGTAAGTGGTTAGGCTCTTAACTATGAGACGATATGGGGGTCACATGCCAACCCAGGCAGGGGCAGTCCAGTGTGCAGGGCAGAAGGAACGATGTCTCCGTTGTAGAACCATTTTGCTGGTCAGAAGCGGGAGTGTGGAAGAGGAGAAAGTATTTTATCAATTAGAGGAAGGCAGCTGGATTTAGGAAGTGATGATAAGAAAGGCTAATATCGGCTTAAGAGGTTGGATCGCATCCGATTTCTCACACAGAAAGAAGGGACTAGGATCAGAACTCAGGGTCAGAACCTGGGTCGTTCACCTTCCACCTTGGTGACCTGGTCAAGTTTACAGAACCCCTCTGACTCAGCTTTCTACTCTGCAAAATGAGGATAATCCTAATCTCCTGGCCATGCTGGTGGCGTTTAGATCTATAAGCTCACACATGTGAAATGTCTGGCATAGCATGTATACCACAAGGGTATTTCTAGATATCCTTCACGAATGTGGCTTACGTCATTTCTTCAAACATTCGGAGAAATGGACGAGATGGATGAGGTTGTCATCCCAGCTTTTCACTCGAGAAGGTGGTGGCTCAGTGGGGTTAAATGGCTTCCTTGCACTCCTGGAGGCAGGAAGTGGCAGGTAGAGCAGTGGAGAAGTTTAGATTCTCCTGTGTGTGTGTGTGTGTGTGTATGTGTGTGTGTTTCAGGAGAGAAGAGTGGGTGTAATGGAGGAGACTCAGGTCTGCCATGGATCTTTGGGCTGTTCTCAGAGTGACTTGACCCAGAACAAACGCCCCACTGAGTGTCTTTCAGGTAGTGACTCCCATGATCACAATGCTGGTTCCATGCTAGGGCTGGAGCCAGGCACCTTCCTAACCACTACACATCTTATTTTAGGGTTGGGTGCACCTTGCTCTTCCTCATCCTTTGGGTGCTGGAACAGCGTAGAGTATGTATCAGGAGTTGCTCACTCAAAGATTTCCTAGACTGGGAGCGTGACTGATTGTAGAATGCTTGCCTGGTATTCACAAGGCTCTGGATTCAACTCTAGCGCTGCTTAAAGGGGGAGGAGGGCGGCTCATGGGAACTGGCATGTCATGAGTACTGCAGATCAGCGGAAGGGGGCCTAGTGTCCCTACATAACTATGTTTGTCAACAGTTTTCAAATAACACATGGTGGGCCTGGTGTGGTGGCACAAGTGGATCTCTTGTGATCTTAAAGCCTACAGAGAGAGTTCCAGGACAGCTGGGGCTACACAGAAAACCCCTGTTTTTTTGTTTGGGTTTGTGTGTGTGTGTATGTGTGTTGTGTTGTGTTTTGTTGTTTTTTTAAAGACACAGGGTAATGGCTAAGCTGACTTGCCACAGGACATTGCCGGCCCAGTGTAATCGCCAAACTTTCTGATTTTACAAAAAAAGCCCTAAACCTGGAAACACATATGAGTCTCCATTGTATGTTTGCCTAAATATTAAAACAAAATCTCCTTTTAAAAAATCCTCACTTTCACACAGGTTTGAATGAGCCACACTTTGGCGACCAATTTGATTTTTAAGGACTGGCAAGGTCCTTTCCCTCCCCAGAGTCGGATTAGCAGAACAAAGCATAGCAGCTGTCAGTCTTGGGATGTGGCGGGAGAACACTCTTCCTCCTTTGCACTCCGTGCTCTTAAAAAAATTGTGTTTTGTTAATTTATTCATTCATTCATGTATGTGCATGTCCCAAGCACACATGTGATGGTCAGAGGACAACTTGTGGCAGTCAGTTCTCTTCTTTTGCTTTGTGGTTCCCAGGGGTCATTTGGGTTGTCAGTCTTGGTGGCAAGTGCCTTTACCCACTGAGCTCCAATTGATTACAATATCTGGACCCCAGAGCCTTGAGCCGCTGGCCACCCTAGAAACTTGATTTTCACCCATTCCTCATTTACTGTCCCCCTTTCTATGCAGAAAAAGAAAAAAAACAAGGTGAGTGGGCCAGGCACTGTGCTTATGTGTGTATATGCATGCATGTGTGTGTATACATGTGTAACATGTGGCATGTGTATGTATACTTGTGTATATGCATGCATATGTATACATGTGTAACATGTGGCATATGTATGTATACTTGTACATATGTATGCATATGTATGCACATGTGTAACACATGGCATGTGTGTATACTTGTGTGTATGCATACATATGTATACACACATGTAACACGTGGCATGTGTATGTATACTTGTGTATATGCATGCATATGTATACACACGTGTAACATGTGGCATGTGTGTATGTACACTGTGGCATGTGTAAGACGCACTTCTTCCTCTTCTCCTTGAAGCCTCTGCTGATTGGGTGCTCTTGCAGATGCTTCGCCTCAGCCTCACAGTAATCCTGGACTGTGGTTCCATCATCAGTCCTGACTTTAGAGGGAGAAAAGGCAGAGACAAACTAGTCTCCCTGAGCCCACACTTAGCCAGGGGCTTCCCCGGAGTCTGTGCTCTGAAATACCACAGCTGTTAGACAAGGTTTGGTGTGGGTGCTTATGGTGGTCCTGAGGAATCTATCACAGAGGTTCTCCTGGCATGGGTGCTGGTCCAGCCCAGAGGGAACATATAACATGTGGAGTGCTTATAGCAAGCCCCTACCCCACTATATAATAGTATCTATAAGGTAGGAACTGTTTATGCTTTTTAAAATGAGGGCTCACATTCAGAGAAGCAAAGAGATTTGCCCACACAGTAACAACTGGGGACATTGGACCCGCAGTCCCACATATGTCTACTCTGAGACCAATCTCTTGCCTTCCCTCCCCAGTGCTCCCTACACTTCAAGGCTTGTGTTGTCAATAAGCACATGTGAGTCTATAAGCGAATGACTGGTAGAGATGCCCCATGGCTACACCCTGCCCACTGATCTGCTCGATCCATCACCTTCGCTTGCTCTGAGATTCCCCATGAGCTTCATAAGCTTTGGCAAGAGCCCTTGTTTATAAGAGCAAGCTGCGGTCTAAGGAGCTTCTCAGAGATAAACCCAGCAGAGCTGCTCTCTCTGGTGTTTCCCGCTGGGTGACCTGCACAGGAACAGAGTGGAGCCTTCCTGGCCAGTCTGCTTTTTTTAGCTGAGGCTGCTAAGATTGACTGCACTTTGGCCCCAAGCCCTGTTGTTTCCCACCACACCAACACAGGCAGGATGTGGCGGCCACTCTCTAGCTCTTCTGTGGCCTCTGTACTTGCATGAACATGGCCTCAAGGTAGCCCTCCTGCTTCTGTAGTACCTTCGGGGTTTGCACAGTAAGTACAGTTTTGCCTTCGCTAACCATCTGGCTTCCACAGAGGTCCTATCAGAAGGGAAAGTCAGGTTTTACCAGGTGCAGTAGCAGATGAGTGTGAGCAACCAATGAAGGTACTTCTTACATGAGGGGAGGAGGGCTGGGCGGAGCAGACACACCACAGGCATGAGAGGTTCCTGGGCTACTTCGGGGCTGGAGCTCTGTTCTCTATTAGGATGGCCTTGAACTTGTGGTCATTCCCTCTGCTAGGGTTACAGTTGGGTGCCACCATGACTGGCCTGAAAGCCTCATTTTTAATGGGTTTGACACAGAATTTCTGGGACACTTCAGTGTTTTTTCACTTGAAAAATAAATCCACAAAAGTACTTGATGATCACCGATCACATCATCTGTGCTCAGCATTCTAAGCGATTTTGTGTGTGTTACTTAGGAACGAATGCATGAGGGAAAATGGGTAGGTGGGATACAATTGTGGACCCTCCAACTTATATAACACATTCATTGTTTTCTAAAACATGAATAAAACTGAGAAAGAACTGAGGTTCAAACCACACATGGTGGTATACACAGGGCAAGACTGAGTTACACAGTGGGATTCAGCCCCAAATAAAACAAAGAACAGAGACAGAGAGACAGAGAGAGACAGAGACACAGAGAGAGACAGAGACAGAGAGACAGAGACAGAGAGACAGAGAGACAGAGAGAGACAGAGACAGAGAGAGACAGAGACACAGAGAGAGACAGAGAGAGACAGAGAGACAGAGACAGAGAGACAGAGAGACAGAGTACTCTTCAAGGTTCAGAAAGGTTTGGCGTGTCTCCTAGCCACACGGCTTGTCAGTGCAGACATGGGACTTGAACTGAGACTCAGGCTCCTGAGTGACCATTTCCTCCTCAGTGGACAAAGCTGCTTCAGGGGTCATCTGCCTCTTGTGTTGTCAGCCTGTAATACTTGCTTCCTTCCCGCCCGCCCCTTTCCCTCCCCTCCCCAGCCCATCATCTTCGTTTCAGACAGAGCAAACAGCAACAAGGAGCTGGGTGTGGACCAGGAGGCAGAGAAGGGCAAAGACAAAGCAGGGCCCGATAAACCAGGGGAAACCCCACAGGTTTCTGAGCATGCTGCATGGATGGGGAGTTTAGCTCGCAGTGGGGGCTCTGCTATGCTCTTGGGGTCCATAGGGGTTACACTGGCTCGCTCACAGGGGAGGGGTTTGGAATTGTCCTGCTGACTTATCCTCCTGGCAAATTCCTCTGAACTTTGCGGGTATTTCTTGGGTAAATGTGTTTAGGTCGCTGCCACACCAAACCAGTCCCGGGGTGGGAAGGACAGGCCAAGCACAGCCCACTGAAGCCTCTCCAGTCAGGACAGTGGCGCACAGGGAGACAAAGGCTGAGACGAGTCAGCTGCAGAGAACGAAGCTGAACTGTCTCAGAGTTGTTGCAAAGGGAGGGAAAAAAGGATGGTAGCAGAAAGTGGGGTCTGACAGCAGCCTTGCGGTCCTGCAGAACTCCAGGGCCATGCCCTCCTTCCAGGATAACCTATCAGGTGGGGAGGGTGAGGTCCTTTGAGGACTTAGCCACAGAGACAGTAGTGGTTGGAGGACCTGGCCTCTGGTCAGGCTCAAAACAGCAGAGAAAGTTCTATCTGGAAGAGAGTCGAGGATGCTGTCTGCATGTTGGCACGGCATATTTGTCCTTTGGCCTGAGGTGCCAGAACTGCAGAGCCTCTAGAATCCTCACTCCAGTTTGCAGGTAGACTGAAAACATGAGCCCTGTGCCACCTGCTGTTGCTTTAATGGGGCTGTTTGGGACACTGACGCCTGGGTTCCCATAAACCAGTTTCCTTTGTGTCCCTATAGCCACGGCCTGGCCACACAGACCAGGAAAGTGAGGAGCAGCAGCAGTTCCGGAACATCTTCAGGCAGATCGCAGGCGACGTATGTATCTCTCCTAGCCCACGGACCCAGCTCCTCATGCGACTCATCCTCTAACAGGGGTCATTTGGTTTGGGAGAACCAGAGAATGTGTGATGCATCACAGAAACCTGTGCTTTTGGGTTCTGAACTAACACAACCACTGACTGGGTGGCTCAGAGCCTTCTGGCTGCTTGCTGCAGTCTGGACAGCTGGGGGTGCAAAAAAATGAACCCATCTGGCTCAGAAAAGCCCCAGCTTCCCACGGCAGAAGAAAGGATCTCACGCATGTGGACAGCCAGGACTTGTCCGGCAAAGCCTCTGCCCCACTGGCTGCTCTGCCCTTCACAATTCTCTTCTCTCTCTCTTAGGACATGGAGATCTGTGCAGATGAACTCAAGAATGTCCTCAACACAGTGGTGAACAAACGTGAGCGACTCACGCTGGATGTGGGGGATGGGCAGGGGCCCCAGCTGTCTGAAAGCAGCTCCTCACCCTTCTCCATCCCCCCAGACAAGGATCTGAAGACACAAGGATTCACGCTGGAGTCCTGCAGAAGCATGATAGCTCTCATGGACGTATCCTTCCATTTGCCGAGGCTCAGGGGAACAGCTAAGGCTGGCCATGCCCAGGGAAAGGCTTAAGGGAATCCTACATGGATACTCCTGGATGTCTGCAGAGGTTAGGAATGGATACTGGGTAATGGCTGGTCATCACCTCTGGCTCTTACGACTTGAAATCCTGCTTGGCATGCTGCCCAAACGTCCTAGCGGACAGGCTCTGTGAGCTGTAGCGATGGCAGGAACTCTGGTTAAGAAGGGAGAAGGATAGAACCTGGCAGAGTCAGGGGCCCTGGTAAAGGTGGTTTAACCACCTTCCCTGCATAGAACCCTAGACGCCTTCACCCAGTTCAGGGGCATTTTACCATGTGTCTGTGGTCCTTACATCTATCCTCTAGACAGATGGCTCTGGGAGACTGAATCTTCAAGAGTTCCATCACCTCTGGAAAAAGATCAAGGCCTGGCAGGTGCGATGAGAGACCGATGTGGGAGTGATGGACAGGGTTAACTTGGGATTAAGTGTGTGATTGCCGTCTTTGAACTTTGTATTTTCAGAAAATCTTCAAACACTATGACACAGACCATTCCGGTACCATCAATAGCTATGAGATGCGAAATGCAGTCAATGATGCAGGTGCTGGGGTGCAGGGGATGCTGGGGGGAGAGAGGGCGACAACATGTAGACCTGAGAGCTGGGGGAAGCAGGAAGGGATGGGAAAGGAGACTGCAAACCTGAGAACTTCATCCTTTCTTCTCCCTGCCCCAAGGCTTCCATCTCAACAGCCAACTCTATGACATCATCACCATGCGCTACGCTGACAAACACATGAACATTGACTTTGACAGCTTCATCTGCTGCTTCGTCAGGCTGGAAGGGATGTTCAGTAAGTCCCCAGACTTCTCAAGCCCCTCCAGGCTCCTTCTCCATGGTACAGCCACAGCAGTAAGAACTCAGCCTGACAGCTGCCCACTCTTCCACTGAGGCTGCACGTCAGCTGTTACTCTCTGAAGGCCAAGAAAAGGATGGCAAAGGGAGACGAAAGATGCAAGGGAGTGATAGATGCTGGTTACGCCCTGCATGGATTTGTGTGGAAGGACAGCACTCGGCACAGAGGCTTCTTAGATTACAGATCTGAGCACTTCAGGTGATGCTCACTTGTGGTCCTAGCAGTTAGGTAGGAGAGGGAAGAGGATTATGAATTCAAGGCCAGCCTGGGCTACTTGGAGAGACCTTGTTTCAGTAATAAAAAAAGGGCTGGCAAGATGGCTCAGCTGCGTGGTCTGGTGGCCTGAGTTTAATGGCCGAAATCCATGAGGTGGAAGGAGAGAACCAATCTCAGAGTTGCCCCTCTGACCTCTATGTATGTTCTGTGCCCACATGCATACAGTGATACATCCTTCAAGAAGCGAACACAAGTAAACTCAGACCAAACCCTAAGAAAAGGAATGGGAGGGGACAAATGGGAGTCTGTGACTAGCATCTGCCTTACGCTTTCACACAGGAGCTTTTAACGCATTTGACAAGGATGGCGATGGTATCATCAAACTGAACGTACTTGAGGTAAGTGCAGCAAACAGCACATCCTCTGCACAGAACCCAAGGCGGGAATGAACGAGACAGGCCAAACCCAGAACTTGAAGACTGTGATTCCTGGGGTGGGTGTACAACAGAACCTAGCCCCACCTCTGAGTTGCACCTCGGTGGGAAGACCCAGGGAAGGCAGGCTGCTCCTTTAAGTCTCCTCCCTTTCTCTGTCCCAGCACAAGCAATTCCTAGGGATGATGGGAACCTCCGCGTCTGCTCTTGTACTGATCTCAGGGTTTCTTCTTCCAGTGGCTGCAGCTTACCATGTATGCCTGAACCAGACTGACCTCATCTAAGAGCAATCAGGATTTCATCTCAACACAACACAGCTAGAGCCATTTACCACAAAGACCCAGTGGGTGCATCTCCACCTAACCTAGGGGGCTCCTGGTCATGTTCCTTCTCCACTTGGTGCACAACCTGATGCCACCTGAAGTGTCTGGCTTGCGGGGAGGTCTGCAGATTCTGAAACTGTCTACTTAGCTTCTACTGGGTTGTCCACAGCACCTGTAGATGGCTCTCACTCACAAAGGAGCCTAGTCACCATCTGCACTCAGTTCTGCCAGTTTTAGGGTGGGTCTACTCTGGGGTCAATAGGGCGGGCATGGATATCTGACAAAAATATGGCTACATTCTGAAAGAAGCTATCTAAATAAAGGCACACACATGGCTGGTTCCACCATTCTTATTAGCATTTCTCAGCCACAGGAAGACTGAGTGTCTTCCAGTCATATTTCATGTATCACCTCCACAAAGATCTAGTTTGGGGATAGGGAGATGGTTGAGTAGATACAGGTCTACACAGCCATGAGGAGCCCAGTGCAGATCCCTAAAAGCCAAAAGTGGTAGCTAACATCTGTAACTACAGTAATGGAGAACCATGACAAGGGGAATTCTGCAGGCCCGCTGGCCAGTCAAGCCAAAAGGATGAGGTTTGGTGAGAGAGAGCCTGGATACAGTGGAGGGACTAGGGAGCAATGGTTTACGGGGTAAAATTGCTGAGTTTGGGTCCCCAGAACCCACACAAATGTAAATACCTGTTGGAGTCATCACCCACCACTACTTCCATCTCAAGGGGCCAGAGAAAGATTACTGACAAAAAGCCAATTAGCTAGATAGCTGACGCAAGCTCTGGGTTCAACGGAGACCTGTGCTTCAGTGTGGAAGGTAGAAGGTAACATCAACCTGACCTCCACAAGCATGCACACAAACATAAAGGAAATATCCAAGTCTATCTGATCTCGCTCCTGCACACATCACAAAGAAAACCCTTTTGGCCTATGCACATAATTGGTCCTGTCAGGTATTGGAAGGGTTGGGCCTGGTCAGTGTTGGCATATTTCTAATCTAATTTTTTGGGTTTCTATACCTCTCCCTCCCATCCAACTCTTATTCCACCCTTGTTCCTTCCAATTCACCAACATTAGATAGGAGATAAAGGTTAAGAGGAGAAAGGGGGCATAGACCTCTTTAGATTAGTTGCTGATTAGGGTTGTTGGGTTCCTTGGGGCAAGTCCAATCTTCATCAACAGTATATTTCCTGTCTCTTTGTTCATGACTTGACAAACCACAAGACCAACCAGGAACAGCAGGGAGAATCTGCAGCCTCTATGGGCCCTTTCAGGTCTGTTGCACTTATACCCTCTCCAGAATTAAGCTATCTGCAGCTGGCAAAGCCACACCCTTGCTAGTGCATGGAGCAAATCATAATCACCTGCTGTGAAGCTGCCTCTTATCATACAACTGGGATTAAAATAAAAGCATATCTACATATCATAACTGGGTTTTTTTAAGCAACCAAAATTCTCACTACAGGTTAGTTGTATTCATGCGAAACAAAGCCCTAGTTTCCGGATAGAATGGGAAATACAATTAAAATCAAAAATTACTTGTAATTTTGTTTTATGTGTATGGGTGTTTTTGCCTGCATGTCTGGTGCCCATTAAGGTCAGAAGAGTACATCCAATTCCCTAGAAGTGGGAGCTAATGATGGTTGTGAGCACCATGTGGATGCTGGGAACCACACTCAGGTCCTTTAGAAGAGTAGTCTATATGTCCCTGACTATCCCTCCAGCCCCACTACTTCTAGTTCTTGGGCACACTGACCACCCAGATCTTGTTCAAGATCACTGGTGTAGAACACACGAATGGGGTATATTAATTAGAATGAGGGTATATTAATTACTATGTATGAAATAGAGAAATAAACAAATTTAAGATCAAATAAATGAAAACAGGAGCCGGGCGTGGTGGCACACGCCTTTAATCCCAGCATTTGGGAGGCAGAGGCAGGCGGATTTCTGAGTTCAAGGCCAGCCTGGTCTACAAAGTGAGTTCCAGGACAGCCAGAGCTATAAATAGAAACCCTGTCTCAACCCCCCCCCCCAAATGAAAACAGGAAGGTCCTGCAACCAGAGCGCAATGCAGATGTGACTTTTTTCACCCTAGCTCATCTGCTCACTGGCCTTCCTGACATTAAAAACAAACTCCTTAATCTCAAAATACATCAATGGCACATATGCAAACACATGTTTCCTGGCCACTGTTTTGTTCTTTATACCCAAATGAATAAGGCCAATTCATGAATATGCAGACAAATAACAAAATGAACACTTAGTAAAAGTACTTTATTTTCTTCTTGTACTTGCTTTATATCTAATCTCACTTACAAAGTTATGAAGTTCACAGCTTTTATACCAAAATGTAAGAAGGCTGTTTAGAAATATCTTTGCAGTCAAATGTCACCTGACATTTCTTCTAATCCACATTGGAAAACCAAGGTTCAGGGTAGCTCTGGGCATCTACTTCTCCCCACAGCCTTTCCTTCTCCACTCTCTGCCCACACTGAGCTACTCCTGGGCTGGGATGAGCTGAGCTGGTCTGGGCCAGTCTGGGCCATGTCCTTGGGGTTGGAGGAGAAGTGGAGGTAAGTGGTAGGTTTGGTTTACAGAGGTTTCCTACCCATCTGCATATGGAACCAGGTGAGCCACCACAGCTTCCTCCTTTCCTGCCTATCAGGCCAACTCCCTCAAACCCAAGGCTCTCAATGATAGGACCGGGTGAAGCCACCACCACCAGTATGGCAAGTACAGTCTTTAGAACCCTCCTCCAAGCAACAGGAACAAATTTGCTAAGCAAGCATATGTGAACTTAACCTACTTACCGTTCAAACCCCATTTTACAATATATTTCAATTTCCTCTTCAATGAGTTATCTTCCATAAAATACTGTGTCATTCTTTAAGTGTGCACCTACACTCAGCACCTCAGCCACATGCCCATGTCCTCAAGTTGTGCTATGATAATCTACCAGGAAAACAAACAAAAAAACAACAACGAAACCCAACAACAAACCCTTTGCTGGTAACAATTACTTCAACCATAAAAGTGTTGCCTTGGCCTCTATGTGTTCATGAATTCAAACCTCCAACTGCAACCTCTCCCAGGAAAATCATTTTCTTCACAACAGCAACGAGTGCAATGCTAACCACGATGTCTGGAGCTCACGTCAGGACATGCTTTTGCTTCTTTTTAATTTGCACTGTATACAGACTAGCAGAGTGTGCCAAAATGTGTTTTGAACCTAGTAAAAACTTTCAAAATAATTGAAAAGTGCCTGGAATTTTATTAGAACTGAAAATACACACAAGAGATTTTTAAAAGATTTTCTTTGCTTTGAGCTGTTGCAATCAGCATAAGGAATTTTTTAAAATATCCACATTAAAAATGACCTTTAAGTAACTCATAAGAAATGTCTTCCATTTTGTCAGGTTATTAGTTACTCTCCTTCCTTCAACAAAAAGTCAAACAAAAGTCAGAGCTGTCCCTTCTGAGGGAACCGGAGGCTGAGCGTGAAGACACATCATGGTCCACCTAAGAAGTGCACACAGTTCTGCCTCCTACGGGCAGTTTCTGTTGAGGAGCCAAGACTCTTGGGGTTCTTCATTTTCAGAACACACTATATCTGGGGAAAGAGTAACCCAGTGTCAAAAACAATCCCACCTGTGCTGGAACTCATCATTACACTGCTTCCAAGAAACCCCTTCGAAACAAGGAAACACAAGTGCAGGTGCCCACGCATACACAACTAAGCAGGCAGCCATGTGCACACAATGCTACCAAGGGAAGCTCAGATCAGTCTGTACTAATCCTATCAGTCTGCATGCCCTCAAACGTACATTCTTCTTCCTTGCCGTATAAAGTCCCACCACCTCATCACTTTGCACGTTCCCTTTGGTGAACAGGGAACGTGAGCTTCCTTAGCATATCAACCCAGGGAACGAACCAGGTCAGCATTAAACTTAAGGGAACTTTCCTAAGACCCTCTGCACACCCTTACAGGAAGTGGAGGTGAGAGATGGGAGAGGGTTCCTAATCTCATAACTATGCTGTCAGTATCTCCTCTGTATCACACAAAGGTTCTCTTCACATCTAAGCCATGTGGTCAACAAAAATTTTCCCACACAACAGGCCACACTTGAACAGCTTGTGGCCACGCATGAGCTAGTGCCAGCTCCTAGATTAGTTCTTCACATTTCCTGAGTCCAGTAAGAACTACTGGAATCTTTCCTGGAAAGGGGACGCTGGGAGGGAAGTCCTGCCTACAGCCTCTATCAACTAGGGGCAGAGCCTATGGGGAGGTTTGATCAGGCCAGCGACAAAACAAGGTCACAATCCCAGTACCAGAAAGTGAGGGTATGTGGCATGAGGGTCCACTCACTCTGAAGAATGTGAGGTTTTGAAATCTAGAAACAAACATTAGATAGTAAAACTTGCTCAGTTTTACCCACAAGTCTTTAAGAAATCCAAGAACAAAGCCATCCTGCGAAGACTCACTAAGATGGGTACTCCCGATGGTAGCTTTTCCCTTCACCACGCTCCACTCCACAGCTGGCATGAACATGAAGACAGGCACCGGCTTCACTAGCTCTGCCTCTAGAGGCCTGCCTGCTGTCCATCAACTGTCTCCAGCTGCTTCTCCCAGCTCCCTCTCTAGGGTGCCTGCCATGGGTGGAAATAGCTTGGACGCCTGGCTTGCCATTGCCCTAGGCACAACAAAACAGTAGGAGCGATGGGGCCTGGCAACAGAGCAACCCAAAAGGTGTCAACTCTTCATGAGACTCCAAGAGCCAGAGCTAGAAAGGGAAGAAGGGTTTGTGCCTTCCATTCAAGCAGCCAGGAGTGCAGAAGCGCAGGGGGCACCCACTGAGCACTCTGGAGTGATTCCTGGGAAGTGCAGTCTTCAGGTACTTCTGATCATGGACCATGTCTGAATTCTAAAATACAGCAAGCAGGGCAGCCAGGTGCTTCAGGACACTACTGTTTCCCGTCGCACTCACAGCCAGCTTTGTCCAGCTACGTCAATAGTGAGACACTGCACATAATTATTTTAAAAAGAAAACAATTTGTTTAAATTTAAATACCCAGTTATTTCAAAAGGAGGAATTAAAACTGATCTCGAAAAATCTATCATAAGCCATCATAAGAACATAAAGCAAAAATCACAAACCGAATCAATAAAATATATGTATGATTAGGGTCAATCTGGGTAACTAATTAAAATCTGCATCTTTAATAAACACCTACAGTCTAGTAGCATAAAACACTGTTATGTCATTTGTTCCAGAAGAGTAGGTTCCTTAGAAACTGCTTAAATGTCACTTGCATGCTCTAGAGCGGACCTGCGTTATGTGTGACCAACCTATCCTCAGACTGCTAACGATTTTTTTGCTAGTGGTGGGTCTGGCTGTGAACCATTTTCTCCCTCCCAACTTTGCTGGAGGACAGATAGGGGCCCGGAGAAGGACAGTGAAAGGCCCATGGGAGAATTCTTCACTAAGGACTTCCCAACATGGGAGGCAAAAAACTTCATGAATCTATTTTGCTGTCATCTTCAGCGTGACGTTCAATATGTCCTGCAACGTCCTAGGGAACAAGGAGAGAGCGGGTCACAGGTCAGAGTTAAAACTGAGGAGCATAGCACTGCATCTGGTACACAGTGAGGTGGGAGGCTCTGGTACCTCTTAACCAACAGGAAACCATCCACTTAAAGATGATGTCTCCCCTTTGCACAAGAGCACATGGGCTTTATTAAAAACAGCACAATTTTTTTTTAAACCTTGTTTAATTAACGCCCAAGTTCCTGAGTAATAAAATGAAGAGTTCCTAGGCTTTCCCTGTTGACTGCAATTCTGACCACCTTAGGAAGGCTGGGAAGCACGGCTCTCAGCGAGTGGTCTGTGGAACCAGGTAGACCCCACAGAAATACCTGCTTGGATCCTTTCCTGGCTGTGAAAAAGGCATCACAGTTCCTCCAGCGACACTTCAGCGTCTGGAAGTTGGGATTGGTGTGGTCAGTCAGCAAGTGTTGTTTCAAGTGATCCACAACGCCAAATATCAGAGTGCAGCCATACCACTGTGAGAAAGAACAGAGGTGCATGGGGGTGGGCAGAGTATGTGCACATGCAGACGGACGGACACACACACACACACACACACACACACACAAGGTCCAGGCTACCATGCCCAACTAAAGCATACTAAGATATTACATCACAGAATAAAAATTGTATTTATTTTATAATCCTTTTTTTTTTTTTTTTAAACAAGAGACCAGCAGTTTTCCCTTAACACTGAAAAGGATATATTCAACAATTCTAAGAACCATGAAATTAACTACAAAATGACAGAAGCTGTGATTAGTGGTGCACATCTGAAATCCCAGCATTTGGGAGAGAGAAGCACGAGGATCATCAGTTCAAGACCAGCTCTGGCTACATAGTGAATGGGAAGCCAGCCAGTCTGGGCTATATGACACCTGTCTCAAGTCTGACTTTAAACCTCAACTTCTATCTCTTGAATCACAATCTTTTACTTATCTGCTTAAAACAAACAAACAAACAAACAACCCCCAAAAGTGTGTGTGTGTCTTAATTTCACATAATTTTCATAAAGCACAAAGACTCTGTTCTTGCTTTTAAACTTGCAGTTTTGTAGTGAATGTTATGATTTCTAATTCTAGGATGTTCATTTATGTTTTTAATTAGCATGTATTAAATATGCATAGTGGATTTTATTATGCTGTTCTCCTGATACATGCCAGGTGGGTCACTTCACCAGTGAGTCATGCAAGTGTCTTATTATGCAGTTCTCAACAAATGTTATACAATGTACCGGGTGACATACAGCTCCTCAGCATCTCTGTGCCCTCCATCCCTCCTAGCAATTACTAACTGCCTACAGAGCCTCCCGGGAGGGTGGGACCCCAAGAGCCCTTCCCTGGGGATGTTCACTGCTAAACAGTAATGGAAATTTGAGTTTTCTAGTCAGATTACTTCAACTACCTTTGTATTGTAGGTACTTTCCCTGAGAAGCTTACAAGCAAAGGCAGTGATATATATACATACATACATACATACGTACGTACATACATACATACATACATACATATCTCAAAGCTGAAAAGTAACGCGTCTACAGACAAACCTAGAATCAAATTTGAAAAAATATCCAACATTCAATTAATTCTGGTAAAGGGGTCAGGGTTTGGGGAAAAGAAACCCAGAGCAAAAACAAGACCTACACAGATGGTGCTTAAGTTTTATGGGCTAATTATTAGCTTCTATTCCTTAAAAACCACACAATTTAGCCCAGTAGACTAACACAAGACTAGAAATTTAAAATCCAAGTTTTTCTTTGCCTATTCATCAAAAACAAGCAAGGGCATAAGTCAAGTCTTGAGTACTTGTAATACCAAAGGAGGGATGTGCAGACAGGAAAGGCTACAAAAATAAGCCCCACCATTCACTTCCCGTACTGATTTAATGAAACAGAAATCACCTAGGAGGGGAGAGACTTCAGTGGCAAAGGACTTGCCCATCACCTGTGAAGTTAACACTTAGTACTGCAGACAAGACAAAACAACTCCAACTCCTCAAAACACAGGGGACAAAGTGAGAAGACACAATTTATATATCTCATATCTGACTTGACATTTTTCAATAAAGAAGCCATAAAGCATTCTGTGTATTCTTCCAACATGAAGCTTGTCTGCCGTAAAGTAAAAGAAAAGGTATAAGGCCAATCATGAAATGCAAATGCAAGCCAGGCACGGTGGTGCACACCTTTAATCCCAGCACCCAGGAGGCAGAGGTAGGAGCATTTCTGAGTTCGAGGCCAGCCTGGTCTACAAAGTGAGTTCCAGGACAGCCAGGGCTATACAGATAAACCCTGTCTCGAAAACCCAAAAAAAGAAATGCAAATGCGACATTGATTGATGATCAAGAGGATCTACAATCCAGCCCAGACCTAGCAACCCTCAGGGCTGGTGCCAACTGTCCCACTCTTACCCAACAGCGGTAATTCTGCATCAGATTCAGCCTCACAGCCTGGATGCTGCCATCATAACAGCCAGTGTAAATCTGGAGAAAGAGGTTTGTTTAGGGTGTCAGATTAAATAAATATACACGAAGAAAACAGCTACAAAACACTCTTCACAGAAATTTAAATAACATGTAAGACCTGGTCAAAGGCCCTCAGAGGGTCATCCTTGACCTACGGCTCACAGCAAGGATGTCAGGCTTCAATGTTCCCACGTATTCTGCACTGGGACAGCACTGCTAACAAACTGGGAGTCTGCATTGCCAAGAAAGGGCTTCACTACTCAAGATCTTGAAAACATCCATCCTGGCTCAACCTCATTATTAAAAACCCTAAGTTAAACAGGGAGCCAGGTGGGTGGCACTTTAATCCCAGCACTGAGGAGGCAGAGAGGCAGGTTGATCTCTGAGTTTGAAGCTAGCCTGGTCTACACAATGAGTTCTAGGCCTAACAAGGCTACAGTAAAACCTTGTCCAAAAACAAAGAAGAAAGTTAAGTAGGGTTAGGTGAGTTGCCTCTAACTATGCCATACTGGCCAAATATCCTAACTATGTTTACAGTGTCCTGTTCACAGCATGTCTGCAAAAAGCAAGTGTTTTTGTTTAAAGCATCTAATTGCATCTTCCACTTAAGCCATAGTAGCAGATTTTACTGCACTTGTTTTCTACTTATTGGAAATAGAATGCTCAACAATATTATTGGGTTACTCCGTACATCATGCAAAACACTCAGCAACAGGGCACATCACAATCAAGTTGGTAAGATGTCACTTAGTAGAAACATTATTATTAGCATATGGAGTTCTAAGTAAACATAAAGGCATAGAAAGACTTGAAAAAAAACAAGCAATACCCACCACACTCTTATGGATGGTCATACACATAATCATGTCTTTGTGCCCTCCATAAACTTGCAGTCGATCATGGGACTTAAGCAGAAGAAGAAAATTATTAGAGAATTAAGTCAACAGAGGACTTGATAAATTATACACTGTCATCAATGTCTTTACACCCAAAGTCTCAGATCTGCCATTGTGAGGAGGACTGGACAGGTTTTAAGGGGCTACAGATGCTCTCCAGAACGCCTGTAAGTTTTGTCAAAGATGACACTAAGCTCAGCACTTGGAAAGAGAAGGCAGTGGGTCAGGAGTCCAGAGATCCTTAGCTACACGGGGCTACATAACCTGTCTCAATCCCTGTCCACCTAGACACCCCACCACCCATAATAGAACGAAAGACAATACAAAAATATTAGTGCTGACAACCCGGAGCCTGATCAAGAATCTCAGAATGGTATCTGAGTGCAGTCCTTGGCCTGGCTGCTTCCTGATCACTGTAGAAGGCTTCTGCAAGCGTGGATTCACAGGCGCCAATCCAATCTCACATCAGCACGATCGATCGCCTCAAAGAAGTCATAGAAAGTATGTGGACCTAATCCTACCTGTAACTCATAGACACGAACAAACTTGTCCAGGCAAGCAGTCACCATCACTTTCCCCAGAATATTCACCACAGTCACTGCATGGTTGTGGCCTTTATAGATGCGTACAAGCTCACCAGTCTGCGTCAGAAAAGAGGAGACAGTCAACAGACTGGGTTTTAGGATTCCAGCTACACTTACTTCACTGATTGTAAACTTCTAAGGGGAAATTCTGAGGTAAACAATGTAGCTGTTCTAGTGCTAACAGCTCATGGTTTTACTCTTAAGGCACCATTAGCTGCAGAAACATTACACATATCCTCAGACTTTATCATTTATTGACAAGCCAGGTGGTGGAGACACACGTCTTTGATCCCAGCACTGGGGAGGCAGAGGCAGGTGGATGAATCTGAGTTCCAGGACAGTCTGAGCTACAGACAGAGTTTCCAGGACAGTCAAGGTTACACAGAGAAAACCTGTCTGAAGAAAACAAAATAAAACAGAACAGAAAACATTTCCTGACTGTGTATCTGTATAGGCACAGATGGCACAGCACACACACTGGAGGTCAGAGGACAACCGGAGGTCAGTTCTCTCCTTCTACCATATGGGTTAAGGGGACTAAACAGTCTCATCAGGTTTTGTGGTAAGCACCTTTACCTGCTGAGGCATTCACCTGCTCCTCTATTTTTGAAGTATGACTATCCCTGATCCAAGTATCAGAAATGCTCCAGAATCTACAACTTTAGAGCACAGGCATCAATCGCAGGTGAAGGCACACTATGCCTCACCCATGTGCCAAGTCACAGTCAAAACTGAGACACATTAAAAACAAAATCATCTTCAGGCTATGTGTGTATCAAATAACTTGTATTTATACTCAAAATATTTATTTTGTATATGCAAATGCAATATACAAACAAACAATCTGAAATAAGAAATAATAGCCAAGCTGCACTCTCACTATTACCATTTCACTGGTCCCAAGTAACATGTCACGATGGCCTAACGCCATCTGCAGACCAGGAACAGCTGCTTGCCTCCGAGATGTTAAGGGCCGGCTCTCAATGGTTTGTATCTGTTCTACTTTAAACACTTGCTAAGAGCCCCAAGTTCAAAGCAGGCATTCAAACAAAACCTTCCATAAACTCTGGGTCTTTCTCTGATTAGTTCTTTTTGATGAGGTTAGGATTTCCAGATTTGAAATCACCCAAGAGCACATACATGCACATGGGGCTCTACTAGCTAACAGATCAGATGTAAGAACCAAGGGGCTGAGGAAGCCTCCCAGCTTTAGACTCCCATCTAAAACCCTTCCACTACAGCCGCACAGCTTACATGAATGTTGTGAGCATGCACCGACTGGTCACTGGAGCCACTGAACACAAGGTCGTTCACCACCTTAAAGAGAAATGGCAACAAATTAACTTCTGTATGAAGTTCTGTTTCCTCTGGAACTTGAAAAGCACACTGGTAAATGTGAATTTCCTTCCTATTTTGAGATGAACACAAACTGCACGAATAATGTTTCCCAGGCAAATTCTCTAACTGAAAATGCCCCACCACCAGGCACCGATGAACTTGCCAGGGCATTGCTGGGTTCATGGCCTACGCAGAACAACTATGAACTATCTTAAAAGGGCAGAGTGTGGCCACAATAAAATAATTTGTTTCTTGCTAGCTTTGTGCTTTGACCCAGGCACAAAGGACTACGATCTCCCTGACTGTGCTCTTTACAGGATGCCATGTTCTACACCTCACTGCACAGCAGCAGAGACACCATCAATCCCACCCGTTCCCGCACCTTCATGCACAGAACAGTCTTGCTGTGGCCCTCCAGGGTTCGGAGCAGCAGTCCGTTCCGTGCATCACGAACACTAATGGTGCAGTCGTAAGATCCTACAACCAGCAGTTTTCGAGCACCTTCCTGAGCTGTGGCGAGGCAGCTGACTGCCCGAGGGCCATGGCATTCAAAGATCTCCTGTCGCTTGTTGTTCTGAAAAACAACCCATCATTCCATTAAAGCAACTTACCAAAAAAAAAAAAACAAAAAAAAACCTTGAACAAACAGCTAACTAAAGCGGCTATAAACCCTCCTATCTACTGCCCACCCTAAATCCCAAAGGTATGTCAGTCCCAACCGTCTTTGCTGCTCATGACTTCCCTGCCCTGATCTAGCTGGGCAAACTACACAGAAAATTCTTTTCTACCTTTGCCCTGAACTGTACCAACCCTAACAACTGCCTGACTCCAGGGTAGTCTCTGCCAGACTTTCCACTGTTAGTTTTCTTTTCTGAAACAGGGTCTTGCTATACCACCCAGCTGAGTCTTGAACTATGTAGCCAGTCCAGACTACTCTCAAACACAGGAATTCTCCTGCCTCAGTCTTCATACTGCTGGAAGCACCATGCCTATGTTCTCATTGTGTTTTATCCCCCTAAAAGATATATATCTTTATTTATAAAGATACATATCTTATGACATTTCAAATTTTCTCTGGTAAGAGGTACCTGTTTTCTTAAACAAATTTAGATTTATTTTTATTTATTGTATGTTTGTGTGTGCGCGCGCGCGTGCGTGTGTGTGTGTGTGTGTGTGTGTGTGTGTGTGTGTGTGTGTGTGTCTGTGCATGTGGGGTACACCATTATGTATTCAGGTCCCAGTGGAGGCCATGTGAGGGTACTGGCTCCCCTGGCTCTGGAGTTACTAGCATTGTGAGCAGCATAATGTGAGGGAAATCTGACCCTCTTAATCACCTAGCCCTCTCTCCAATGTAAAGAAGATTCCAAACTCCAGACAAAGACCTGACCCACCTCTGTGGGCACGAGGTGCACAGGCAAAACACTCTTACACATAAAACAAGGTAAGTTAATCTAAAACAAGTAAGTAAATCTAAATTTTCCACATTTGTGTTACTTTGATCTTCCGCTATACCCTCGTCCCCAGATGTCTGTCTTAGGAGGTGTTCTAACAGAAGATAGCAGTCTTCCTATCAGAATGGAATGTTTACACCATAGATTCTAAAACACATGTTCTACCTCATACTTCATGCATGTCTCCCCTAATCTCTTCTCCCCTGACTGCCAATTTTGCTCACAAAGCTTCACATTTCCCCAAACATTTTTTAAAAAGATACTTTGGGTACATACATTAAGTAAAACTCCCAGAAACTCAGCAGAAAGTAGCAGTTTGCAGCTGAGCAATGACTTCAAGCCATCTTGACATGCTAAGAACTGTCTGGAGTCCAGTGTCTAGTGATGGACAGAGCTTGCACGGTAAACAGTCTGTCCTGAGTACTGTATTCTGCATCCTAGAACATAGGTCAAAAAGAGCCAGCCCTGACTTGCAAAATTCATGCATGCAAAAATTTTCAAATCTGTCCTCTACTTCTTTTTTTTTTTTTTTTTGGCTTTTCGAGACAGGGTTTCTCTGTGTAGCCCTGGCTGTCCTGGAGCTCACTTTGTAGACCAGGCTGGCCTCGAACTCAAAAATCCGCCTGCCTCTGCCTCCCGAGTGCTGGGATTAAAGGCGTGCACCACCACGCCCGGCTTGTCCTCTACTTCTTGACTTTCAGCCATCTAAAACCTTTTCTGCCTGACATCAGAGCCTCTGCAATGTCAATCTCTGACAGCAAGACCTGCACAGGAGAAAAATATTTCATAACCGTTACGCTTCTGTCCTTACGGACACAATTGTAATTTGCCCTCTTGTTTTTATTCCTATTGCCTAATTCAATCTAATCAGGAGACTGGCACCTCAATTAAAAATCTGCATTTATCACAAGTATCAATGGATCAAATCACTTGATTATACTAGAAATACCAAAGTCTTCAAATTTTATTTGAAAAGTCTCCAAAAGACCAAAGCTACCTTGCATGCTTTCCCTTACACAGTCCCAGTCAGTGCTGTGGCAGAGGAGCCCTGGCACTGATGGGGTGTGGAGCTACAGCAGCCTCCATGGATATTGCTCCTATTCCCTTCTTTCTCTCCTCATCTTCAGCCTGTCCTTTCATGTCAGCTGCCACAAAGCCTGCAACAAGGTGTCCCTGATTCTATATAGAACGTCTTCTCCGAGCTTGTCAATGTACCTTCTAAAATAAAAATGACAAGTCCCTTGAGGCACAAGCTTGCTACCAACCCTACCAGCCATCAACAACTTAACCTTACTCTGTACAGTGGTAGTTTTAATTATCAACTAGACACAACCTAGGATCACCTGGGAACAAAGTCTTAATGAGATTTGTCAGTTTGGTTTGTAGGTAATATGAGACTGTCCGGAATGCACTAAGTGGAGCGGAGAGGATGATGGGGGAAGGACTACCCAAGGTGGTTACACCATTCCCTGGGTTTAGATCCTGACTGTCAGTGCCGTAAGGAAGCCAAATACAAAAAAGCTTGCATATTCATATTCACTTCTTTCTGTTCTTGCCTGTGGATATGACTGGCTGCTTCAAGTTCTTTCCTTGACTTCTACTTAATGGTGTAACCCTGAATTGTCAGCCAAATAAACTCTTTTTGAGTTGCTTTTGATTGGGTATTTTATCACAGCAACATAAGCTAGGAAACTCTGGGACCCAGCATAGGAAGATGGTGAAGTCTGCTCTCCAAATAAGTTGGAAAAGAATGAGGTTGCACGGCTGTTAAAGGAAACCTCAAAATGACTTCACCTTACAGAAGTCTTCAGCTACGGTGGTGTCATATGTCAGGGAAGTCACATTCATTCTCCATGGTGTCACTCTTCAATCAGATGGACTGGTTTAACATATGACTCATTATTTGGCCCAAATATCAAGGCTTGGTTTAATTTAGTAAGGCTGCACTTTGGTCCTAGCACATGTGAGTCTGAGCAGACAGAATAAAGGACTGATCCCACTTACACTAGAAGTGAGTGGTTTTTGAATAAAGGCTAGTTCTGTCGCTCCTTCACAGACAGGAGAATTACTACAGGCAGTTTCCTACCTGAGACACCGATTCTACTTACAAAGGGCAGGAGAATTCAGCCTGTTTCCCCAATCACTAACCTTTATGTTGAATGTGACCACAGTGCCATTTGCTAGACCAGCATAGAGGGTTCGCCATCTATTATGAAGGCAGAGGACACGGTCTTCCAGTTGTAACTGTTCCATACATTCTCGGGTCTGAAAAGCCAAAACCAAAAAAATAATCCCTTACTAACAGAGGAGAGTGGCAGTGAGATGTGTGAACAACTGTTATTCAAAACTCTTTAAAATGATGCTGAAAAGCACACAGTAGACTATCTTAGGTACAATTCCTCTTTAAAGTGTGAGGCCAAGATCACAGGGTGGGTACTATCAAAAAGGTTAAAAAAAAAAAAAAAAAAAAAACTAATGATACTGGTATTTCTAATTAAAAACATGAATTCTCTAAAGGGCTTTTTAAATGAAGACAGATAAGCTTTAGATAGAGTTGCACCTGGCAGGCTGAGTACTGGCCTAGCAGGCATGGACCCGGGCTCAGTCCCGGGTTCATCACAAACAGGGTGATGGCATAGGCCTGTTTCTTAGTACCTGGGAGGTAGAAGCAGAAGAACCAGAAACTCTATGTAATTAACTTGATGCCAGCCTAGAATACACGAGACACTAAGTGTGGAGCCCAGAGGACAGAAGCTGGGTCACATGGATCTAAACTTTGGTCATCAAGCCCGACAGCAAGAGTCTTTCTCTGCTGAGCCACCTTGTGGGCCCCATGTTCATCTTTTTAAAAGTGGGTTCTGGGAATAAAAGGTATTCAAGGCAAGAACTTTACCAACTGACTTATTTCCCTACTCCCCATAAAATTTAACTTTAAAGAAATTCACAAGGGCCAGTGAGATAGCTCAGCTGATAAAGGTGCCTGTGGCCAAGCCTGGGGTCCAAGCTTGATTCTTTGGACCATAAGGCAGAAAGAGAAAAAAAAAAAAAAAACCCTTGACCTCTACACACATGTATATAGATAGACACACATACATACACAATGTAAATAGTAAATGTAATTAAAAACACTGTAACAAGGATTAATTCTGGCATATGACATGAAAGTAAGACCAAGAGGGTATGCTGCTACAGCACAAAATCAGCAGATAATGATGAAGAAAGAGAAAATGTGATTTATGCTAAATCTCCTATCTACCCACGATTGTATCAGCATGCTAAAATATGACAAAAATGAGGAAGTCAAGCAAGTAGGATGATGATAAATATACATGAAAGGTCAATACACTTGATTTCTCTGGAGCCACTTACCTTAACATTGTAGCAGCGGATGGTATGGTCGCTAGAACCCGTGTAGAGGACAGAACTCTTCCCAGAGGTGTGAGTGACAAGAAGGCAGTTCACTTTAGAAATGTGTCCCTCAAAGACACCAACACACTTTCGACTCTAAGGTCAAGCACAGGTCAGATTAGTACTCCCAGGATTGAGAAAACATGGTTGTTTGTACTAGAAATGTCCACCATTTCTAAAATGTCATGGGTATTTGCATACACTGTCACCAGCTGGTGGTACTGTCTGGGGGAAGGTAGGTGGTGCAGCCTTGTGAACAAAGTATGTCAGCAGGGGCAGGCTTTGAGTGTTTAGGCTTCACAGCATTTCCACTTTACTCTCTGATCCATTCCTGAGGTTCAAGATGGGAGGAGCTTCCTAATGCTGCCACCATGCCTGCTGCCAGCCACACAGTTCCCACCATGACAGACTACAACCGTCAGGAACTCTAAGCCCAAATAAACACTTTTTTCTAGAAGATGCCCTGGTCATGGCGTTTCATCATAACAATAGAAATTAGACAATGCCTTTTATTATAATTATTAATAAAAAAAATGCTAAAGCTTCCGGTCTACTGCTGCATTCGCCCAAATATGCTACCCGGCACACAATGTGTGCTTAGTAAATATTTGTTGTTCACTAACTGCCAAGCAAAGTCACATACAGTGAGATACAACTATGAGGCAAGAGAGAATGTCATTTAATGCTTAGGTCAAGTTTTTCTAAGATATGGGCCGAGAGACCTGGAAAATCTGGACTGCTGCTGATTGCCATAGTTGTTATACACTTGGTTACCAGCTATGAGAACACTCACAACTTACAATGTCAGGTCTATCACCTGTCCTAGTGGCTTAGGAATGATTTCCTAAGAACTGTCTTAAACGCTGTATCTGTGTACATACCGAATCTGTTTACAATGTACATATATATATTCATACATAGGTCTCACAACTTGGAGGTTAAGACCTCATTTCCTAGATTTTTTATTTTTTTGAGACAGTCTGATGTAGCCTAAGCTCTTTTTAAGCCTTTGTTCCCGAGGCTGGCTTTGAACTCCTGATCCTCCTGCCTCTACCTCTATCTAAATCAAAGGCATATGCCGCCACACCTAGCTCTGCTCTTGTAGAGCATTCGCTCATACTTCCATACATCACTGCTTTCTTCTGAGGTCATTTCCAATACTTCTCATAACCCTAGATCACAAACCTGTTATCAACCCCTTAGTTCCTCATTTAACTTTCAAGTTTTCATACCTTTATGGTGTTGGTTCAGTCTTGATTATAATTGTGGAAGACAAAGTTTTAACATCAATTCCAATCTTGAAAGTGTTTTCTGAAGCATGATGATCATCACTTATACTGAGGGGAGGCGTGGGAAGGGCTACTTTCTCTAAGAACCTGGATTCTATAATCACCGGATGAAAATTCTTTCTCTGGCTGGCGAGATGGCTCAGCAGGTAAGAGCACTGACTGCTCTTCCAAAGGTCCTAAGTTCAAATCCCAGCAACCACATGATGGCTCACAAAATACATCTTTGGGTCGGAGCAAGCAGGGACTGATCAAGCAAGGTTGACCAGAGCGAGCAAAGACCCTAAAATTTCAATTTCTAACAACCACAGGAAGGCTCACAACTATCTGGTACAGCTACAGTGTACTTACATACATAAAAATAAATATTTAAAAATAAATCATAAAAAAAGAAAATTCTCAAACATGTTGCAATAGTCATGTCTTGCTTCCTCTATTATGTAGCAGCTATATGACTGACCCCATCACTAACTTCAAGGCTGGGGCCTGACTGCCCCTCACCTACTGGATGTTGGTCCAGAGAATAAACTGCAGGAGTTTTTCTATGGAGAGAGGAAGAGACACTACAGGTTCCTCTCAGAACCAGATTTAAGAGAAATGTGATGGAGAAGGCAGAGTTGAGGAAAAGGAGCCTACTGCCCATGCTGAGTGGAGGATCCACTGCATCCAGGATCAGCCTGAACCTCTAGAAAGGGAAGTCAGGACATTCCCTCTCTATATGTTAAAGACAACATTAGACTTTGCCACCAAAGGTAAAACGTTATACTTACCACCAGATTATAAACCCGGACAGTTGTGTCTGCTGAACAAGTATATAGGAAGTTTCCAAATATCTGAATTGCATTCACTGCAGCCTGGTGTCCTTCAAAGCTTCCTTCTGTGGGCTCCTCATCATCTCCGGGCTCTGAAGATATTTCTGGAAAACATAAACAGGTTTCAAAGACATGTCTGCTGAGGCGAAATCAAAGCCATGGCAACCATACAGAGGAATTTAGTCACTCAACAGTTCTCTGAAATTCTAATTTCCAAGCAGAAAGTCACTTTTCAAAGTTCTCCATTGGGAAGATTCCACCAAAACAAAACAAAAACTTTTTGTTGTTGTTTTTCGAGGCAGGGTTTTTTCTGTGTAGCCCTGGCTGTCCTGGAACTCATTCTGTAGACCAGGCTGGCCTCGAACTCAGAGATTCGCCTGCCTCTGCCTCCCGAGTGCTGGGATTAAAGGCGTGTGCCACCACGCCTGGCTGACAAAAACTTTAGAACTAATGAAGTCAGAAAAGGGAGCCCTCTGAGCCTGACAGGAGTGTGCAATGTGCAAAGCCCAGGCCCAGGCCCCACAGATGTGGTGCCGAGCCAGGCAGCTCTCTTGGTGCAACTTCTCACTTTATCTCCTGTTCTATAAATATATTTAAGCTAAATTGACTTCTAAACTCTAAGACCGCCTTTCCCTATGGCTGCTTTGAACAACAATTACCTGAAGAGTTCTTAGACGCTTTGATGGAGGAGATCACGGTCTGGGTTTCCGCCACACTGAAAAACAACACCAAAATTTTCTTGGCATCTGGGAGACTAGGACAAATGGCAAAACTAAAAATTTTCTAAATCAAAGAATCAATTTTTCTACCTGAAATGTGTTTGAAATTTACATGATAAAAAGAAAAAGCAAAGCAAACAAGCAAGCAAGCAAACCAACCAAAACAATACCAAAAGGAAAAAAGAAAACCAAGCCGACACCAAGAGCCAAGATTTGATTTTTCCCCCCCATCCATAACCTTTCACATACATTTTAATTTATAAAGAAATTCTAAAATTCTACTTAGAAGAGTAAATGAAAGAAGAGTCATGAAGCCGCTGCCCAGGACAGTAGCCAATCTCACCTTACAGGAACACCATCCTTGTAGCGGGTGCCAAGCTCACTGGTAGAGCTAACCTCATCACAACCAGAACGAGAAGTTTCTATTGGGTTCTGTTCTGCAGCAATCCAGGCATCTTTTTTTGATGGGCTGTCTGGTTTCTCGTCTCCTGATTCAGAAGTATCAATGGCAACTACTTCTAACTGAGGATTTGTGACTTCCAGGACTTCTAGGGAGGAATCGCTGTCTGGCTCATCTCTGGCCGTTTCTTGCTCCTGACCAGTCTGGCTGTCTCCCCGGGTGGAGGTTGTCACTTTCCCCCCTTTAGCTGCCTTTCCAGTTTTGACCTTTCTTGCAGGCTTAGCAGTGAACACATCCTGTTCAGTGTCGCTATTATCGGGAACATGGGTGGCCCGAAGCGTCTTTTTCTTCCGAAGTTTCTTCTTCTTCTTGCTACCTCTAGTTTCAGCTGACGCCAAAGTGGATTCCGCCTGCTGCTCAGGCTGGTCGGCTGGAGACTGAGTTTCCTTCTCTGCAGGAGTTTCGGGAGTGAAAGACAATCTCAGAAAAGAGCTGCTGCAGGCTTCAGATCCACTGCTGCCTTTGGCTGACTCTTCACCTCTGTTTATGCCAGGAAGATCAGGAGACTGGCAAGAGGGAGAGTTTTCTCTGCTTCTGGAATTTTCTTGCTCCACAGAAAAATTCAGATCTTGGTTAACCTCCTGGCAATTCTCTGTTGACTCCGAAGTTATCACTGCAGGGATGGCTGGGTAAACTGTAGAGCTGTCACCAACCACTCCTGAATCAGGAAATCAAACAGAAAAATCAACTTCCACAGGCAGGGACTTTTGATTTCTCTTCTATTTTGAATGTTCGCATATTTAGTGTGTGTGTGCATACAAGGAATAAGCTTGGGTGTATCCAAGTGCCAGGGAACTTGTGTGGCAATCAGAGGACAACTTTTGAAAGTCATTCTTGCTCGCTGCCTTGCACTGTGAGCTCCAAGCCAGCTGATTCGTGAACTATCTGGTGACTCTACCTCAGCTTTTCATCTTACTGTAGGGACGCTGGGTCCGCACTGCTTGTGACAGTAAGTGACCCACTGAGCCTACTCCCCAGCTCCCACAGATGGATCGCTTTAGTGATACAGGAAAATGATTGATTTAGTAGAAAATGGTCAGGTTATGGTACACTATGTCCTTTATATTGTCTACATGTAAAAGAACATATACTTAATGGTTTAAGACATTGAAATACAGCTCAGGATGTTTGAAGTTCAGTGGTAGTACTGGGCTTGCCTAACATGCAATCTCCAGCAGCCTTCCTCCCTAAAAAAAGATAGGAAATATGGAACAAAATAATATATCTACATTTTTTTTTTAAAGATTTATTTATTTATTATATGTAAGTACACTGCAGCTGTCTCCAGACACTCCAGAAGAGGGCGTCAGATCTTGTTACGGATGGTTGTGAGCCACCATGTGGTTGCTGGGATTTGAACTCGGGACCTTTGGAAGAGCAGTCGGGTGCTCTTACCCACTGAGCCATCTCACCAGCCCTATATCTACATTTTTAAGTTCTATTAAAGTTCTATTTAAAGTTCTTCTAAAGCCAGTATAATCATTACATGAATTTATAATGTTTTAAACTATGTTTTATTTATTTTATGTACATGGTCATTTGTGAAGGTCAGAGGCCAACTTGCAGAAGTCAGTTTTTTCTACAATATGGATCCTGAGGATCAAATTCAGGTTTTCAGGCTGGGTGATGCATGCATCCACTCCATCTGCCATTCCCCAAGGCATTATAGTTTTAAAAACCTAAATACAGATCCCATAAAATTAGTAACTTAAACGTCAGCATGACAGATCATTGACATTAGATCTAGTATCTACATAGTAAATCCTGCAAAAGGGTGTGAGTAGCAAAAACTGAAGGGGTTTTTAGAACTGGTTTTGCTTAAGGAATCACAATGACTTGTGTGTGTGTGTGAAGTGTGTACGTGTATGTATACATACCATGGTGCAAGTGTGGACGTCAAAGGACAACTTTGGGGTGTCAGTTCTTGCCTTCTGCCATACTGAGGCAGACTCTCTCATGATGGCTTCTGCCGCTGTGCTTCATACTTCAGGCTAGCTGGCCTGCAAGCTTGCAAAGCAAATCTCCTGCCTTGGCCTCCCACCCCAAGGAATGCTGGGATTGCAGATTTGTGCCACCGCACCCAGCAACATGAGGTGCCAGGATTACTTGGCTAGCTTTTTTTCTGCTGAGTCATTTTATTTAGACTGTCTGCTTTTTTAACTGAATTTTTAATATGAAATTATTTGTAGTTATGAGAAGTTATCCTCAACTGTTAAAACCCGATCCCTGGCTACTTCTCAACCCACATAAGTTCCTGCTAATACCAGTAAACACCAGAACCCTGTGACCAGCATGGACACTTGCTTCTCAGGCTTTTTATCAGTGTTGGTTTACATATGAGGTAATAGATGCACTAATGCTTAGAAAATCAGAGTACATGCCTGAGTTTAATGGGCTGATCAAGCTTAACCCCCACACCACAAGGACAAAAGAAACACTTTAGAAGAGTCGAATGGATGCCAACTCATTAAGCTCCAAGAAAATCAGGGAACAATGAAACTTAAATGAATTCTCTCAAGTACTTTATTAGTTTTTTAAGTCTTTACATTTATTTTCTCTGTATGTCTTAGCACAGGTGTGCATATGGGGGTCAAGGTTCTCTTCCTTCTTGTGGATTCTAGAGATTTAAACTGGGGTCATCAGGCTTGCTGACAAACCTTTACCTGCTGAGCCATCTCTCCAACCCCACATTCTCTCAAGTACTTGGAAACAAACCTCCTATATGAAGTGTCTGTCAATGAAAAACTAACTATAATAATTAGATGTTTTATTTTTAAGCAAGGTCTCATTATAGAGCCACAGCTGGCCTGAACTTGCTATGTAGATCAAGCTGAGATCTGACCTCTAACTCCAAGATCCACCAGCCCCTGCCTCCCAAGGGTTGGATTAAAGGCCTGAGCTGACATGTTTCAATAGGCTTTACACAGTGGTGGATAACTGTCCTTCAGGGATGTCCTGAACTCACATAAAAGCTTACTTACTATTAGTTTGCAGTAATTCCTTGGACACATTGGAAGCACAGCCTTGTGGCACAGCGTTCATATTCCCCTCTTGTTCAGGAGACATGGGCTCTTGTTTAATCTGAACCGATGAATCAGGGGCAGTACCATGGGCTTGGAAAGTACAAGTGGTTATTTGGAGAGGGCTTCCAGAGGATGGTAGAGATGGATGGGAAGGAGGTGGATCCAGAAACCCCGGGAAAAAGGGTGCAGGCAGCAGAGCTGTCTCAAAAGATGTCTGAGATCGGCTGTTCCTTTGTTCTCGTGCTATGAGGCTACAGGGAGCGTGGTCTGGATGCTCAGAAGGTTCATATGTTTCTAGAACAGAAAGCATAGACACACAACTAATCCAGGAATATTATTTGTAAAGTCATTTATTTCTTAGTCAATTTTTATTTGTTTTGTTTCGTCTCACTGTTTAGACCAGGCCAGCCTTGAACTCACAGATCTCCATCTGCTTCACATCCCAGTGCTGGGATTAAAGGTATATGTCACCATACCTGGCTTCCAATATGTATTTTTAAAGACTAGGAAATAATTTTAAGTTGGGAATGGTGGCACACACCTTTAATCACGGCCCTCGAAAAGTGGAGACTAAAGGACAAAGATTCTGAGCAGCATCCTCCGCTACCTGCTAAGCTGAGGTAACATACATGGGTGACATGAGCCCTGTCTCAAAAAAAAGATCAGCCAGACATGGTGGCAGTGCCTTTGCTCCCAGCACCGAGGGAGGCAGAGATAAGCAGATCTCCATGAGTTTGAGGCCAGCCTGGTATGCAGAGTGAGTTCTAGAACAGTCAGGGATACAGGGAAAGACCCTCCCTGAAAAAACTACATCAACAAAAAATTTCAAACATACAAAAATTAACAATAATTTGTTAGCATCCTCCCTTTCAACTTGTCCAAATAAAAATGTCTAACTGCTAAAACTATCAAGTGCGCAGAGAACAGGCTGTAACATTTACATTTCTCAAAGTACAAGGTGGGTCACACCTCCAATCCTAACATTCAACAGTTTGAAAAAGGTAGACTGCACTGAGTTCTAGGTCATCCTAGGCCACTGATTAAGGCCCTGTCAAAACATAAGAATAAAATTTTTTTAAATTTTTTTATTATTTTCTTTATTTACATTTCAAATGCTATCCCGAAAGTTCCCTATACCCCCCCCCCGCCCAAGAATAAAAATTTTAAAAAGAAAAAAAAAAATCAAATTTTAAACGGCTTATCCTAGTCATACAGTTACTAACAGAGGCCAGGATTTGAACTCAGCCCTTCTGATTCCTCACCAAAGCAATCCCTGCTACTTTCTTCTCCTCCTGTCACTGGAACCCCACACTGTGAACCGCACCTAAGGCAGGCATCCAACAACCAAGCTCCACCACTGATTCTTTTTACTCCATCCTTCTGAGATGCAGGCGGGCCATGAATTTGCTCCTTAACTCAGATAAGCCTTTGTCTCACATCTCTCCCACGTCAGCTTCCTGAGCAGCAGAGATAATTGGCCTGGACCACTCGGCCCAGCTCTGTTACACATATTTGAGACATCCAAGTCTCTGGGTTTTTTACAGAATGAAACCATGGAGACATGCAGGAAAATGTACGACATTCCTACGACTTATTTGCTTTAGCCCTGACAGATAACAAAAATTAACAGTTCATCAGACATGCTCTAAATAAATACCTTGCAATCCTTGGAGAATCTGTATTCTGTGAGTCCTCAGTGCACTCATCTCCACAGTTATCTGAAAGTAAAATACATGGCTAAGCATTCTAAAGTCACCCCCCGCTCAGTGTCCCTAGGACTCCTCAGCTGTTACCTGCTGCTTAAGCATGAGCAGCCTCTGAACTTCAACGTATGCTGTCTGCAGTGCTGCCCGAGCCTGCAGGAGCTTGTTGTCCATGCACTGCAGAGACTTGCTCAGTTCTTCCTCTCTTAAGGAAATAGTCAACAGCTGGTCAACCTGAGAACGTTCTGTCAAAACAAAACAAAAGGCCAGTTTAGTAAGTTTCTTCAAAGATACATGTGCTTAGTACAAACCCGTCTTTCTATCTCAACATGTGAAAGAGACTCGAGGATCTTACTGACATCAAAGCTCAAAAACATTCAAAATAAGAACCAGCAGGGTTCTTACAGGTCCGTGTCCACCCCGCCCCCTTTAGGGACACCTCTGTCCTAGCACACAGACTGCTGTGGGCCTGTCCCTGTCTTCGGCTGTCTATGTGCTCCTCACATAGGGCTTTGGCTGAGCCTGAGCTTCAGGTTTACAGTCCTTGCACTCTTCCTCACCCTCTGAGGCCGTAGTTTTCTAGTCTGTTAAGTTTCAAATAGTTCTCAATAGTCAAGACTCTTTACTTGTTAACTCATTTATCTGTATCTATGCTTGGGAGACAGGGACTATATGTGCTTGGTTGACTTGGAACTTTCAGAGGTCAACTTGCCTCTGTCTTGAGTGCTAGGATTAAGTGCATATGTCACTGGCCTGTTTGTTTTGTTGCTTTAACTGATGAGTCTCACTGTACAGTCCAGTTTTACCTTGAACTTTAGAGGTATCTGATAGCCTTGAACTATTTATTGATCTCTCTGCCTCCACCTCCCCAGTGTGCCACCACATTCTCTCTGAAGCTTCTCTTGGCGTGTGATGTAATCCCAACACTGGGGTACCGCCCTGCTCCACTCTGATGTCACAGCTCTTTACTAAAGCTTCCCTGAGCAAAGTCTAGTTTCCATACTGAACAGAAATCTAATCAGATTCAAATCAGATCCCATTCCTTCTACTGCACACTCCTCAATTCACATTAGAAAAGCAAACAAGGTGCCTCAAAAATAAAAAGCGAAGCTAGGTGTGGTGTCTCACAAGCCTAATTCCATAATTCCAATACTTGGGATGCAGAGGCACAACTATCTGGAGTTCAAGGCTAGCACGGGTCACAGGTTAAAAAGGTGAAGAGGGACAATATTTAATTAAATGACCTGATCCTTCTCATTTCAAATGGAAAATTCTAGTGAGATTCCCTGCCTATATTGTCTACAACATAACTTAGCCTTCAGGTCTATGTGGTAGCATGTATTTATCTTAGCTGCAACTAGGTGGAACAAGCAATCAAACGTTTTTCTGCTTTAAAAAAGACAACAGGGGCCAGGGAGATGGCTCAGTGTATTAAGAGTGCTGACTACTGCCGGGCATGGCGCACGCCTTTAATCCTTTAATCCCAGCACTTGGGAGGCAGAGGCAGGCAGATTCTGAGTTCGAGGCCAGCCTGGTCTACAAAGTGNGTTCCAGGACAGCCAGGGCTACACAGAGAAACCCTGTCTCGAGCCCCCCCCCCCCAAAAAAAAAAGAGTGCTGACTACTGTTCCAGAGATCTTGTTTAAATTCCCAGCAACCACATGGGATCTGATGCCCTCTTCTGTCATGCAGGCATACAGGCAAATAAAGCATTCATATACATAAAATACATAAATATATAAATATTAAGACAAGACAACAACGTGAAAAAAGCTATGTTTAACCAGGTATGGTGCCGTAAGTTTGCAATCTTGTTTTGCAGAGGCCAGCCCGGCTTTATAGACAGATCCTGCCTCAGCAGTGAGGACTGAACCAGGGGACTCATGCCTTCTGGCAAGTATTTTTCCATTTAGCCACCACCCAGCTCCTTTTTCAATTAAAACAAAACAACATTTGTAAGCCTTGTGGTATGAAGCCAGAAACTTGTAAGCCCGGAACCAGGAGGCAGAGATGAGGGTTCCTGCAAGTCTGAGGAACAGTTAAGTACTGAGAAGCAGGTGACCAGAGTTTGGTGATTAGAAACCACCACACCAGATTATCAAAAGGCACCAGGCAGTGGTGGTGCACACCTTTAATTCCAGCACTTGGGAGGCAGAAGCAGGCGGACTTCTGAGTTTGAGGCCAGCCTGGTTTACAAAGTGAGTTCCAGGACAGCCAGGGCTATACAGAGAAACCCTGTCTCTGAAAAAAAACCAAAACAAACAAAACAAAACAAAAAACAAAAACAGATTATCAAAAGGCTCAAGTGCTATCATGGCAACTTCTTGTGATTAGAGACATAGGTAGAGTATCTGCCTAGCATGCATGAAGCCCTGGGTTCAACACTCAGCATTATAAAACGAAACAGTAATGTTCATCCGTAACATTATATAGCCATACCTTTCTTTCCTTTAATTTTCCTTCTTTTATTTTTTCTCTCAAGACTTGGTAGTTCAGGGGAAGATCCATCCTAAAAAGAATATTGCATACTGAATATGAATGTCATTCTCCAAGAGAGGGACAAAATGATTGTCCTATATGACCTTCTGCCATTGCGACTATCTCTACAAGGACAACAGAGGCCTTGTGCACAACTTAACCATTAGTTGACTTACTGTTTCTAATAAAGAAAGCCCAAAGCCACGTGCTTTCTGGTCCCTTAGATGTACTAAAGCCCACTGTGCCAAGCAAGCAGTCCATTAGGTTAAGTGACATGTGGACAGAAGAGCTAGTAACATTATACTGAGTTCATCTTGGCATAGGTTGTGCTCTAACTTTCTAAAGAAAACCTTTCCAACAAGACAGTAAAGGATCCACATGACAAATCTCAAGGCAATAGCTTCTCAAATTAAATCCCAAGCTTCAAGTATATTTAAAATCATCTAACAGTATCTCCTCTGGCTGAACGAAAACAGAATTGGGCTTTAGCTTTAAAGGGAGAGGGGGTGCCAGTTCACAGAAGGTTTGACCACTGGAAAGAAAAGTTTCTTTTCAGAAAGGGACCTAAGGACAGGGCCATCATCATCATCACCATTATTACCAGGGAGCCAGAGGAGCATAAGTGATTAAATGAGGGATCAGGAGGGCTTAACTAGGGCAATTACAGGGACTGGGAAAGTATTGCAGTGTTCATGTATATGCATTCTAACACTATTAAGTCTCTCTCTGATGGTAAGCTTTCCAGCTTAGCCAAGAACCCAGCATTCACACACGTCCTACAAACACAGGAGTACCAAGTGCCTCTATGAAAACAGCTTAAGTTACATCTGAAGATGGGACCTATCCTTAGTCAGGTGAATCACTGCTGGGAGACTAGTTTTAGAGATGACTTCACATTTTCCTGGTACTGTACATTTGTCTCACATTACATCTGGTTTAGTAGAGCCACTCAGAGAGAAACCAGAAGAAGGGAAGTAAACAGCATTAAGTTCTGCTCTGGAGCAAAGAAACCCACACCCAGATACCTAGTCAAAATGAGTGAAGCCTTTCTTATCAATATTTAAGTCTTCACAAGAGATACTTTGCAAAGGCATGGGGAGTCACACTCACCCCGGTGGCTCTTCGCTTCTTTCTAATACTGTGACCATCATTTTGCTCAGCACCAGAGGTACAGCTGCTGTCAGTGGCTGCATCTGCTAAGCTGGAGACTGCATGACCTGAAGATGCATTTGATGAGAGTGAGTTTCCTTCTCCAGTGCTCTCCTGAGTGTGGCGTTCTGATAGTGGGGTAGACCTCTCCTGGCTGTGCAGGTCTCTGGCTGAATGCATGAAAGGCATTATGTGATCAGATGGTAACTGTGCACTATGTCGCCGCTGGGTAGGAATGTTTCCAACCCTTTCACCTGTTCTGACAGAGGGAGTCAGAGGTGCCACTTCCTGTTCAAGATACATGGCTGTCTTCTGACTCTGGGCAGCACTCAATGCAGTACTAGGTGAAGGACTCTGCTGGGCTTCATTTTCTTTACCAGTACCCTCCCCAGTAAAGAAGCTATACACAGGAGCCCTGTCCATGACCACGCTGCTTTCAGAAAGACTTCGCTTTCTTGCCAAGCCAGAGGATGAGGGAATGGAAACACCTTCCCACTGGAACCCTTCCAGACTGGACAGATCAGGCTCTTCATCTAAATCCAAGACTTCCTGCTCATTTTGAACCAAAGGTACCATTTCTATGCCAAACCTTAAAAAAAAAGAAAGAAAAAAAGAGAAAGGAATAAATCAGATATGGCTGGGGAGTGTTAAATGTGCTAGGCTCTACTACACAGAGGGAGGTTACAGAGGAAGGTTCCTGCTGTCAAGGAGCACAACCTACGACAGGAAATCCAGAGCGAAGTAAAGAGTACTGCAGCAGCAGCAGCACGGGCACCGAATCCAAACTGTGCAGCTACAAGAGTGTTTCCCTCCCAAATTCAGATCTTTGTCTTCAATAAACATTTTAAAAGCAAAGAAACCAGCTTACCAAGTCCTCACAAGCATTAAGCAGGGCTCTCAGCTTTCTGCTTTACCATACCATGAACTTTGCAAAAGGACAAAGAAAGGAAAACAAAGCAAATGAATCAACAAGAATAGTAAAGTTCCTGAGCCTGGAGGATTACACTTACATTGTTGCAAAACTATGCTTTTCTAAGTTGAACCTATGCTGAGCACTTTTTGACCACTTAGAACAGCACCTCAAAATGTTAAGAGTGAACTTAAGAGAAAGCACTCTGCAATACTCTCTGCAGTACCCAGGATGCCTACAGGGAGATTCCACAAGCTCAGTCAAAGATAGTAACAACAGGTAGTTGAAAAATTTGACCACTAGCAGGGTAGTGGTGGCACATGCCTTTAATCTCAGGCAGAAGCAGGCCTTCTCTGAGTTCGAGGCCAGTCTGTTCTATAGACCAAGTTCCAGGACAGTCAGGGCTATATAGAGAAACCCCATCTTGAAAACCAAAAAGCAAACAAACAAACAAATAAAAAATGTTTACCATTGGTTCCAAACATTAGGATTCAGAGACAGATAGCACATTCTAGTCCATCTGAACTAAAGTAACAGATTTCTTATGACGTATGTAATCCTAGGTCCAATTTGTGTCTCAGGTGTGCCTCTATTTTAATGGCATCCTCTGTCAAGACAGACTATCACATGTGTCATATAGGAACAGCCAGTGCTTAATACTGAATTAAAGCAGACATTTACAATGGATATTTTTGGCACAAGTTTAATTTAAGTTGAACAAGAACTTGCTTTTAACCAAGGTCAAAGGGTGGTAACCTTTAAAAGAAACCAAGGACAGGTATGAGAGAGGCACACACCTGGGTAAGCCTTTGCCCAGCTCTTGCTTTTTCTTGGTTACTTGTTGAATGACCTGTTCCCAGTTGACATTTCTCCTTGATGCATTTAGAATCTGTCGTAGGGTTGGCTTAAGCCCAGATTCCTTTTCTGTTTCATTCTTTCTATGGCCACTAACATTGCGAATTCGTCGAGCGCTATTGAGGTTTGGCTCTGGGAGATGTGTTGCTGTTTTGGACTTCAAACTGATGTGCCGACTTAGATCTCTCTGGAGCGAGGCAGGAAAACCAAGTTTACTTAGTTCGGGTAGGAGCGTGCCTGGGGGCTGATTACTGAGATCCGTTTTCTGAAGCTCTGCATCCACACTAGTGTCCTCAAAGCTCTCAGTTTCAAAAGGTCCATCAGATTTAACAAGGTTGTTATCCTGCGCATCTTCTAGAGAGATCTTCAAGTCTAGCAGTAAGCCAGAGTGTGGACTGGTCACTGCTGACACTTGTAACTCAGCCTCTTTCTGGTGAACTGTGGAATTATGTGGGGAGGCGGAGAGGTTCTCAGGTGTTCCTAGGATTTGGCTCCCTTGTTCCTTATCCACAGTGTGAGTGCTGCAGGACACAACCTCTGTGGTCAGTGAAGCCACACCTTCACTTTTTACGCCATGGTTTTCTGTCTCAGATGCCATTTTCACATCTGATTTCACACTGCTCTCAGCCGAGTGTGCCTGAGACTCGATTTTCACAGAGTCTTTGGAAGACTCTTCTACACTACTTTCTTTTGCATCGTTCTCCGTTCTTTTGGGTGTGGTAAGGAGTGGATTCTGCAGTGTTTTGGGACACTGTAGCACTGTGTCTTGGGCTTTCTGTGAGGTGCTATTTAACTTCTCGTCAGGCTCTTTTTGAGTGCCTGATACAGTTTTATTCCCCTTTAAAACACGAGGACATAAACTGTGTGATTTGGATGTGTAGGAAGAACCATGGCCACCTTCTACTGTAGACTTGTTCAGGAGACGTGACTGATCTCCAGAAGGAAAGGATTTTGACTCATTTTTTGAGCGGTTCTTTAAATTATGCTTATGAGGACCTGATTTAGGGGTTGGAAGTGGAAGGAGTGGGGATTTCAGTAATGGAATCTTATTTGACTTCTGATGTGGCTCAGACTGCTCGGTAATGGGGCAAGCTCTTGCCACCTCACAGAAAGCAGTGCCATCAGAAATGGATTTGTGACTGGGAGATCCAGGAGGTCCTTCCTTTTGTGTTTTTAGCATTGGAGGATTACTTGTTTTATCAACTGGTTTGCGCAGTCCTGCAGTTATTAAGCTAAAATTAAAGAGAGGCTTATCTAGCGTGTCTGACTTGTTGCCAATGACTTCTTTCAGGGCTGACTGTAAATCTAGAGTCTTCTGGGAAGGGTAAGGTGTCCAGCGGCGGAACTTGTCCCTTGCTTTGGTGCCATTTTTTCCGTTAATTTTTGAGGCTGCCGTGTCTGTCTGTTTAGTGGTTTGATTTTCTCGCTGTTCAAAATTGAACTCAAGTAAGCCTTCTGAGGGAAACGTATCACTTGCGTATCCCTCGGGAGGACTCCTGTACTTGGCAGCTTTGTCCCTGTCTTGCCTCTGCCACTTGCATCTCTCCTGACTGTACTTGCTTGGCTTATTAGATTTCTTGTTCCACATCTTGGTCATGTCTTCCATTTGATAGTTAGAATTTCTGTTTCTGCCTTGTTGAAATTTGTCTCCAGGGCCATTGTAATTCCAGCTATTTGTACCACGTACATTGGATTTCCAGTTTATGTGCCAGCTGGGAAAGCCACCTGTTCCTTCAGAATGCCAACTGGAATTCCTTCCTGTACCATTGTAATTCCAATCTACCATCCCATTGTTTGGATGCCAGCCTCCTCCAGAATTACTGTGATTATGGAACCAAGGTGAAGAGCCCCTTGTAGCACCTTTATGCCAGCCAGAACTTCCTCTTGGCCCACCACTATTCCTCAAAGAATGTGGAAAGCTGTTTTTTCTAGTACTATTAAAGCCATCCTTTTCCCATTTCCAGTCTCTCTGTGGGGGTCCACGATGATGTCTTGCTGGTTGATTATAGCTCTCTCTGTCTTGGAAAGGGATTCGGTCCTCTCGTCTCCACTGGGGCTGCCTGTCATCTGAGTTTACTTCTTGGCTATTACTGGGAGGTTCATCTTGTCTGAAAGAAAAACAGTTGGTCATTATGGATTTAATGAAATTCTTACTTGTGCTTCTTTAAAGGCATAACCCACCAAAACGCCCCTCCCTCCTTTCTTAGATTACAGAATGGGGCCTGTGTTTATTTCTAGTGCTTGCTTTTACATCTGCAATATAATAGACTATCTTTCCCTTCATCCTAGACACATTTAAACCATCCTCCCAATTTGGGGGGGGGGAGGAGTGAAAGGGGCTACTGTTCTAGAATTTTGTTTCTATTATCTTAGCATTTTTACATTATCCAGCTCTTTTCAAAATAAGGGTGGTTATATTTTGTGGTTAGGATTATTGTTAATGTAACTCCATGTTCAGTCAGTGGACATACCTGATTTCTTCAGATGCAGGTTCTTACTGAAAAAAATCTATTTTCTAACCCACTTCCATACAGTTTCTATTTGGAATAGGCTTAGAACTGAGCTGACACAATAAATTAGGTCCCAAATGCAGTCAAACAGCAAAAGCCAAATAAGGGATCCCACATATTTATGTTACATAAGGTGTCCACAAAAGGAAATAACTTACTTATCACAGCAATGTGTGAAACCATTTTTCTTTACAAATTACTTATGGTGTGTCTAATATCCCAGCAAGTAATAGGTGCTCAAAACGCCAGGTAATAAAGTGGCCTAAAATTTGCTTCATTTCTAGTCTGAAGACTAGATTAATTAATTCATTAATGCTTTTTAAAAAAGATTACCTCATTCCATTTGTACAATCCAGAAAGATATATTATTACTTTTCAAATGGAGAGGCTCAAGTTTAGAGAAGCTAAGGAATGTGAATGGAGTCATAAAAGTGCAAAGGGGTCAATTATACTACCCACTCAGGCCTGACACAGTAACACTGCCACAGCAACAGTTTCTGCAACTGAATTTCTTTCTCTAAATTTGTCTTAGAGCTGGAGAGATGGCTCAGCATTTAAAAGCATTGGCTCTTCCAGGTGACCTGGGGTTTAATTCCCAGCACCTACTCATCACCATCTGGAACTCCTGTTACAGGGGTCCTGACACCTCTTCTGGCCTCCATGGACAGCAGGCAAGAGTGTGGTGCATAGACACACATACACCTACACACATACAGAAGTAACATCTTAGGCTGGGTGTGGCTATAACACACCTCTTACAGTACTGAGAGGCAGAAGTAGGAGCATCTCAGAGTTTGAGGTCAGCCTGGTTTATGCTGTGAGCACCAGGCCAGCCAAGGCTACATAGCAAGACCCTGCTTCAACAAACAAAACACACTGACTACCATCTTAAAAACTGACCTTAACTGGCCTTTAAAAGAAAACTGATTGTGTATGCATATGTGCATGCCATGGTGCATGTGTACAATCAAGAGAGCAGAGTACTTGGCTGCATTTCCTCTACCCACAGAACCAACTTGATAGCTCTTAAATGGCCTTTATGCATGTAGTATTCTGGACATAAATTAGTTCCTTTTTCACAATATAGAATTAAAAATTCATCTCGGCTGGCATGGTAACACTTGCCTGTAATCTCAGTACTCACAACAGGACTAAGAAGAATGTGAGTTGACTACATAAAGAGACCCTGCTTCAGTCAATCAATAAATAAAAGTGGGTGATTTCATATAATTATGTCATTACAGGGGACTTATAAGACTCAAAGAACAGTAAGTATATCAATGTCTAATCATAGTCTTTGACAATGGTTGATCATTTACATAGCTTAGATATAATAGTTTTGTTGTATAAGAAAGAAAACAAAAATTAGTGTCCTACCCATTTAACTTCCTAAAACAGAAGCGCAGACTTCAGCTGCACTGTAGACATGAGAACAGTACCTGAAGAACTACACAGCCCAAGGAGTCAACAAGAAAGTCTTTTTCAAGGACTTACTTTTAAAATGTTAATATCTAGGGTAAAACAACACATTTCCTACCTATATTTAAATCTCTAACAAAAAGCAGGTCAGAGTATGTATATATAATATTCAAGAAGAATCATTAAAATTTAGAGTTGGAAGTTTTCGCATCACATAGTAGGACTTTAAAACTCATGAACTTCATTAATTGTTCTCTCCTATTTTCTGTCTCATTAATAAGTAAGTCATAGCACACACCTATAAGCCTACCACCTAGGGAGACAGACACAGAAATTCAGAATCATCTTTGGCTATGAGCAAGCTGAAAACTCGCTATAGCTACATGACTGCCTCGCTCAATTAAAAACAAACAAAAACTTCAGGCCATAAAATCAGGTAAGTAAAACCATAAATGCCTAACACACAAATACATAAACACAGATATACAAAATTAGGAAAAACAATTAGGGAACGTATATTGTTCAAATAATCTTGATATTGTCAAACTTAACATATTAATGTTTTAATATAATATAATATTACTATTACATCCAGAGTGAACCAGGCACTGTATAGTTGTTAGAATGCCAAAGAGAAAATTCAGATTTAACAAAAGCACCATGCAATTTATAAGAGGTCATCCTTTTCCCTAAGAGATACTATTTGGGCAATAAGAAATATAATAATACAAATGTATAATAGATGAAATGTCTATTCAATTATACTTATATGGCTTTCTCATAAAAACAATTCAAGACACAATGACCAAGACTATAGTTTTCAGGTCTAAAGACAAGACTGAGTTTAAAGACAGATAATATAACAATTCAAGAAAGCACTTCATAGTCCTTAGTCCTCAGCAAACTCAAACAAAACTTTATATTTTAAATAAGATTAAGCTTTAAGGGTCTTAAAGTTAGACTTACTTATCTTTCAAATTTCAAATCACGAGGCTGTGCGTGTAGCTTAGTTAGTAGAGTGTCCTCTTAGCTGCACAAAGCTCTAGAGGCTCATCCTTAGGACAGATAAGTTGTCTACATCTAACTTTATCTCAAAAAGCAAAACTAAAAACAAACCAACTTACCGACTTTGTTCTTTTCTTTCTTGTATTAACTGAACAAGTTCCTTATCGAAATAATCTTCCTCTTCCTCTTCCTTTCCATCATCTTCTCTTTCCTGGGCATCAACATTATCTTTGTGCAACTGGCCAGAAATGTGCTTTGCATATGCAGAGAGACCCACTTCTGTGACCCGGCACACTCGGCACTCATGACTACTGTCCCTAGGGAAAGAGGGAGATGAAGGACATTCAATGCTCCCCACTGGCATGGCACACTCACCAGATGCTAGTTTCCTCTGGGACTCTGTATGCAGATGGCCACAGTGGAAGGTTAGAGGGGTCAAGTTGGTGCTCCTCTCACCACTTCTAGTACGTTTGCTTATAAATTACTTTGGAATAAACTTTAGATTCTTTTCCAGCAATCAAGAGGCGAAACACTTGAAATTAATGGGCTTTAGGAGAAATCTTCTTGAATTGCTGTACTTAAAATCTTGCCAGAGGAAACATGGTGAAAGGGGAGGCAGGGCAGGGGGCTCAGAGCAAACACAAGCTGCTCTGGGGCACACCCATGATGCCAGCTGCACTCAGAAAGCCTGGTGACAGCACATTCATTTAATCTCCAGCTCTAAAGCGTTCTTCCAGTGAAAGTTGGGGGGTGGAGCAAAGAGGAGGGGGACAGCCAATCTCAGCTCAGTAACTAAAAATTGAACACCTGGCACTCTGCCTGGAATGTGAAGACTCCGGACCCTGGCAAACGACAGGAGTAGCAAATGTCCTTAGCCTGGATGATACGTGTGACACACTGCTTCAGCAGGCTTATTTTAAAGGGAATTGAAACCATGTCAATTGTAGGAAGTTAGCAGCTGTTAGGCAAATGTTTTCTCTCAAGTTTCAGAAAATGATACAGTCCATATACACACAAAATTGGCTTTTACCTAAACTAGTGATGACTGGCTTGCTTCTGCCTGCTTTTTCTTCTACTTGACTCAATAGCAAATCTGTTTGGCCAGTCTTTTAAAGATATATATATATATTATATGTAAGTACACTGTAGCTGTCCTCAGACACTCCAGAAGAGGGAGTCAGATCTCGTTACGGATGGTCATGAGCCACCATGTGGTTGCTGGGATTTGAACTCGGGACCTTTGGAAGAACAGTCGGGTGCTCTTACTCGCTGAGCCATCTCACCAGCCCTTGGCCAGTCTTAAGAATCAAAATCTTAAATCCTCTTCAAATATGTAGCAAATCAATAATTTAACTGTTTTTAAGTTCTTTCAATCCTCTGATTACATCATCTGTCTGTGCAACATTAATGAGAAGTGTGCAACTGTGGCTGTCCAATAATTCAACTTAGTCCAAGAGTTTGTGCTATGGGTTTATAGTAGTGATATTTCTGTGATTCCCACACCTATGTGGGTGTCTACATCTGTCTGCCTATATAAATCTCCAGACACATGCCATGAAACACACCTAGTCACCTCCTCCAACCCCCACACTGTATTAATCAAAATAAGAAGAATTGATATGAATTAACGAAAGTCCTTGAAACTGAGCACTTCATTTACTAGAAGACAGTTTCTGTTACAAATCACTTGAATGCCCATTTAAAGCAAAGCAAAACAAAACAAGAATTAGTATCAAGAATTACTAAATGTTAAGCAAAACACTGTTACTTAGTTACAAACTATAAAAACTCAAACAATGCCTGATACATCTTAAAATACAATCATGAGGGCTAGAAAGATGGCCCAGTAGTTAAGAACATTTTCCGTTGACTCAGAGAATTTCTGAGCTCCATGAGATCTGACACCCATTTCTGACCTCTGTGGACACTGGTTCTCACATGGCGTGCATTTACTACATAAATACACATTAACACACAAATAAAAAATAAATCGCAGGGAACAAAATGCAATGCAGTTAGACAGGAAATGTAACACAATGGTAGGTAGCATCCAGCGTGCAGGGCATGAGGCAATAGGTTTGAGCTGCAGTATTGCACTAAGAAGTAGAAGCAAACAGGAGGAACAATATGAAGTAGCCAGTACCTCCAGAGCTCCCTGGGACTAAACCACCAACCAAAGAAAACACATGGTGGGACTCATAGCTCTAGCTGCATATGTAGCAGAGGATGGCCTAGTCGGTCATCAGTGGGAGGAGAGGTCCTTGGTCTTGTGAAGGTTCTATGTCCCAGTATAGGGGAATGCCTGGGCCGGGAAGCAGGAGTGGGTGGGTTGGGAAGCAGGGGGAGGGGGGAAGGGGTAGGGGATTTTTCAGAGAGGAAATTAGGAAAGAGGGTAACATTTGAAATGTAAATAAAGAAAATATCTAATAAAAAATATAATTTAAAAAACAGTAGAAGCAAGAGGAGACAGCAGTGACTGCAGTCACTAACCCTAACCCTGCAGCACTTGGGAGGCAGAGGCAGAGACCAATGAAGCTCTGTGAGTTCAAGCCCAGCCTGGTTCAAAAAGCAAGTTCCAGGGTTACACAGAGAAACCCTGTCTCGAAAAACAAAAATCAAAAATTAAAAACAAGCCCCATCCCCCGCCAAGTAAAGGAAACAAAACAGCATTATTAAGGGATTAACAAGCAGATCTCTGTGAGTTCAAAGCCAGCTTAGTCCATCTATATACCAAATTGTAGACCAGCCAGGGCCACAAAGGGAGATCCTGTCTCAAAAAAGAAAGGGGGAGGGGGAGCTCGGAACAGCAGAAGCAGTAGCAACTTTAGGACACACCCACACCCAATACCGTTTCTTATTTTGGAAGACTCTCTGAAAATGGAAAAATGTAGAAAGCTTACACTTTTTTTAAATTTTTAAACTTTGTAGAACAAATGCTTTCATTTAAAATTTTTAAAATGAAGAACTCTGACCAGGTTCCAAAAAAATATCAATGGGTTACCTCAAACTCAATGTTCTGATTCCATGCCATCCTATAATATTTTAATGCATTATTTTCTAACCACATCTATATATTTAAAGATATGTTTAAAGATTAAAGGAATGTGGAAGTCGAGCAGTGGTGGCGCACGCTTTTAATCCCAGCACTTGGGAGGCAGAGGCAGGTGGATTTCTGAGTTCGAGGCCAGTCTGGTCTACAAAGTGAGTTCCAGGACAGCCAGGGCTACACAGAGAAACCCTGTCTTAGAAGAGAAGAGAAGAGAAGAGAAGAGAAGAGAAGAGAAGAGAAGAGAAGAGAAGAGAAGAGAAGAGAAGAGAAGAGAAGAGAAGAGAAGAATGTGGAAGTAGGGGCAGGTGGATCTTTGTGAGTTTTAGGTCAGCCTGGTCTATTCACAGAGTTCCAGGCCAGTCAGGGCTACAGAAGTGAGATTCTGTCACAAACAAACAGCTTCTTTTTATTATTATTATTATTTTATTTTCTTTATTTACATTTCAAATGCTATCCCAAAAGTTCCCTATACCCCCCCCTGCCCCTGCTCCCCTACCCACCCACTCCCACTACTTGGCCC
>NC_034592.1:103961071-103979247 GCF_900095145.1 Mus pahari
TGGCTTACATACTTTGTATAAACATACAATTACGGATAAAATGTACTGCCTTTGTGTCATAACTAATAAAGGCAATAATTTTCCTCAGGGTGTTTGAAGGGCCCAAATTAGCTCCATCCTGTCACCACGCAATTTCCCCTCATGTACAAAAGGCAGTCTTAAGATACTCTATGCATAAGCCTTTCTTTATTAAGCCTGCTCTAACTAAAACTGCAACAGCTGCTCGATAAATAAAGGCTTGAGTCTTTGACAGCATCTATCTGAAGTAGCTGCTCATATCACACATCTTCCCTATGCCCATATTAGAAGCCAGACAAAACTTAACAATATGGTCGTTTGCCTTTAAAACTGAATATACGGGCTGGTGAGATGGCTCAGTGGGTAAGAGCACCCGACTGCTCTTCTGAAGGTCCAGAGTTCAAATCCCAGCAACCACATGGTGGCTTATAACCATCCGTAACAAGATCTGACGCCCTCTTCTGGAGTGTCTGAAGACAGCTACAGTGTACCTACATATAATTAATAAATAAATCTTTTTAAAAAAACTGAATATAAAAACTTAAGTAGCCAGGCATAGTGGTACACATCTTTAATCCTAGGACTCGGGAGGCAGAGGCAGGTAGATCTCTTTGAGTTAAAAGTCAGTCAGTCTGGTCTACAGAGTGAGTTCCAGAACAGTCAGGGCTACACAGAGAAATAATTTCTCAAAAAACAAAAAGGCAAAACAAACAAACAATACCCACAAAAAATTAATGAAATATTTTATAATTATTTACAAGATAACTCAAAAGTAAACAATAAGCACAGTAATTAAATATGAAATCCAGAAGAAATGATCACCCATTGAGGATAAGAGAAACAGGATAAGTACTGATTTGTCTCTAAGGCACAAACTAGTTATGACTATTCTTAAATTAAGGCTGCACGTCAATGAAGTATGTTTGAGACTTTATGGGGATCTTCAAAAACTGTCTCATTATTAATGCAACTTATTTGTTATGAGCTAGCAAATTATATAAAATTTGTTATGGCTGGACATAACACGAAGAAACCTTCATCAATATGAGTATCTCTAAATAAAAAGAGTTAGGGGGTCAAGATGGTATTTATAGGCGAAAAGGAACCCATAGAGCAACATATAATCAGCATGAGGTCCAGTTATTCAAGATGGAACAAAGCATTTGTATAGATCTAAAGATGGGAATGCATAGAAAGTTTGAGTAGGCCAGATAACAGGATGGAAAGGGATTTTATTAAAGAGGAAAAAGGTGAACAGTCTTTTTTCTCTCTCTCTTTGAGACAGGGTTTCTCTATGTAGCCAAGTCTGTCCTGGAATTCTCTTATGTAGACCAGGCAGGTCTTAAACTCAGAGATCCTCCTGCCTCTACTTCCTGGGTGCTGGGAGTAAAGGTGTGCGTCTCCATACCTGGCCCAACAGGATACTGCAATTCTAAATTCTAAACATCTGTGTATCAAACATAAAGACACCCAAGTTCACAAAAGAATTGACTCTTATACAATGATACTGAGTGACGTCAATACCCAACTCTTGCCAACAGACAGGCCATCTGAACAAAATCCACAGAAATGTTGGAGGTAAATGATACAATAAAACAAATGACCTAACAGATATGTATAGAGCATTCTACCCCAACACCAAAGAATACATCCATTTTTCAGCACCTCATGAGAAGTACAGAAACTAACCACATACTATAGATTCCTTTATATTTGTATATATTTTAGGAAGCTTCTACTGTATAAGGCTTCTCCATATGACCACTCAAATCACTCAAACAAGACCTTAGTTTTAGCTGTCCCTCCCTTACTTCCTTCCCTTACCTTCCATTACCGCCCCCCTCCTGTCCACCACAGCTCTCTCTTCTAATTTCCTCTTCTTAGGGAGATTCATCCCTCACACCTAGTCCCTTCCTCTATGCCTAACCTCTGTGGTTATATGGATTGCAGCTTGCTCATCAAAGACTGAAGAGCTAAAACAGATACATAAGCACATTGGTCTTTCAAAGTGAAGCCTTCTTTTTGTTGCCATGAAGCACAACCATTACAAATTACAGGAACCAGGCAAGAAAGAAGTCCATTTATATGCTGACATGTTAAAGTCTAATAATAGCACATTAATTTAGAGACAATAAACTTGCAATAGAGTTAACACATTAGTATCAAACAGGATAGTAGCTTCACAGAAATTTTAACTATTATTCATGCAATAAAATATAATTCATATTTCTTAATTTACCAAAGTTACCTTTAATCTTTACATTTCAAATCCACATTAGTAAAGAAGACACACAGAAAAAAGGACATGGAACACACACACATACCACATTCTGTTTAAGCCTCTTTTAAACCTCTTAACACTTTAAACCATTAGCAGAACATTTTCAAATACCCTTAAGATCTCTTATTTGGTTCCGCAGACACAAATAAGCTTCAGTATTCCCAGGCTATTTCAGCAAGAAATTAATTTTGCTAAAGTGAAATTATGGAAAGTCCCAGCTTCAAGACTAACACTGCAGGAATGAGTCCCTTTACAAGCCGACTCACACCAGTTCAACTGCCTGAGTTGCGTTGAATTCTATCCATGTAGATTTCAGATGAACAAATCTACCACAGCTTATCTTTTGTAAGTGCCCCAAATCTACTGCTGTTAATTATGAACAATGATCCAACGCCATCAGACCACAGTCATCATGATGGATGATTACACCGCAAGTTAACAGGCATCATCAGCACTTAACCCATGCCAGTAAGGGAAGAGAGCTTGTCCTTACCTGCCCTTCAGGTTCTCAAGTTCCCTGTGATGCAGCATGCTTCGCATGTGTTCATCCATCTCCTTCAAAACAAAACAAGGTAGATTAAGCCAAAAGGATTGCTGGGGGTAGGGTAGGTTTGGGAGGGTGGTGGGTGGAGTTTCTCTGTAGATATTCAATTAACAATTTGGGTTATGAAGCTGGAGAAATGGCTCAGTGGTTAAGAGCACCTGCTACTTTTCCAGAGAACTGGAGTTCAAGTCCCAGCACCCATGTCAGGTGGTTGGCTCACTTCCGCCTATACCCAGTGGGAGGCCTGTGGTGGGGATCCCATGCCCTCTTCTGGCAAACAACCCCACATATGCATTGCATAAACTCATAAGACACATACACATGTCTGGGGAAAATAAAAAGTTAAAAAAATTATTTTAAGGGCTGGAGAGATGGCTCAGAGGATAAGAGCACTGACTGCTCTTCCAGAGGTCCTGAGTTCAATCCCCAGCAACCATATGGTGGCTCACAACCATCTATAATGGGATCTAATGCCCTCTTGTGGTGTCTGAAGATAGCTACAGTGTACAGTTCAGTGATGGCATAGACCTTTCATTCCAGCACTAAGGAGTTTGAGGCACGAGGATCTCTGTGAATTCAAGGCCAGCCTGGTTTACAGATCGAGTTCCAGGACAGCCAAGGGCTACAAAGAGAAACCCTATCTCAAAAAACAAAAACAAAAAATTAAAAATCTCTTTCTTGGGAGCTGGAGAAAGAGCTCACTGGTTTGAAAAAACTGCTACTTTTCTTTTTTCTTTTTTTTTTTTTTTGTTTTTTGAGACAGGGTTTCTCTGTTTAGCCCTAGCTATCCTGGAACTCACTTTGTAGACTAGGCTGGCCTCAAACTCAGAAATCCGCCTGCCTCTGCCTCCCGAGTGCTGGGATTAAAGGTGTGTACTACCACGCCCAGCTAAACTGCTACTTTTCTCGGACCTAGGTTCAATTCCATGGCACCTCACAACCACCTGTGTGACTTTAGGGATCTGATGTCATCTTCTGGCATCCCCAGGCACTGCATGTACATGGTGCACAAACATACATTAAGGCAAAACACATATAAAGAAAATTTTCCCCAAAATTTTAAAAAGTAAACAAAGCATCTCTGTGGAGTCTTTTTTAAAAAGTACACACTCTGAGGGGCTAGGTACAAGCACAGCAGCTAAGAGCACTCATTCTTGGAGAGGACATGGCACCCAAAGGGGAGCTCACAATTCTCTACAACTTCAGCTCCAGGAAATCTGGCTCTACCTTCGGACCTCTGTGGGCACCAAGCGCGCATTCAATGCACATGCATACATTCAGGCCAAGTACCTATACACATAAAATAAAAATAACTAAGTCTTTATCAAACAAAAACAACAACAAAACTCTGGTCACTGGGATGCAGCTGGGCACAATGGGGCACATTTATGGTCCTAACACTCAGGAGGCCAATGGTGGATCTGGAGTTTAAAGTTACACACCAAGGCCGGGCTGGGACAAATGAGACCAAGACTTTGGACACAGCAATTTAATCACTGTTCTACTTTGCCCACTTTTCATCTTCCCCAATAGATTATTAAAGAAATAAATAAACAGCAATACACCCCCCCCAAAAAAGAGAAAAGGAACATAGAAATTAAAGAGCTGTAAATATCTCATTATAATTAGAGAACAGCTGCTTGCATGGAGAGTAATATCTGATGGTTTCAATATACTATACTGTGCTGATTTAAATGTTTTCCCATTTAAACCACAAAATATTACAATTATTAACTTTATAAAAATTGAAGGATGTGAGCTGGGCATGGTGGCGCATGCCTTTAATACCAGCACCCAGGAGGCAGAGGCAGGCGGATTTCTGAGTTGGAGGCCAGCCTGGTCTACAAAGTGAGTTCCAGGACAGCCAGGGCTATACAGAGAAACCCTGTCTCAAAAATCCCCCCCCAAAAAAAAAAAAAAAAAAAGAAGAAGGATGTAGAGATATTAATTCCTTCATTCACCAGGTATTCCTCGAGTGGTTATTACAACCTATGTACAAAGCTAAGCATACAAGAAATAAATGTGAAAAGATGCTTCTCTGACAGTCAAGTAGTCAAACTGGATTTCAAACCCAAGAAGATCTGACACAAAACATCATGTTATGCTGTAAATAACTAATGCATTTCTTCATCATAGACACTTGTCACAAACAGTATAACCATTCAACAGCCCATTGTTGCTCTATCTTCTATATGTGACAGAGGATAGCTGTTTGAAAACACTTTCTTTAAATGTGATTTTACTAAAGACCGTTTACTTTCTATCTCTACAAAAAAGCTACATCTGGACAGAGTTCTACAAGTGACCCTTTCTAAACAACATACTGAAAACTGAGTCAAGTTAAAGACACAATTTAAAATTCCATCAATAACCATTCACAACAACTCCTGTAATTTCTGTACTCAAGAAAGAGGTATAAGGACCCCTGCAAGTTTCAGGCCAGCCAGTTATGTAATGAGGTGCTCAAGATAAAAACAAACAAATGAAAAAAAACTTGAAACAACTATTACTTTCAAAGCAAAAGAATAAAAGCCAAAAGTGATAAATTGTAAGCAATTTCCCTGAGGCACAAGCAAATTCTTTTAGTTTAAAAAACTTTGCTTTGGGGGCTGGAGAGATGGCTCAGCAGTTAAGACCTCTGGATGCTCTTCCAGAAGACCCAGGTTCAGTTCCCAGTACCTAATGGAAGCTTAAAACTACCTATAACTACAGTTCTAGAACATCCTCTTCTGACTTCTTTGAGTATCAGGCATGCATGTGGTGCACAGACAGACAGACAAGTAAGCAAAAAACTCATTCACATAAAATAAAATAAATCTAAAAATATGTTGTTTTTTTAAAAGCTTATTTTGGGGGAACTAGGAGGATATCTCAATTAGATATTAGATTATTATCAATGAGAGCACTTATTGCTGAAGTATGAGCATCTGAGCTAAATCCCTGGCACCACAGACAAAAGGTCAGCCAGGCACGTGAAACCTCGTCTACACTTGCATACATAATGCATAGTTTCCCTCTTCCTCCTCTTCCCACATTTGGATCTTTTTTCCTTTGTGCTATATGCTCCACCTGTGGACATTCAGGATACTGTCAATACCACCTTTGCTACACTACACCTTGTCTGTTTGGTAGTGTCCCTATTCAGACCAGGTTAGCCTCAAACTCAAGATCCTCCTGCCTCTGCTCCCAAGTGCTGGAATTATAGATGTTCATTACTATTACTGCACTTTTCTTGAGCCCGGACACACACAACAAACAAGTGAACATAATAAATGAAGTATTTGTTAAACGTCTGTGAATCAAAAAGTACTATTTTGGGAACTAAGGATATAACTAAGAGGTAGAATCTTTCCCCAGTTCACATGAAGGTCCCTGAGGCAGACACCACAAATTAAAATTTCACAAACTCAAAAATTTCACAAACTCTTTAACTGGTTACTAACTGAAGTTCTCTAAATCATGTACCCTCAAATACCCTAAATTCTAGATAGAGGTTAATAATATAGTTACTGGTTTTTGAGACTAATTATTATTTTATTAGATATTTTCTTTATTTACATTTCAAATGTCATCTTCCTTTCCTAGTTTCCCCTCCGAAAACCCCCTATCCCCTCCCCCTGCTCCCCAATCCACCCACTCCCGCTTCCTGGCCCAGGCATTCCCCTATACTGGGGCATAGAACCTTCACAGGACCAAGGGCCTCTCCTCCCATTGATGATCGAGTAGGCCATCCTCTGCTGCATATGCAGCTGGAGCCATGAGTCCCTCCATGTGTGCTTTAGTCCCAGAGAGCTCTGGGGATACTGGTTAATTCATAGTTGTTCCACCTATGGGGCTGCAAATCCCTTCAGCTCCTTGGGTACTTTCCCTAGCTCCTTCATTGGGGACACTGTGCTCCATCCAACGGATGACTGTGAGCATCCACTTCTGTATTTGCCAGGCACTGGCAGAGTCTCTCAGGAGACAACTATATCAGGCTTCTGTCAGCAAGCACTTGTTGGCATCCACAACAGTGTCTGGGTTTGGTGGTTGTTAATGGGATGGATCCCCAGGTGGGGCAGTTGAGACTAACTATAAAACACTCATGGATTGAGATTGATCTAGCGGGGGGAAAAAAGCACAAGTAAGACATTTTCACCCAGGGCTGGGAATGGATTACAGCTTAGTTGATAGAATGCTTGACTAACATGCAGAGACCATGAATGTGTTCTCCAGCACTGTATAAGCAGTGTGACAACTAAAGCTGTAATTCTAGGTCTGGGAGTCAGAGGCAGGTGAGGTAGATCGTCATAGTCTGAGGTCAGTGTACAGAGAGAGCAAACAAACAATATCATTTTACAGTTTAAATTTCTAAATATCAAGCTTTAACTATCCTAGATGATGCAGGTCTCTTTGCTGTTACCTTTTTTGAGCCATACACGATGTGGCACAATATGCATTTTCGTTCTCGTACCATAGTGACCAGATCTGCAGCATTCAATGTCAACCTGCAACGAGGACATAAAATTTAGTAACCTTTCCGGATAGCACCTTTAATTCACTTTTCACTTTGCCCCTTCCTCAATCCTTCAACCTCAATAATGTAAATTCCAGCTTTACCAAAGTTGAAAAACAAAACAAAACAACAACAACAACAATTTTCTGAGTGTCACCCCTGATGAACTCCCCTCTTATCCTATGCAACAAATCCTGTCATTTCTACCAAAATACATCCAGCTCTCAATGTTTCTCAATGCGGAGGTTCTCATCACAGCACAGCTTTCTGGTGTAAGCCCCCACTTCCATTTTACTCTCAAAACCAGAGCTGAAGATTCTCTTAACAGAATTGGTATAATGGTGGTGTTTACTCTTTAATCCCAGCACTTGAGAGGCAGAGGCAGGTGAGTTCCAGGCCAGCGAAGACCACATTGTCAGGCCCTGTCTCAAAAAAAATCAAATGTAGGTTATGTTATTTGTTTATGCCTACTGCTCTGTTTCTCCCCTTACCTAATATACCTCTAGGTTGCCTGGACTGAGTGACACTTCTGGGAGGGCCTCACATTGCACAGAGTCAGTCTCGCTAAAAAGTAAAAAGGTATATGGCCTCTAGCTGAGGAAATTTTTAGTATATAGGATGGCCCTACAGGGAGATGAGAGGCAGAAACAGGACAGTCTCCAGAAGTCTGTAGGCCAGGTAGTCTGACTTACATAGCAAAGAGACTCAAACAGGGTGGAAAAACACGGAAAAGATGTCCTCTGATCTTCACATGAATGCACGCCCACAGCACTACTCATTACCAAGCACTCAAACATATACTCTTTCTGCAAAAAGAACATTAAAATCTTTAATGGGAGGCTGGAGAGATGGCTCAGTGGTTAAGAGCACTGACTGGTCTTCCAGAGGTCCTGAGTTCAATTCCCAGCAACCACATGGTGGCTCCCAACCAACCATCTGTAATGGGGATCCAATGCTCTCTTTTGTTGTGTCTGAAGAAAGTGACAGTATACTTACATACGTGAAATAAATAAATCTTAAAAAAAACCTTTAATCAATGTTTATTTCTTCTTTTAATTTACTTTAATGTAACTTTAATTTAAAGTAAATTAAATTTACTTGTAATTTCTGCTTGAAGAACTTTGAAGCTGATAACATGTACAAATACATTTATGATTGTTTGCACCAATAATTGATCTTTTGAAAGGCTTTTAATTGTATGTATTGTGTGTTTGCATGGCAGTATGTGCATGTGAGTGCAAATGTTGTTGGAGCCCAGAGGAGGTTGCCAGATTCTCTAGAGCTGCAGATATATACAGTCAATGAACCATTTGATGTGGGTGCTGCAATCCAAATTTGGGTCCTCTGCAAGAGCAATAAGTGGTCTCCCATTCAACAATCTTTTGCAAACTGCTGGCCAATGTCAGTTCATCCACTCAAGATATGAAATGATAGTATCACTTTTAACTGACCAATCTCAGCCTAGGTGTGGAATCAGGGTCTGCTGTGGATCTCAGAATCCAGGTTAGAACCTTGGGTTGGAATCTCACCAACAGATTTTTTTTTTTTTTTTTTTTTGNTTTTTTTTTTTTCGAGACAGGGTTTCTCTGTGTAGTCCTGGCTGTCCTGGAACTCACTCTGTAGACCAGGCTGGCCTTGAACTCAGAAATCCGCCTGCCTCTGCCTCCCNAGTGCTGGGATTAAAGGCGTGCGCTACCACGCCCAGCCAGACTTTTTTTTTTTTTTTTTTAAAGAGAGTCTCTATATATTCACAAAGTGGGCTGAGGGCTCTATGCAGATGTCTCCTCCTTCTGTCATCTCTCAAATGCTGGGACTACAGGAATGCACCATCTCACTTGACTTTAGAGTTTTCTTTGTTGTTGTTGTTGTTGTTGTTTTTTAAGTACTAGTTACGGTACCCTGTAGGGCTAATCTTTTTGTGTACTATGTAATATTGTCTTTGTATTGTACAAATGCTGACTTCTGTGCTGGCAGAGAGTACAGTGCAGACTGGATTTTGGTACTGTTATTTTTATTGGATCATCTCCTTCCTAGGTATTTTGTAAACACTTTTTTCACTTTCTGAAGAGACTGAACTTTGAGAAGGAGTCAGAGGCAGGAACACTGGCAAGCCCGACAGAGAAAGAAGTAGTAGAAACTGAGACAACAAGCCATGTAGCAGACACTGAATAATGGAAGTTATAAGAGTTGGTCAGGAACCAGAGTAACCAAAGGCCTAAAGCTATTTCAAATAACTATGTCTCCGAGTCATTACCCAGAGCTGGGGAGGGCATAGAAAATCTGTATGGACATAGTCCCCAGTGCCACACAAATGCCAGGCACATGCTCTGTCACTGAACTATATCTCCAAAGATGAACATATAAACAATTTCCCAAAGATGTTCGACAATGTACAAATGTTGGTGGCTTCTGTTTATTTGTGCTTGCTTTTTTGAGATTTGGAGATACTCTCTCATCACTGACCAAAAGCGCTCGTCATGGTTGGAGATGGCACCTACTGCTCTTGCAGAGGACCCAAGTTCAATCCTTGTACCTATGCCAAGCACCTCACAACTACCTGCAACTCCAGCTCCACGGGGCCACACCTCTAGCCTCTACAAGCGCCTGTACACACATGCATGTAACCATACTCAAACACACATATATAATCAAATAAGCTTTAAAAAAAAAAAGTTTCTAGGGCCAGTAGTTAAAGAGGGTGAAAAGAACACCAACTGTTCTTCCAGGGGACCTGGGTTCAACTCCCAGCACTCACACTACAGCTCACAAATGGCTGCAATTCCAGTTCCAGGGATCCGATGTGCTCTTCTTGCCTCTGTAGATGCTGGGCGTGCATGTGGTGCACAGACATGCACAAAGGCAAAATAGATTTAAAATTAAATGATTTTTATTTATTTATTTATTTATTTATTTATTTATTTATTTATTTATTTGGTTTTTCGAGACAGGGTTTCTCTATCTAGCCTGNCCTGGAACTCACTTTGTAGACGAGGCTGGCCTCGAACTCAGAAATCTGCCTGACTCTGCCTCCCGAGTGCTGGGATTAAAGGCGTGCGCCACCACCACCCGGCTAAATGATTTTTTAAAAAGCTTCCAACATTTATATTTTCCATGGAGATGGAGCCGCTTTGGTGGATGTACAACCCTTTGGGTTGAAACAGGCGTCCTGATATAATTGGGAACATTGATATATATATATAAAAAATTGGGAGCACTGCCCTTCTCCTCCTTCCTCCTTTTGCATATTTTCCACAATGACCTCGGCTAATATGTATGAACAGAGATCTTTGTCGTCTCTACTTTATGAATGATGTTATTTGGTCATAAAAAATAGTTTTGAGGGCTGGTGAGATGGCTCAGTGGGTAAGAGCACCCGACTACTCTTCCGAAGGTCCGGAGTTCAAATCCTAGCAACCACATGGTGGCTCATAACCATCCGTAACAAGATCTGACGCCCTCTTCTGGAGTGTCTGAAGACAGCTACAGTGTACTTACATATAATAAATAAATAAATCTTTAAAAAAAAATAGTTTTGAGGTTATGAATATAACTAATGTGAAGTGCATGCTTGCCTACTATGAATCAGATTCTGGTTTTGATCCCTAACACTGCAAAAACAAAATGTGGGCTGAGGAAGCAGCTTGGCAGTAAAAGGCTTGCCTAGTTGATAGGCCTATGGCTCTACCCTAAACACTGAACAGATCTTTTACCCAGTTTCACAAATAACTCCCGTGCACCTTCATCCTTCCTAGAAAGAAATGAAAACTATACTCTTGCCTTAGTATTCTATAACTGTGAAGATATCAATATATAGTCTCGAAAAACCAAAAAAAAAAAAAAAAAAGATATAGCAAGATATAAAGATTTATTTATGTGTATGAATGCTCTATTTACATGTATGCCTGCAGAGCAGAAGAGGGCATCAGATTTCCATTCTAGATGGTTGAGAGCCACCATGTGGGAATCTTTGGGAATTGAACTCTTTGGGAAAGGACCTCTGGAAGAGCAGCCAGTGCTCTTAACTGCTAAGACATCTCTACAGCCCCCAAGGCAAAGTATTTAACTGGAGGTTAGTTTACAATTTTAGAGGCTTATTATCAGTCCATTATCAAGGCAAGGAGCAAGGTGGCAGGCAGTTGTGGCGTTAGAGAAAAAGCTAAGAGCTAAAACTTGATCTATAAGGGGGGATGGAGGAGGAGAAGAGGGTGGGAGAGGGGAGGGGGAGGGAGAGAGGGAGGACCTTTTGAAACCTTGAAGCCCATCCCCAGTGACATACTTCCTCTAACAAGGCCACACCTCCTAATCCTATCCAAAGTTCCACTCCCTGGTGACTAAGCATTCAAACAGATGAGCCTGTAGGGCACATTCAATCACAATTTCTTATTTGTACGTTAAAATTTAAAACATAAACATAACGTACTAATTAAAAAGAAAGCAGAGCCAGGAGTGTTAGCACACTCCTTTAATTCCAGCACTTGGGGTACAAAGGCAGGTAGATCTCTGAGAGTTGGTGACCAGTCTGGTCTACAAAGAGTCCAGGACAGTCAGGGCTATTACACAGGGAAACATAGGGGGTGGGGGACAACTAATAACCCCCCCCAACAAAACAAAACAGCAACAACAAAAAGCAAAGGGTCTAGAGAGATGGCTCAGGAGTTAAGAGCACTGACTGTTCTTCCAGAGGACCTGAGTTCAAATCCCAGAAAACACATGGTGGCTCACAAGCATCTGTAATGGAATCAGATACCCTTCTTTTACTTACATAAAACAAATAAATTTTAGGGCTGGAGAGATGGCTCAGTGGTTAAGAGCACTGACTGCTCTTCCGAAGGTCCCGAGTTCAAATCCCAGCAACCACATGGTGGCTCACAACCACCCACAATGAGATCTGACGCCCTCTTCTGGTGTGTCTGAAGACAGCTACAGTGCGTACTTAGATATAATAATAAAAAAAAAAATTTTAAAAGAAAACAAAAAAAGATAAATGTAATTTACTATAAAACATGTACTTCAATATATAAATGCTTGGGCATGACTTTATTAGAAATCATAAAATTATGAATGCAGCAACTAGAAAAACATACTGGTATTAAGACTATCACTTGTTGGGTGTGATTGCATACACTTTTAATCCCAGCACTGGGGAGGCAGAAACAGGCAGAACTCTGAGTTCGAAGCCAGCCTGGTTTCCAAGCAAATACCAGCTTAAGGTGTCTGATCATCATAAAACAGGCATGGTAGCACACACAGGTAATTCTAGCACCAGAAAGGCTGAGGTAAGAGGGTCACCGGTTCCAGCTCTGTCTCCAGAAACAAACAACAGCAAAAAGAAAGTACAAGTAAACTAGAATAAACTTCCCACTCATATTCCAGCACCAGGGAGGCTGAGGTAAGAGGGTCACAGGGTTTTTTCAAAGCCAGATTGGTTCAGGCTAGCTGTGGCTACATAGCTAAGAATTATTAAACAAACAAATGAAAACTAGTGACCACCATTGAGGCTAAATTTACCACTAAACCCACTAGTCAATCTCAATATCATTAAAAATGGGAAACCAGAGCAGACAAAGCAGTTAGCAGGAATCCAATACACACTGTACTCAGCATCCAGCTCCAGCTGGTTGTAACAAGCTTCCTGATATGTATCACAAGCCTGAATCATCAGTTTCATCTACACAACTATCCAGGTCTCTTCAACAAATCAAGGTGAAAAAGCAAGAAATGAAACTGCTCTACATTAAAAGAAACCTCAAGATGTATACTAGCAAATGCAACATGTAACCTTTGAAGATTCAAACACTGTTTCCTGATGGTAAGCTCCTGCTGTCCTAGTTACTTATGAGGCACAGAACAAAAACAAGTTCAAGACCAGTTTGGGCAAGGCAGAGAGTCCGATCCATGTCTCAAAAAGAGGAAGGGAAGAAATGTTGAAAGTAGCTCAGTGAAACACACACACACACACACACACACACACACACACATTTTTAAAACAAAACAAAAAAGGGACAAGCTAGGCATGATGGTGCTTATATAATTTCAGCACTTGGGAAGTATGCAGAGTTAAAGGTCAGCCTTAGCTTCATGAAACCCTATCAAAGAAAACAAACAACTTAGTATTGAATAGTATTGAATAATATAGATAGGGCTGGGCAGTGGTGGCACGCACCTTTAATCCCAGCACTTGGGAGGCAGAGGCAGGTGGATTTCTGAGTTCAAGGCCAGCCTGGTCTACACAGTGAATTCCAGGACAGTCAGGGTTACACAGAGAAACCCTGTCTTGAAAACCACACCACCACCACCACCACCCAAAAAAGGGGAAAAATATAGGTAGGGATAAAAGCAACACAGGACTGGAAATACAGTTCACTGGTAATGAACTTGCTTAACAACGTGAGGCCTACTATTCAGACCCCAGCACTGCAAAACAACAAAGAACAGTATAATGTTAGTGACATTAGAATCCAAGTGACACACTGAAGAGATTAAGAGTACTTGCTGCCCTTGCAAAGGACCTAGGACCTTGTTCCCAGCACCCACATGGTAGTGCACAGTCATCTGTAACTCTTAATTCCAGGGGATCTGAAATCCTCTTGTGGTCTCTGTAGGTTCCTGGCACATATAGCACACAGAATACATACACACAGGCAAAACACTCATACACATAAACAATCTTTAAAATCTTGAGTGAAAGGGGTCTGAAAAGATGGCTCAGTAGTTCAGAGGACTAGCTGCTCTTCTAGAAGATCTGGGTTTGATTCTCAGCACCCATAGGGTGGCTCAAAACTCCAGCCATTCCAGGCCATCTGGTGCCTTCTTTTGGCCTCTGCAGGCACGCATGTACAAATGTGGTACACAGACATACCTGTGGGCTAAACACCCATACATAGAAAATAAAATACAAAACAAAAACCAAAAGGTAATTTGAGTGACTTTATATTCTTCTGGTTATTTATAACCTTTTTAATAAAAACAAAAAAGAGTGTAGGGTTAAGCCGGGCACATTGGCGCACACCTTCAATCCCAGCACTTGGAAGGCAGAGGCAATTGGATCTGTGAGTTTGAGGCCAGACTGGTCTACAAAGCCAGTTCCAAGACAGCCAGGGCTGTTACACAGAGAAACCCTGTTCAAAAAAACAAACAGATTAGGATTGAAGGATGTAGCTCAGTAAGAGAGTGTTTAGCTTGAAAAAAAAAAAAAGTCACAGACTGTGAAACTGAAACTGTGGAACCACTTCTATCCTCCATGCCTGACAAGCATTCTCCATTTCCTGTTGATTATGACTTCTTTCCATAGATTTTCTATGCCCTTACATACATGCAAAACATGCATCTATGTACATACACATACTTAAAATGGGCACTATTGCAGTATGCACACCTTCTTGACCACAGTACTTCCACACTATATCATTCAACACTACCACAGAGAAGTGGCTCATTCTAACAAAAGCACAAATTCTACAAGTCCTCTGATAGACACCTGGTAGCTCATACTTCGTGACAGTCCCTTTCAGATTACAACCACAGCAACAGAGTGTAAGCTTTTCATGGGTAACTTGCATCCTAGATGAGCAGTTAAAGAATAATATAACTTGTAGTATACAAATTCTCAACTTTCCTTTCCATAATCCATTTACAAAACACGAACTATGTAGAGATTCATTGAGTCATCCTGGGTTTGGGAGCCAAAGGATCTGTCCCAAGCCACTCAATGTTCCTTGCTTTTCCTTGAATTTGTTTTAATCTGGACGTATAGTAACTACATGGTTTTTCTTTTTAAAATACCTTCCTTTGTGTCAAAGCAATTGGTTCTGAACTAGACTGATGAAATTCCTTCACACCTTTTCTCTTTCTTGACTGCTGAAGCTCTCTTCAAAATCTATCTTGAACCTCTCTCTAGTTAAAAATCTAAGATGGGCTGTATGTAATCCCAGCACTGTGATTGAACTCAGGATCAAGTTTGAGGCCAGTCTGGGGTACATAAGCCAGATTTTCTCTCAAACTATGAATCAAAATAAACTCTAGAGCGGGGCGTGGTGGCGCACGCCTTTAATCCCAGCACTCAGGAGGCAGAGGCAGGCGGATTTCTGAGTTCGAGGCCAGCCTGGTCTACAGAGTGAGTTCCAGGACAGCCAGGGCTATACAGAGAAACCCTGTCTCGAAAAACCAAAAAATAAAAATAAAAAATAAAAAAAAAATAAACTCTACTATTTTCTGTTTCTAGTAGTTCAGTCCGATTTCGAAGGAGTGCTTAGACTGTCTAATTTGGCATAACAGAAAGAGATAAGCGGAGCCATCACCTTAGATGAAGTTCACTAGCTCCACAACGTGAACACTTCAAATCACTCTCAGTATCTCAGTACCTCATGTGAAAAGTGCTACCAAAAAACATCTATTACAACAGCTTGTTAAATTCCCAAGACACACCTGAATGTACTTATCACACGCAAAGCAGATACTAAGTAACTCCTAGATTAATCTGATCATTCATTCTTCCGTTTTGGGCGTTACACTTTAAAATTCCCCCCTGTAGTTTTAGAACAGGATTTGGCTCTTGATTAATCTGTGGTTGGAATCACCTTAATATAAACCGTTATGGTGGCTAGAGCTCTAATCTGCTTCCAAATTGAAAAACAAAACAAAACCCCCCACACAACACTGAAATCTGGAACTTCCCCAAAAAGATAGTTTGTTACTCTCAAAGATGGCCATACCTAACAGACTTAAATGGGAGGCGGTGCAATCATAGCTCCTATCCACATTACGCACCAAAATCGTACTAAATATTAAATGGACACATACTGTTCCACTAGTTGCTAGTACTTTGCTAAAACGCATCCCAAAAGTAGAGTCCTCAAATGCAGGAAAAAGAGGCGACACTGTTAGTCTCGGAAGGCTGAGAGATGGCCCTGCCCTGAAACCTACAGCCTTTTTTAAAACTAAGGCTGAGCTTCCTCCTAGACTAGACCCCATGCCGACAGAGGTCAGGGCCTGCCCCAAAGGTCAAAAACCTGGAGCCACGCGTCCAGTCTGAGGGGCTGCGAACAGAATCGGATTGCCCTTGCCAAATCTGTTGCCCAGAAGCCAGACGCACCGCTCGCCCATCAACCCTAAACCCACACAGGTCAGAAGAGGCATCGTAGCGTGGTCGCGTGCAGGCGCAGCCCTACCACCTGTCCAAGGGGCAGACCATCAGACCCTCGAGCTCCGAGACGCCCAACCAGGCCGCACCCTTCATACTCACACTCACAGCCCGACCTTCCTACGCCATCTGGCCGCCGAGGACCCGGCGAGGGAGCTCCCAGACGCCCCCTTAGCCTCCGGTCCGGCGGCGGCCTGGGACCCGCTCCCCGCCGGGCACTGACGCCGCCGCCGACGCCGCTACCACCACCATCGCGCAAGCGCGCAGGCGCACGCAGCTCAGCACGCTCCCTCTCCCCTCCCACTCCATCCGCCCTTTTCAACCATCTAGCTTTATTTGAACATAAGTGAACAACGAACACCAGACAAGCGGCCTTAACTCAAAATGCATAAAGAGCTGAGATAGGTCCTTTGTACAAACCAGTTGGCTGTACCTCCTTTTTTTTGTTTTGTTTTTTGTTTTTTTCTCCCCCGTTTTCCAAGCTCTTTCTGGACTTCCCCTACTTTCTAAGCCCTCCACCACCATAAGCTGTGGCAGTGTCTTGACTACATTTCAAAACTATTCCTTCCTTGTGAAACTTTTGAACAGATAGATCCCAAGTTAGGCATGGTAGCTCAACTCTGCTTCTGGAGGTTGAGAGCGGAGGGCAACGGGAGTTCAAGGCTAGGCAGAGCTGTTACATAGTTCCTGGGCTACAAAGTGAAACTGTTTCAACAAAGAACAGAAGTCAATTTAAATCTTAGCCTAGCGGGGCAGTGGTGGCACACGCCAGGGCTATACAGAGAAACCCTTTCTCGAAAAATCAATCAATCAAACAAACAAATAAATAAAAAAGTTAAAACCTGGAATCAAAATAAATAACTACCCTCATTTATGTGTAAATCCAGATTCCTTCTAAATGTTTAGGGAATTCTTCCAATTATGTATTTGTGACATCACAAGTCCTTAAAGCATTTGAGGTCTGCTAGGCTGCTCATTCTACTTCCCTTTTAAGGCAGATTACAGAAGTGCTTTGCTCTAAGTTCAGAGACATAGCTCAAGGAATGCCAATATGAGTGAGGACCAAAATAACCATAGACCAGGACTTCACAACAGTGACAGTTTGAAGCAGATAACTGTTAACAGTTGCTGTCTAGTGCATTCTAAGATAATGGTCCCCAAACTTTCCAGACCCTGCCCAGTGTCCCCCTGGAGGGCAAAAATGTCCCTAATTGAGAACTACAGTATTAAATCCATAATTATCCCAACCCTAACTGTATTCAGCCATATATTTTCTCCCTCCCTGCCCTCAAGAAATGATGAAAGACGAACAAAACAAACTTCTGAGTTCATTGTTACAGGCCTTAACAGTGCTTATCTCTGTCCGTTTATCACATTCTACAACACCCCAAAGCTTCTCAATTTCCCTAAAGTTGGAGCCACTTTTCTAATCAGCAAAGGATCCATTTCTGACTTCCCAGAAAAGTTAACTTCCTGTTTCTAAACACACAGGCTTACAAATAAATTTTAGCATTATAATTGAGACTATTCCTCCTTCCCCCAACTCTGTGGGTTGGTCTCTCTTCCATGAATGTTTCTCTCTCTCTCTCTCTCTCTCTCTCTCTCTCTCTCTCTCTCTCTCTCTTTGGTTTTTCAAGACAGGGTTTCTCTGTGTAGCCCTGGCTGTCCTGGAACTCACTTTGTAGACCAGGCTGGCCTC
>NC_034592.1:103979267-103985295 GCF_900095145.1 Mus pahari
GTCCTGGAACTCACTTTGTAGACCAGGCTGGCCTCAAACTCAGAAATCTGCCTGCCTCTGCCTCCTGAGTGCTGGGATTAAAGGCGTGCACCACCACCCCCGGCTGATTTTTTTTAATTATATTTTATGTGTATGGGTATTTAGCCTGCATGATTGTCTGTGTACCATCCTTGCACATGTGCCTGTGGAAGCCAGAGGAAGGTTTGGATCACCTGGAACTGGAATTACATAGTTGTGAGCTACCTACCAGGTGGGTGTTGGAAACTGAGTTTATGTCCTATGGAAGAACAGCTATCTTTCTAGCCCATAATTTTATTTACTTTCGAGACAAAGAATTACTATGTAAACTAGGCTGGTTTCAAACTCACAAAGATCCCCTTGGATGTCGGAATTGAAGGTGTACACTACCAACTCTCATCAGTGGTTTGACTACTGCAGCTCTAACCCAATCATGATCTTTATTCATCTCACCCTTGAGTTTTTAAAATTCAACTGTTTTTCTCATCTGGGTTTTTTTCTCCCATACTAGAGTTCTCCTGTCTTCATCCTAACAAAATAAAAACGAATAGAAAACACCATTCTTCCTTTTTCTCTGACAAAGCCAAAGTTTCCAAAAGCATTTTATAATGTCCCCATTTCTCTTTCTTCTCCAAACTATTGCAATGTCTATTAACTATTACCAATCTCTTGGTATTAAATTCAAAAGATATTTCTCAGACTTCTTCTCTCTTAAGAAGAGGCTAATTCTTTGAAATAGTTTTTACTCCCTATATTGCCAGCTATTTATTTATTTATTTTGCTTTACTCTTAGAGGTGCTTGGAAGAATTCTTGGGGCAAGTGGTTTAAAATCCTTCAGTAACTCAATGGGCATAAAACGAATTCTAGGTTTATTATTCCAAAATTTACAAGACCTTTGAAGATCTAGCTTTCTCTCTAGCTTGATCCTCAGCCCTGATGGCGGTGGTCTCGGGCTAAAAGGGCTCTTCCACTCTCCTCCAACCCAGTGATAGTCTACTCTGAAATAGGATCTCACTATCAGTCTGGCTTTACATTCCAGGTGTCAAGTGATCCTCCAGCCTCGGCTTCTGATAGCCTGAGGATTACATGGTGTGAGCTACCATGTCTTCCCATTTTCTTTTGTCTCAGAAAGCGAAATCTTAAACTTCTAACAAGAAACTTCCAGAAGGCGCCGCGTTGTTGTTGTTTCCACTGCCTGGAAAACTCTTATCTCGTGAACTTCCGGAGGAACTCCTACTTATCCTTCGTGACTTTAAGAGTAATTTCTTGCGTCAATCCTTCAGACATTCTTCAAAATAAATGTTTTGTTCATTGTTGGCCAAAGGTGCCTCGGAATTTCTGTGACCGTATTCTGTTAACTGAAAGGTATTTACGCATCTATTTCCCTCGCTTAAACGGGCCACAACACCCTGTAGGCTTTGGCAGTCGGAGTTTTTCCTTGGCCTTCAAACACTAAAGCGTCCCGCACAAGACTGCCTTTCAGGTACGTTGGTTGGACGAACTCCTCCCAGGGAGAATCCGACGGGTTAACGGGTGAGTTCCCAGGATCTCCGCTTGCGTGGCAGGAGATTTAACACCCCCTCCGCGGCGATTGGCTCCAGCGGTAGAGGTGTGTCTGCCCCGAGGCGCCCCGCGACTACGCAGGCGCACAGGTCCTCCGGGCGCATGCGCGCGCGCGAACGCGCACCCTGTCCGGTCTTGTAGAGTCCGAGAACTGCCGGGGCTGGAGAGGAGTGGCCGGAGCAGCCCGGTGAGCCTTCTGGGAAGTGGCTGAGGGAGCTGATCAGCGGGACAGGTAGGATGATGTCCCAAGGAGAAAGAGGGTGGTGGTGGTGGTCCAACGTTTTGGGGGTCGGACTTGAGGGGAGAAGGGAGCTCCGGCCAGTTCTTGGTGGATTGGGCCGAGAAGGAGATCGCCAGGCGTTGGCGACCAGCGCGAGCCCTCGCAGGAAGGGAGGCGCTATGGTGGTGCCCTGTACTTGGGTGGTTCGGCTCCTCATCCCTCACCTTCAGCCTCACCTTCAGTATTAACAGACTGTCCGGTGGCCCTAATGAACACATAGTTCTGAAATAGTTGTTAGAAGAATGACCCCGAGGGTCCTGGCGTTGCAGGCTCTACTGTCTAGGAAATTCCCTGCTTATCTTGAGGCTTCCCCGCGGGAAAGCGCCAAGAATATGGTCAGTCAAAAGATGAATTTTTTTTTTCCTCAATTCGGTTCGTGGGTGAGGAAAGTATTTTAAAGTACTGTTACACTTCTTTCCTTCGTCCTTAATCATTAGTCACTGCACTATTTGGAAAAGCAAACTGGTGGTAGAGGAAGCGAAAGACATCCGAGTTGAGGAAAAAGATCTTTCCCTTCTGCTGTTTGTCATCTGGGTAGGTTTGCGCTGGGGGGCTGGGGTCAGGGATGGGATTACAGGAGAGCTCAGAAACTGGCAGCTTTTTGACAGTGTTCTCAGCCTTGTGAAAATAGTATAGGTTGTTTTTTTTTTTTTTTTTAAATTTATTATGTTATGTACATGAGTACACTGTAGCTGTCTTAAGATACACCAGAAGACAACATCGGATCCCATTAAAATGGTTGTGAGCCACCATGTGGTTGCTGGGATTTGAACTCAGGACCCCTGGAAGAGCAGTCAGTGCTCTTAACCGCTGAGCCATCTCTCCAGCCCCAATAGTAAAGTTTCTTACTTGAAGATATTTTAAGGATAGAAATAACGTCATTTGTCCTGCTGCCTTTTAAGAGCATTTTAAGATGTCCTGGTAAAATGCTAGTAGTTCAGTCATAGCAAAGTAAAACAGATCCTTCTCACGTTCTTTTTTTTTTTTTTTTCTTGGAAAATACTATGCGTAAATTCTGTGAGGCTCTGGGCAGTGGTGGTGCACACCTTTAGTTCCAGTACTTGGGAGGCAGAGGCAGACGGATATCTGTGAGTTCAAGGTCAGCTTGGTCCAGTGAGGCATTACTTTTAAAGCATTTTTTTTTTAAAAGACAAGATCTCACTATGTAGCTCAGACTGGCCTGGAATTCATGGAATTCAGAGATCTGCTTGCCTCAGTCTCTCAAGTGCTGAAATTAAAGGCATTCTCATACACACAAAGCTTAAGTCCTTTGAAGTCCAAATTTGTGAAAGCTGTTTCATAGCAAAGTAAGAAAAGTTAGTATTTCTGTTACTGGCAAAGTTGATGCCCGAGGATTCCACTGAGCACTTGTTACTTGTTCTTTTGGTAAGAGGTTATGCGAAAGAATTCATTCAAGTAGATAATAACAAATTGGAAACACTTTTTCTTACCATGCTTCTGGGACAGGCCATATTAAAGTAAGTTAAATGATTAAACTTAGCCTGTACCTTAAATAATTATCATTCTTCGCGAGACTTCTTGTTTCATTTTGATTTTTAGGTGGCTTCTTTTTGGGGCGGGGTCCCCTTTCTACATTGTAGCAACCCATAAAACCAAGTAAGACTGGGCCAGAATTGGGAGTGGGTGGCTGGAGTCCCAGGTGAGTGTCTAGTGACACCCTATCCTCTATCAGGGAATGTCAACAGGCCCCGATCCTGAGAGTCTTTTGTGAGTAATTCCAGTTGTTCTGATTAAGATGGTAATGCTTATTTATGCTCTGAGAATAGTGTTCCATGATCACATATTTAATGCTGCTGAGATGGTTATATAGGCCAGCCTCAGCGACCTCATGAAACCTCATCTCTGAACAACAATTAAACAATAGATACATATTAAATATATGTCTCCCAGTTAGTTCTCTCAGCCTGGTGGCTGTTCAAAATCTGAGCTCTCAGCTGTTGCTCAAGCTCCCTCTTCCTGCTGCCGTGCTCCTTGACCATGATGGTCGGATAAATGGTTTCTTGTGTAAGTTGCCATGTTCATGGTCCTTTGTTCCAAGAATAGTAAAAATGAACTAAGGTAGAAGCTGCTACTGTTTAGACCAGGACAGAAAGAATATATATATCTACATATAAACCATATTGAACACTCTGTTCTAGGCACTGTTTTGTTTTAGCATTTGGTACTTGAAGATTAAACCTAGGTTTCCTCCTGTGTGCTACGTACGCTTTCCTCTGAGAGCTGCTCTCCTAGGGATAGGTGCTGTTATAAATGTTTTGCATGAGTGAACCCTGTAATACTTACTGGATTTAAGCATGATTACTCTTACTCAATTAAGAAACTAAAATATAGGGCTGGTGAGGTGGCTCAGTGGGTAAGAGCACCCGGCTGCTCTTCCAAAGGTCCGGAGTTCAAATCCCAGCAACCACATGGTGGCTCATGACCATCCGTAACAAGATCTGACTCCCTCTTCTGGAGTGTCTGAAGACAGCTACAGTGTACTTACATATAATAAATAATTCTTAAAAAAAAAAAAAAAAAAAAAAGAAACTAAAATATAAAAGTTAAGTAAGCAATAGTCCGAATTTGAAAACACTATGTCAGCTTTTGCCTGTTATCCTAACATTTGGGAACCAGAGGCAGGAGTATTGCTGGGTTTTTGTTGTTGTTTTATATTTTAATTATCATTTTTGTGTGGGGGAGGGTGTGCACACATACGGTTGTCAGGACAACTTGCAAGAGTCCATTCTTTAATTCCATCGTGAGGGTACCAGGGTTCAAATTCAGGTTATCAGGCTTGGCTTCAGGCACTTTTGCCTGCTGAGCCATTTTGAGCGCCCAGATTGATTTGAAACTAACACGGTCTAAATAGTACCAGCTTCTGTCTTAGCTCATTTTTATTATTGCTGTGGCAAAAGACCTTGACCAAGGCAACTTACTGAAGAAAGCACTTATTCTGGCTTACAGTGTCACAGAGGGCTAAAGTCCATGACCATCATGTGAGGGAACGTGGCAGCAGGCAGAGAGCAAGCTTAAGCAATAGCTGGGAACGCCAATCTTGAGACACCACCACCAGGCAGAGAGAGCTGGGACTAGCATGGGCATCTCAAACCCCAAAGCCTTTCCCCAGTGACACAGGTCCTCCAACAAGGCCACACCCTCTAATCCTTCCTTCCCAAACCATTCTATCTACTGGGGATTAAGTATTCAATAGATGTGTCTTTTAGAGCCATTTTCATTCAAACCACCACAGCAAGTGTACACACATGTCCCAGTCAGGGGACAGCTTGTAAGAGTTCTCTTTTTCCACCTTACGAATTCCTGGAATGGAACTCAGGTCATCAGGTATGTGAACAAGCACTTTACCTACTAAGCAGCCTCACTGGCCCCAGGGACATCATTCTTTAATGTTCTTTGGAATTATTCTTTTTAGAAACCTCAGTACTGATGCTCTCTCCACATGTATATACCCATTGCTCGTTTTAGGCTCTCTTGGAAATTCCTGAACACATCTAATACGATGCATTTTTGAATCCACTAACCTGAGAGGCTTGGAGGGAGTTTCCATGTAAGGTGAAGCGTTGTCATCTATCCTCACCTAAACTTGTTATTTAACATACTTAATCTGCCAGGTTGTCATCTTCCCTAGACAAGTGGCAGAGGAGCTGCCAATGTCTGCGTGGTTTTTTTACCTTCCACACGTGCACTATTAATGTCATCGATCATATCTCCCCAGGATTATACCCAAACTGTTTAGGGTAGAACTGTGGAAATTCCAAAGCTGACAGAGGCTTGAAGGCTGGGCATTAGACACCAGTTAAAATACCCAATTCTGTAAAACTGAAGTGTAATTTGGGGTTTTGTTTTGTCTTTTGGTTCCTGATTTCTAGTGGTTCCCTCTGACTTGCTTGATTTTTTTCACTGAGTCATGTGTTTCCCTATATTTTGAAACATATATGTTTATAATAAATATGGTAATTTTTGTGGTAAACTTGTCTCATTTGCATACTTTGGGTGTGGGAGCTTCACATAAGAATGGCTAAAGTTATCCACTTAGAAGAATGTACAAGCCGGGCGTGGTGGCACACGCCTTTAATCCCAGCACTCGGGAGGCAGAGGCAGGCGGATTTCTGAGTTCGAGGTCAGCCTGGTCTACAAAGTGAGTT
>NC_034592.1:103986635-103990461 GCF_900095145.1 Mus pahari
TGGTGGCGCACTCGTTTGATGCCAGCACTCGGGAGGGACAGGCGGATTTCTGAGTTCGAGGCCAGCCTGGTCTACAGAGTGAGATCCAGGACAGCCAGGGCTACAAAGAGAAACCCTGTCTTGAAAAAAAACCAAAAAAAAAAAAAGTAAACAATGGATAGAGCAGAGTATATGTATAATTGTATAATGTACATATACTTGTACATTAACCTTCTTAATGCTGTGACCCTTTCATACAGTTCCTTCTGTTGTGATGACCTCCAACCATAAAATTATTTCATTGCTACTTCATAACTGTAACTTTGTTACTGTTATGAATCATAATGTAAATATCTGATATCACACATGCAACCCTCCAAGGGGTCTCAACCCATAGGTTGAAAACCAGTGATCTAGAGCTTAGAATGAAGGCACTCATGACATTGAATGTCTCATATGGTTAAAGATGATTGACAAGACTTTATCTTACCTAGACTGTATATACCCAAACTATCCTAGGTCTTAGCTGATTCTAAGTTTACGTAGAAGTTTCTTTTTTTTTTTTTTCTTTCGAGACAGGGTTTCTCTGTGTAGCCCTGGCTGTCCTGGAACTCACTCTGTAGACCAGGCTGGCCTCGAACTCAGAAATCCACCTTCCTCTGCCTCCCAAGTGCACCGCCTGGCTACATAGAAGTTTCTTGATTTTTTTCCCCTCAAACGTTCAATACTAGGAGTCAGGACTGAGGGTAAAGAACATGACTAAGCACGAGTGTCAGTGCTCTGGTGAGACGTGGTAGTACACACTGTAATCACAGCACTCAGGAAGCCACAGCAGGAGGACTGAAGTGCAGGGCTAGTCTGGACTACATAACAAGACTGTCCCAAACCATCATCATCATCAAGTCAATAATATTCACTTCATTGAGAATTTGAACTATGGCTGTGCTAAGCACTTAATGTGCATTTGAGTTTAGAAACAATTCTGAGAAGAACTTTTAATAAATATAAGGAAATGTCACATAAACAGGCTAAATAAATTGTGTGGCCACTATAGGTGGGATAAGGTTCTTGTGCTGGTAGCATAGTTAGGCTAGCTTGGATTGCCAGTTTATAGTAATTTTCTCTTGTTATGAGACAGGAAGCTTGAGCTTTTTCCCACGCACTTGTGTTGGTCCTTCAGATGTGTTTCACTAGCTTAGGCGGGAGTTGAAGGCTTCTTTTTCCCCAAATTCGCCTCATCCTCGAACTCTTCCTGCCTCAGGTTCACAAGTGTCAGGCAAGCAGCATCAGACTGGATCTTGTTCCTCTTGTAGAAACGAGTGAGGGCTCTTGATGTAGCTGGTCATGAGTGAGGGCACTTGATGTAGCTGGTCACGCCTATAATCCTCGCATTTGATAGGCTGAGACAGGAGGATAGTTCACAAGGCTACTGTGAGTTTCAGAACAGCCTGCACTGCACAGTGAGGCCCTGCCTCAAAACAGAACAACTAGAGAAAAATAATGTTTTCAAATTCCAAGGAAGTTGGTATGAACCCATGCCTCTGAGGATCTGTCTTCTTCTGCCTCCCGAGCACCGGGACTAAAAGGGGGTACATCACCACATCTTGTTCAGATCCACCTATTTTTAAGATTTCATATAGATTGGTAAGGCATCATGGCACATGTGAGTTCAAGCCCAGCCTGGCTCACATATTGAGCTCTAGGCCAGCCAGGGCTGCATAGGGAGATCCTATCTCAAAATAAAACATTTCATATAAATGATATTATATAATATATAGCCTTTTTCTGATTGTTTTTATTTATTTAGCATAATTCCTTCATTACTAACACATACTGTAGACTGTAAATACTTCACTTCCTTTTTAGAATAATATCCCCTTATATGAACATTTGTCCCCACCCACTACTTACCTGTTGTGAATGATGTATACATTTTACCTATATTAATATAAATACATCTTGTGTACAGTGTTCATGGAGAAGAGAAGAGTGCACCAGATCCCCTGGAATTAGAATTAGAAACAGATGTGAGCCATCATGTGGGTGCTGAGAACCAAACTCTGGCAAAACTCCCCCTCTTATCTGTGGTTTCACTTTCTGCAGTGCCTGCAAAAGTAGCAAGTGCTCTTACCCACTGAGCCATCTACAGCTTCAGCCTCTTAAATGCTGGGATTTGTAGGCATAGACCACCATGGTCAGCTTCTTGGCTTCTTAATTTTCAAAGTGGTAGAGGCTTATTAAAAGCCTCCTGGGAGCCGGGCGTGGTGGTGCACGCCTTTAATCCCAGCACTTGGGAGGCAGAGGCAGGCGGATTTCTGAGTTCGAGGCCAGCCTGGTCTACAAAGTGAGTTCCAGGACAGCCAAGGATATATACAGAGAAACCCTGTCTCGAAAAACCAAAAAAAAAAAAAAAAAAAAAAAAAAAAAAAAGCCTCCTGGGGTATGTGTTTGTCTATGTATTTGTGTCAGTCGCTCTGTCTCTTTGTGTTGATGCTTGGGATCATATTAGGGGACTTGGACATGATAGGCAAGCAACATCTTCAGCTCTTAGCTGCTGTCTTTGTGTGTTTTGGTTTGGTTTTGTGTCTCACTATGTAGACTCTCTGCCTCTAATGACTGATCCTCCTGCTTTAACTTCCAGAGTGCTTTTGCTACTCTTTAAAAACAAAACAAAACAAAACCTTTTGGGGGCTGGAGAGATGGCTCAGCGGTTAAGGGCCCTGACTGCTCTTCCAGAGGTTCTGAGTTGAGTTTCCAGCAACCACCTGGTGCCTTACAACCATATGTAATGGGATCCAATGCCCTCTTCTGGTAGGTCTGAAAGCAGCTACTCATGTAAATAAATCTTTAAAAAACAAAAACAGAAACAAAAAACAACCTTTTTTCCCCTCTAAGTTTAGAAAGCTTGAATGGTGCTGTTTATTTCTTCGCCTCGTAACAGACAGTCATGTCTTGGCCATCTTTGTTTCTTCTGTACCTCCACCCATTTCCTCACCTCTGAATTGTAAAGCAAATCCTAGAAACAACCATGTAAATGACATCTTCTAGGCTGGACATGGTAACTCATATCGTGAGTGCCAGCACTGGGAAGCAGGAAGCTGCTGGTTAAGAGTCCAGCCTGGGTCATATAAGACAGTTTCAGCAATACTCCCCTCTTATCTGTGGCTTTACTTTCTGCAGTTCCTGTTACTTGTGGTCAATTTTTTGTCTGAAAGTATTAAATAGAATGCTTCAGAATAAGCAATTTGTAATGTGTTTTTGTTTGAGAAGGATCATACTAGGTAGCCAGGGCTAGCCTTTCACTTGAAACCATTCCTGCTGCTGCCTTCTATATACTCGGATTGTGGGTCTGTGCTGTCATACTTGCCTAATTTGTAAACTTTACATTTTGTGCTGCTATGATTGTGGTGATCTACTCTCATGCCCCTGACCCATTCTGCCTGGGCTGGTTCACCCCTTGTCTAGCATCTTCACTCACCTGTAAGTCACTTCATGGGTAACTCTTTTCTCAGGCTTGGCTATCTTAGTGTTTATGTTCATTCAGATAACTCTTACTTAATAATAATAATGTAATAATAGGCTTGATAGTGGTGTTGAAATTCACATATACCTACAGAGACAGTATTCATCTTCATATGGAAAGATGAATTTTTGTCATAGTTATGTACAGACTAAAAAGAGAAGGTATGGATTGTACTCTGTAATTTGAGGCATCCACTTGGGGGGTATTGAAGTGTATCCCTAGTAAAGGAAGATTGTTGCCATTTTGTTCTTTTGTTCTTCCTTATTTCTTCTTAGGTAAGAAAGTTGTTACAAATTCTCTTTTCCAGCTATATTATATTCCCTT
>NC_034592.1:103991173-104005315 GCF_900095145.1 Mus pahari
GAACTCAGAAATCCACCTGCCTCTGCCTCCCGAGTGCTGGGATTAAAGGTGTGCGCCACCACGCCTGGCATTTTTTTTTTATTTTTTAAGACAGGGTTTCTCTGTGTAGCCCTGGCAGTCCTGGAAATAACTGTGGAGACCAGGCTGGCCTTGACTTTATAGCCTGCCTCTGCCTCCCGAGTGCTGGGATCAAAGGTGTGCGCCACTGCTTCCGCCTCCACTAACTATGTAACTCAGACTGCCCTGGAGTTCTGTGAACCAGACCAGCCTCAAACCCTTTAAAATTATGTGCATATGTGTGTATGTGTGTGGGTATGTACATATGATGTGGTGGTTATAGAGGCCAGAAGTCAGAAGAAAGAAAAAGCCATTTAAGGGGAAATCTTAGGTTTTGAGATTGTAAAGAAATATGATGTTTTGTAAACTACTTAAACCTTTGCAATAGTATTAGGACCCATTTTGTTATTTAAAAATAACTAAAAATTTAACAAATTTTTAAGCGGTGCTTATTGATATAGGACTGGAATACTAGCACATAGGAGAGAGAAAATAAGGCAGTTAAAGCCTAGACTCTATGAGGTCCTGTCTTAGGAAACAGCGAAACGAGTGAGGTGAAGCATGAGTAACATTTATTGAACACCAGGCACATGCCAGGGAGTGTGCTAAGGACTCTCTCTTGTTTTTGTTTTTGAGACAGGGTCTCTATACAGTCCTGGCTAACCTGGACTTACTAATCCACCTACTTCTATATCTTGTTCTTTTTTTTTTTTTTTTTTTTTTTTTTTTCCAAGACAGGATATTTCTCTGTGTAGCCCTGGCTGTCCTGGAACTCACTTTGAAGACCAGGCTGGCCTCGAACTCAGAAATCCGCCTGCCTCTGCCTCTCTCTGCCTCCTGATACTTCTATCTCTTAAGTGCTGGATTTAAAGACATGTGATGTCACCACACCTGATGGTGCTGAGGATCACCCATCTGTGTTTGTCTTGAGAATCTTTCTTTGTAAGCTAGGCTGACCTTGAATCCCTTATCTTTCTGCTTGTGTGTACAGAGAATGTAGGCTTGTGCTGTCCCACCTGCCTGCATTTCTCTTTTAAGTGTTCACCAAAATTCAACAAAGTTTGTTATTGTCCCTATTTTACAATGAGGACTGAATCTTGTTTGCTTACTCTGTATATACACACATACATACATGCATACATACATACATACATACAGGGAGGAGGTCAAAGACCAACACCCTTTTCTGGCACCTGAGACCTCCTGCTGTATGCGGTTTACATAAATGCACATATACACATTAACACAAGTAAACCTTTAAAAGAATCCCAAGTTGACACCTGTTTCCTGACGTCAGTGCTCTTAAGTGTGTGAAGTCTTTGTTCCTTCCTGATTCTTATTCTTCTGCTTAGAGAAGGGGGAAGTTTTAAGCAGAACTTGAGTTCACGGAAAGGGTGTGTTTCCAAGTGACCTCATTGTCACCTGACTGATCTCCTTTCCAACTATATCGCTTGGTTTTTAGAAGGCAGGATTTTTAGTCCTCAGTTTTGAAACAAGTCAACTATAGATTTAATTAAGCCTTCTTTGAACCCATTTGAGATTTTTGTTTTGTTTTGCTTTTACTAACAAGATAGTAAATGTTGACTTGTAGTTGACAAGAATCACCGGTAGGAATAGAATTACAAAATTGTGTGTTTGAGAGATCTGGCTTTCTTATCCAACAAAGTTACTGTAGTGTATTGTCTGAAAACCTGGTTGAAGTACTGTTTGCAGGGAGTAATCAGTTTGTGTGTTATTTCCCGTCACTTGTCCCTCTGTTGGGCACTAAGAAGTTACTCACCGGAGCCGTAGGTGACTCTGGAGAGTGCTGCCTAGGAAGGGTAGGCTTCGATGGGCCCTAGGAAGTGACCGAGAGGCCAGAGTCTGCCTGAGTAGACAAGAGCAGGACAAGCAAAGGCAGACGTGTTTGCATCTCTCTTCCCCCACACTGTCTCAGGACTGACTGCTTTCTAGTCCATCTTCAAACTTCTGAGCCTCCTGTTTGAGCCTCCTGAGTTCTGGGACTGAGTGTATGCCACCATATGTGACCAAACATATGATAGTATGGGACATATGTAAAGCTAATGGTTCCTAAACAATTAAGAAATTAATAACATATTATTTGATATTAATCTCTATTGAGTGAATAATTGCTAATTCAAGGAAGGCATTTATATTCTTTTCTTTTTTCTTTTTTTTTGGGGGGGGGGTTCAAGACAGGGTTTCTCTGTATAGCCCTGGCTGTCCTGAACTCACTCTGTAGACCAGGCTGGCCTCGAACTCAGAAATCTGCCTGCCTTAGCCTCCCAAGTGCTGGGATTAAAGGCGTGTGTCACCACTGCTTGGCCTAGCATTTATATTCTTTAAACTTAATTATTTTATGGGTTCAGGTGTTTTACCTACTTGTATGTCTGTCCACCATGTGTATGCCTGGTGGTGGAGGTCAGAAGAGGGCCTAACATCCCCTAGAACTGGAGTTGCATGTGGATGTCAATCACCATTTGATGCTGGGACCTAAACCCAGGTCTTTTGCAAGATCAGCCAGTACTCTTAACCACTAAGCCATCTGTCCAACACCAGTATATCTTGCTTACATATCTTAATGTGTAACTATTTTGTCTGACCCACAGATATGAAAAATATGTTATATTTTGAACTTCTGATGCTTATAAAAATTATTTGTGTACATTTGTGCATGCATACATGCATATATATCTGACATAGCACACATTCGGAAGCTCAGAGGGCAACTTGGAGGGGTCACTTTCTCCTACTATGTAGGTGTAGGGGTAGAATTCATGTCCTTAGACTTGGATGAACACCTTTACCCATTGAGCCATCTCATCAACCTCAAATGTACTGTTTAATTGGACATTTAAGGTTCAGAAATCTTAATTACATATAGCATATTTAACTACATACATACTCACACACATAACTTAAAGAGCTCATTTGCCTAGCATGTGTGAGGCCTGGATTCAATCACCAACACACACACACAATGGAAAAATGTCTGATTACTCCATTACAGGGGATTGAGCCCAAGCCCTTGTGCATGTGAAATAAGTATTCTACCACTGAGCTACACCCTCAGTCCTAGCTGAAGAAATTTGCCCATGACCAACTGGCTGCTTTATGACACACTTGCAGTGGTGGATAATGGAGTGAGGTCTAGTGACTGCTTTTTGCTACAACCACATGCAACTCGATTTGAAAGAGTGACATTCCTTTGAGAGTGTTCTGTTTCTCTATGTACTTGTTCATTCATTAGAGACTTTTCTTTTTTTTTTTTTTTAAGATTTATTTATTTATTATATGTAAGTACACTGTAGCTGTCTTCAGACAATCCAGAAGAGGGAGTCAGATCTTGTTATGGATGGTTATGAGCCACCATGTGGTTGCTGGGATTTGAACTCTGGACCTTTGGAAGAGCAGTCAGGTGCTCTTACCCACTGAGCCATCTCACCAGCCCGAGACTTTTCAAGTATGTACTCTCAGAGCCTGTTAGGTGTTGATATAGAAGAGAAAACCTGTTGCCTTTAAAGAGTGTAATCTAAACTGGGTGGTGGTGGCTCACACCTTTAATCCCAGCACTTGGGAGGCAGAGGCAGGTGGATTTCTGAGTTCGAGGCCAGCCAGAGCTACACAGAGAAACCCTGTCTCGGGAAAAAAAAAAAAAAAAAGTGTAAACTAGTAACTTATTCCTGGTTAATTTGATTATCTGCTTTGTCAGTGAAATTCATAGCAGAGTACTGGACTTCAACATAACATTTATGCCTGATCATTCTTTGTTGATCAGCTCTCAGAATGAGTGCTAGGAGTTTTAGTAGCTTCCCTGATCTTCTGCCCACTGACATTCCTATCCCCATATTACTACAATTACAAGTTTCCAAAGGTTGAATACAGTGGCCCCCACTTCTAATCCTAGTATTTGGGAGGTAGAGGCAGAGGGATAAGATGTTCAAAGTATCTCTCAGTTACATAGCAGGTTTGAAACCAGTTTGAGCTATGTGAGACCCTTCTCAAAAACAATGAAAATGTTGCAAGACAGCAAATCTAAAATGTGAGCCAGGTATTATCTGTATTGTAGATAAAGAGCTTTGATAATTAGTTTTCAGAAATGTAATATAGGGTTGATTTAATCGATGAAGTGATAGTCACGCAGTCATGAGAACATGAGTTCAAATGCCCAGAACTACTGTGAAGTCAGATGCGATAGTATAATACTAGCACCGTGGCTAAGTGGGAGGTGGAGACAGGAGAACCCCAGGGCCAAGCAGCTTGGTGTGTGCACCAGTGAACACAAAGGGATCCTATCTCTTTTGTTATGATCATGGTATCTCTACATACAATAAAACCCAAGCTAAGATAGTTTATTTACCTGAATGTCTTTTCTTTATTGCTTCGCCATATTCAGATAAGATTTAAAGAACATTGTTACAGGAATAAGGGTGTGGTGCAATTGATACAGAGCCTGCCTAGCACTCTCAAAGCCCTGGGTTCAATCTCCAGCACTACATAAACCAGACAGAGTGACACACACCATGGAGGGAACAAGATCAGAGAGCCAGTCATCACTGACTGCGTATCTCAGAAACATGAGACCCTGTCTCAACAACAATAAGAAAGAACATTGCACAACCAAGAATTTGCTTACACTTTTTAAAAAAATTTATTTAGCCAGGTATGGATCAGCATTCCTTTAAAGCTAGCACTAAGGATGCAGATACAGGAGGATCTCTTGTGAGTTTGAGGCCAGCTTAGTCTACGTACTGAGTTCTGACCATCTTGGGCTACATAGTGAGAAGCTCTCTCCAAAAAAGTAAAGGAAAAAAGAAAAAGAAAAAATTATTTCTGTATATGTGCATCTAGGATGTGTGTCCCTAGAAGTGTAGGTTCACACATGCCATAGCATGCATGTGGAGGGCAGAGGACAAGTTTTAAAAAGTTTTATTGGTGTTTGGGGGATGGTCATGGAGATCAGAAGATAGTGTTGTAGGCTCCTGGCAAGTACCTTTACTTGTTAAGCCATTTCAGTGCCCATAGGTTGTCAGACTTGCATAGCAAGTGCTTTAACTCTTTGAGCCATCTCATAGGCTCTTTGATGCCTTGCTTTTTAAGGCCAAGGATCTTTCCCATTGGAAAGAGTACTTCACCTGGGCCTGGGGATGTAGAATAGTTAGTAGAGTGCTTGCCCTGGATTCAGGTTCCAGCAGCACATAAACCAGACATGTCTGTATTCCCAGCACAGGATGTGCATGCAGGCTGAAAGGTCAGAAGCTCAAGGTCGTCTTTAGCACATAACAAGTTTAAGGCCACTTAGGATATATGGCCCCTTGTCTTAGAAAGAGTGTTTCTTCTGTGTTTTAAGTTTACTTTTTGTGTTAATAGCATTAAATAGCCATGTTTACTCCTAGCCTGAGTTCCTGTCTCTGTAGTATAGGTGGGCAGGGAATGGGATCAACCCTTTTATCCTACTTGTCTGGTAAGTATCTAAATCCCAGTAATCTATGCTTTTTGCTCAAATGTTTGTGTGTCCTCATTCTTTTAGAGTATCCATATCCCTGTGTCCAGTAGTTTGATGCACCATGGATAACCTGTCAGCAGAAGAAGTCCAGCTGCGGGCTCACCAGGTTACTGACGAGGTGAATGCTTTGTTCTCACTTTAATTCTTTATTACATTTTAATTAGTTTTTGTGGGGATGTGGGGGTGTTTGAGTGTTGAGTGTCACATACACGTGGAAGTCAGAAGTCACTTGCAGGAGTCAATTCTCTCCTTTCTTCTTGCCTGTTCCTGGGATTGAGCTCGGGTGGTCATCTTTACCCCCTGAGCCATTTTATATGCCACTATTTCCATTTTCACAGTAGAAAAGTGAGAGTCACTTTTTTATTTTTAAAGATTTATTTATCTACTTTATGCATATGAGTTCACCACCATTGCTCTCTTCAGACACTCCAGAAGAGGGCACCAGACCCCATAACAGATGGTTGTGAGCCACCATGTGGTTGCTGGGAATTGAACTCAGGACCTCTGGAAGAGCAGTCAGTACTCTTAACCACTGAGCCATCTTTCCAGTCCAGAAAGACACTTTTTATAGATCACTTTGGCGTCTTCTTGGTCCCTTAAGGTGGCTAGTATTTAATAGTTATCTGTAATTCTGGGAGGAATTCTGAACTGTAACAATTCCTTAATATCTGTGTAATAGGCATATTTCTGCCTACCTTCATGAACTCCCTTGGCTCCACCATCGGGGTCTCTCCTAAGAAGTGCCTGGTAGGAAGAAAGTGAGAGTGGACCTGCTTTTCTTTGCTTTCTTGTAAGGAGGGGGTGTTCTGGCAAGTTGTAGCAAAGTAGCATCATAAATACAGCCTGTGATTGATTTATTTCTCTGTATTTCTTTGGAATGCTATAATTCTGTATTTCTTCCTAGTCTCTGGAAAGCACAAGGAGAATCCTGGGTTTAGCCATAGAGGTAAGAAATATTCAATATTTGAGTATAGAAATATATGGGTGGGATACTAGCACTAGCTGCAGATGATGAGATTTGAAACCAGAAGTTGCTGAAAACTTCCCAGTGATGCAATTATAAGCCAGTTCTGTTTCTTATTGAAAATACTGGGATATTGACAGAAAAGGTGAATTTACCATATGCTTGTGACTTATTTTAGAGGTTAATATGTGTCTTGGTGTGAGACATCTAGTTCTGTCTATAACACTGATTCCTGAGAAGTTGGTTTGCGGTGTGATTCTTTCTCATCATTTGTCAGTCTTTGCAAGGTTTGCAGGTGTTTTGGCTTGCTTTCTTGTACTTTCATCTCTCTTTTCCCCCTTCTAGTCTCAGGATGCAGGAATCAAGACCATCACTATGCTGGATGAGCAAGGGGGTGAGTTGAAGTCATGGAAGGAAACGCTGAATTTGACTTACAGTGCCAAAAATCCCTATAAAATCCAGCCTCCTCTTTGTAAGATAAAGTAATATGATTCCTCCACTTCTCTGATTCATATTATAGTATCATGGCCATTGCTGGACTGGGATGAGAGGCAACAGTACCCAAGTCTGTTAGACAAGCGCAGCTTTTTATGTGCATTTGTCACATAGACTTTAAACATGATATTCTCAGATCATTTCCCAGATAGCAAGGTCTAAAGCAGGTCTAGATTCTGATGAGTTTAGAACATCCAGTTTTGTTGGCCTGAGTTCATCCCGTTTAAGCTTTCCTTAGTTTAGTGTCTAAATGTTAGGAGTACTGGACATCTGGCTGGAATGATTCTAAGCAACCCTCACATGCCACTGGAGAACAGATCTTTCTACAGTGAGGCTCCAGGAACCTTAGGATCAGTATTGTTTCCCTGGTTAATACTCACTGGCAGGTGATAGATAGCGTGGAGGTTGCAGCTTGCTGCTCTTTAACATTAGCATTTCACTGGACATCTGTGAATGTAACACCAAAACTTATTCTTAGAACAACTAAATCGCATAGAAGAAGGCATGGACCAAATAAATAAAGACATGAGAGAGGCAGAGAAGACTTTAACAGAACTCAACAAGTGTTGTGGCCTCTGCGTCTGCCCTTGTAATAGGTAAGTTGATGAATCAAAGACCTTTTAAAAATAAATCAGTACATGAGAATATCCTTGCTTATCCCCTACCCAGAAATAAAGTCAGAAGTGTAACTGAATAACTGGGCCTAAATTAGTAACTTTGTTACAAGCAAACCAAAGATCAAGGTTTCATATAAGTGGGAAGGTCCATAGAAAATTGTGCCTAGATTGACCAACTCTTGAACCAAACTTCAATTTCAATCTGGATACAAAAAGACTGGGGATGATGTAGAATAGAATGTCATTTGTATCTAGACAGTCAAGGAGTAAAGAATGGACTTCTTCATAGGACAATGTGTTAGAGCTAGTATTACATGGTGTGATATCTACTAAGGCTAAGGGTATCGTTAGATGATACCTTAACAGAAGACGTCGGGCATGAGTTGAGCTTGTCACTCAAAGGCTTTGGGTTAATGTGAAGGAAAGGGTCTGGGGGTGAGGCTAAATGGGAACCATAGCACCAGAAAACAAACAACAAACATAAAATATGGAAAGAATGGGGATTTAACTGAACTATATGATTAAAGTGAGAAGTAGCCAGAGATGTAAGTAGCTGATAGAGGAACTTGGATGCCAGAGTTAGGGAGGAGATAGACTGGATTGACATTTGTGACTGTATACCAGGAGGCTAGTTAAGAGTAGTTCATTATCTAGGTCTTTGAGGTTAGACTTTATAACTAAGATTAAAGATGAAATTATAAATTAGTAGGATACACTTTAAATCATTTGGTTACATTTGAAGCATGAAAGGGGGAGAATCAAAGAAGACTGATGAACGTTATGTCCTAGTTTTCTTTGTGTGATAAAACAGCCTGAGCAAAAGAACTTAGGGAAAGAAAGTTTATTTGGATTATGATTGCAGGTTGTAGTCTATCACTGAAGGGAGGTCAAGGCAGGAACTGGAAGCAGCTAGACACATTTCATCCAAGAACAGAGAGGAATGAGAGCTAAGTGCTGTGTGTTTGCTCTCACCTTGTCTTAGTGTTTCATTGCTGAGAACAGGCACCATTACCAAGGCAACTCTTATAAGAACAACATTTAATTGGGGCTGGCTTACAGGTTCAGAGGTTCAGTCTATTATCAAGGTGGGAACATGGCAGCATCCAGGAAGGCATGGTGCAGGCAGAGCTGAGATTTCTACATCTGAAAGATTTCTACATTATCTGAAGGCTGCTAGCAGAGTACTGGCTTCCAGGCAGCTAGGGTGAGGGTCTGAAAGCCTACTCCCACGGTGACACCTACTTTAACAGGGCCACACTTTCTAATAGTGCCACTCTCTGGACAGAGCATATACACACCATCGCACATACCTCGTCTTACACTGTTTAAGCTACCCTGTCTAGGGCATGGTGCTCCCCACAGACATGGTCACAGACAAACCAGATGTAGATGGGTCCTTAGTTGATGTTCTCCAGTGATTCTAAGTTTTGACAAGCTGACATTTAGAACATAGTAAGGCATCTCTAACAGACAGAAAATTTTATAGTATACTGTCTGAGATTGTGCTCGAGACAAGGGACTTCATCCATTTCCTTTTGTTTTTTGTTTCCTTGAGACAGGATCTCACTATAAAGTCCTGGCTGGCCTGGAACTTTCTATATAGACCAGGCTGGCCTTGAACTCAGAAATCTGCTTGCTTCTGCCTCCCGAGTGCTGGGATTAAAGATGTATATTAAAGTGTATCACCATGCCTAGTCACTCATTCCATTATGGAAATTTCTGTTCTCTTCTTACTCTTGGATGAAGTAAACTCCATGATTTTTTACTAATAGTAGATATTCAGATAAGGTATATCGTTTGGACAGAGGCAGTTAATCATAATCTTTTGTTAGGAGCTCCTCTTTGAACTTTACTCTTAGCTGAGATGAGTGTCTTGAGATTAAGTTGCAGAGTTTCATCAGCAGTTCGTCCAGCTAGTTGTCCCAGGTGCACAAATCCCAGTGAGTTAAGATTTTTGCACTTACCTGTTTTCAGGTGAGTGTACCTTTGCTATTTGCTTTGCCTCGTTTCTAATGTGAGTTCCAGGGTTTTGTGCAGCAAACACCCTTTGACTGCTGAGCCATCTCCCCAGCTCTAAGATAAGTGTCTTTGTGTTATTATATAATAATTTTAATTAAAAAATTATGTATATGGGTGTTTTGCCTGCTTGGTGTCTGTGCACCATATGTGTGTCTGGTGTCCACAGAGGCCAGAAAAAGGCATCAGATCCCCTGGAATTGTAGTTAGAGAAGATAGTGAGCTGCCACATCCATGTTGAGAGTTGCCCAGATCCTCTGGAAGAGAAGCCAGTGCTCTTAACCTGTGGGCTGTCTCTTCAGCCCCTCTGTGCTTATTTTCACTAAATAAAAGGATTAGGTTGCCTTTTGGTCGACATCTGGTTTTGATTTATCATGAGAAGTTAAAGAGTTGACTGTTCTTCTCAGCTTTAATACAAGCCCATTGGCCTGTTTATAATTTGGCTGATTTTTTAAAAGTTTATAGTTCAACAGCTGTGACTGGAGCTGGGGATATAGCTCATTTGGTACAGTGTTTGCTCTGAGTTCGAGTCCCAGTTTGGCATAAAATTGGGAGTGGTAGTTTAAGCCTATAATCCTAGCTCTTCCTCAGCTACATACTGAGTTCAAACCCTCTCTCCAAAACAATAGCAACAAAAGCTACAATGTGTCAACTAGGTTTAGCAGATTGAATTAAGCAGACATATTTCAAGTGCCTACATAATTTGATTCAAACTCTTAGATATGTTTTACAAACTTCTGTTCCTGTCTCTTATGTTTCATGTACCATCTTGGAAAATTGAGGAAGAGAGAACAGGTGAATTCCCTTGAACAAAAACTCTCTTCAGTCTAGGAGATTGTTTCTAAGTTGTATGTTAATAATCAGAATAGCAATGAATTCTAAAGGGTCAATGGTAAGAGAACACGGAGGGTAGAGCAATGGGTGTATTGAAGTTTTTCTCCGTGTGTCCTGCCATATGTGGGCAAGCTTTTCTTGAACATGAGGAGAGAAAGTAGAACATGGCCCTGCCATAGGCTTTCCCCTCCAGCATTGGCAGAACTCTTTCTCAGTGGGTGGAGAGAAAGCATTCCTTAAAAGATGGGGTCTGGGACTGCTGTGACAGAACAGCTGTTCCATGAAAAGAGAGCAGAACCCACTTGGAAGATTCTAGGGGAGCTTTTCTTCTTCCAGCGCCTTTATACCACTGAGACCTGGGCTGCTGTTAAGTCACTTGTCCCCAGTGTCTTGTTTTCCTCCATTGTCTAGATCTTCCTGACCTTACCTGATTGAAACCTTACCTGTTTCTGTCAGGGTCAACACCTAGCCAGCTGTAGCATGAGCCCCTGACACACATATACAGCATCCTAGTCCTCCGCGTTCTGTGGGTGTCAAAATCTAGCAGTACTACGAGAGCAAGTTAACTGCTTGGATTCATGTATTCTTCCTTTCCTGCCTCCCTATTCTCTCCCCTTTCCTTCCCCCCCCTCTACAATTGTGTTTATCTAACCATTTAGAAATCTATAATACTCTGGAAGACGAGTTACTTTTTGTTCACTTTGTTTCATAAAATGGTGGGATTGCTTGTGCTTTAAGTTGTAGCTTTTACATTAGTATACTCTGTGACCATACTCAGGGCCTGGCACAGGACAAGCAAGCACTCTAACACCTAGGGGGCTGAGGGACTTCAGTGCTGCCAGCTAGTACTTTCTGCCCAGCATAAACTTTAACCTTTTAGTGAGGAGTATTAGCCCTTGGACATGCTCAGGAGAAATGAAGTATGCCATCATTTAAACTGTTTTCTTGTTTTTCTTTTTATCTAGATTCTCAGTTGGTGACTGTTTCTTTGAAACCAGGCAGGCATTTGAATGCACCATGTGTTCTATTTGACTAACCTGCACTGTCTGCTTCTTATTCTCTCACTTAATCTCTTCCTTTCTTGCTTACTAAACATGAAGATCTAACATCAAAAACCGGGCTCAGTAGCTGATCAAAGGGATCTTTTGAGGTGCAGGCTGAGCTGCTAACCTGCTGCCCAAGGTGATGTTTCAAATGGCTTTTCTGTGCATGTGCATGGATTTTGTGAGTGATGGAAGCAGTCTTAAAGCTGTGTTGTGTGTAATGTCAAGTGAATTTGTTCGTGATGGGTGCTAGTAGACAAAAGATGAATGAAAGGATCTTCATTTGTTATAACTCCCTTAGTAATGCTCCAAAAGCTATGGTTTTATTTACTAAGTTAATATTAGAAAATAAAAGCACCCCTGAAATTCAACAAGCTTTAAATTGTTGATCTTAGCAGTTAGCACCTAGAGTTGAGTTCTTTTAAAGGTTGACTGCATCTCTCTGTTCCTCTCCTTAGATGTCCTCATACCCTCTGGTTCCTGTAGAGTGCTTCTATTAAACTATAGCTTCTCTGCATTTTTCTTTCCCTTGATCTAGGCCTCTATCAAGTCAAGAAATTGTCAATCTAGTCATCATAAATACTATTTAGAATAAAGTGGGATATCAGTTTTAAATGTGCCAGGCTTGGTGTTCCACACCTTCAATCTCAACACTGGGGAGGCAGAGGCAGGTGGATCTCTGAGTTCAGGGTCAGCATGGCCTATCAAGTTCCAGGACATCTAGAGAGAATTTAAAACAATATAAAAGAACAAAATAAATAAATAAGAAAATAAAAAGAAAATTTAATATAGCATTCTTTAAAAGGTAAAATCTCATTAGGCACTTTTGGTTTTGTTTTCATCTTTGAGACGGGATCACAGTTTGTTAGCCTAGACTGGCCTCACTCAGTCTCAAGAGTCCTGGGTTTGCAGACATGCCACTGTGCCTGGATTTTACTAATTGCTTTTGAATTTGTCATTCTCACCCACCTGCTCTACAACCTAGCATCCTAATAGAAGCCCTATGTATGGGCTGGTGAAATGGCTCAGTGGGTAAGAGCACCTGACTGCTCTTCTGAAGGTCCGGAGTTCAAATCCCAGCAACAACATGGTGGCTCGTAACTGTCCGTAACAAGATCTGACTCCCTCTTCTGGAGTGTCTGAAGACAGCTACAGTGTACTTGCATATAATAAATAAATAAAATCTTTAAAAAAAAAAAAAAGAAGAAGAAGAAGAAACCCTATGTATATTACCTCAATTAGCATCTCTGGCTGCTGTGCTGAGAGTTGTAGACAGTGGTTGGGTGCGAGGACCTGTGAGGCCCTGAGGTTTTTCTCCACCACCACAAATGGACAAAAGGCCAGAAGCCACTTACTCTTTAAGAAATATGAGAAATACTGGTTATTTTGCATATAATAAAATCTCTGCTTTAGATTTTTGCCTGGAACCTATATGTTAACAAAGTATGCATGATATATTAGCTCACTAATTTAACAGGTAATTATATGAAAATATTAATTTAAAAATTAGATATCGGGCTGGTGGGATGGCTCAGTGGGTAAGAGCACCCGACTGCTCTTCTGAAGGTCTGGAGTTCAAATCCCAGCAACCACATGGTGGCTCGTAACTATCCGTAACAAGATCTGACTCCCTCTTCTGGAGTGTCTGAAGACAGCTACAGTGTACTTGCATATAATAAATAAATAAATAAATAAATCTTTTTAAAAAAAGTAAATAAAAATTAGATATCTCACCTTGTTCCAGGAAAGATTTGACATGGCTGATTAATTGACTGAATGACAAATAGTAGTATACATATAAAAATAATTATGAGAACTTCGAATGGGACCAAGAAAGGTGCATTGAGAATGAGTTTTTTGGTATTTATAAATTTCTCTTTTAAGAGCTTTTAAAGGCCTTCAAGGCAGTTCAATAGGTAAAAGTGCTACCCAAGCCCCACGTCCCATTTCCCATCCCTGGAAGCAAGTGAAAGCTCAGTGTTCTGATGTGTATCTGCAGCCTCAGCACAGATCCAGGTGGGCAGAGAACTGTGCTGCAATTTGTCACTCAGCAGGAGCAGCAGAAAAAAAATTCTGCTTCAACAACCTTGGAGACCATTTGTCCTTTGGCCTCTACCTGCATGCCGTGGTTCATGTGTACCCCCAGTCAATCCGATCAAATTGGAATACCCTTTGTTTTTTGTTTGTTTGTTAAAGATTTGTTTTATTTATTATATGTAAGTCCACTGTAGCTGTCTTCAGACACCAGAAGAGGAAATAAATAAAGATTTGTTTTATTTATTACATGTAACTGTAACTGTCTTCAGACACCAGAAGAGGAAATTAGGTCTTGTTATAGATGGTTGTGAGCCACCATGTGGTTGCTGGGATTTAAACTCCAGACCTCCAGAAGAGCAATCATTGCTCTTAACCACTGAGCCATCTCTCCAGCCCTGGAGTACCGTTTGTAAATAAATCAGTACACACATACACCTTCACACTTGTGAAGTCAGAAAACAACTTGCAGGAATTGTTGTTTTTTTTTTTTTTTTTTTTTTTTTTTTAAATGGTTTTTCAAGACAGGGTTTCTCTGTGTAGCCTTGGCTGTCCTGGAACTCACTCTGTAGACCA
>NC_034592.1:104005330-104009426 GCF_900095145.1 Mus pahari
TGCGCCACCACGCCCAGCTCAGGAATTGTTCTTTTCATCCTTCCTCAGTGTGGATTCTGGGAACTAAACTGTGTTGTTAAGCTTGGCAGCAAATACCTCTACTTACTGAGCTTCCCTAACAGACTTCATTTTTAGTTTTTGAGGCAAGTTCTCACAACATAAACCAAGCTGGCCTCAAACAAATGATTTGCTGCCTTGAGTGCTGGAAATTATAAGCATATACCACCTGCTAAGAGTGCCTTTCTTACAAGTAACAAAATGAGTTCAGTTCTAGTTTGGCCAGAATTTAATCTTTGTATGCTTATGAAAGAAGAAAACACTTCCTTTTCATAGAATTTTTTCTCTGCTTTTGTTGCAATTATTGCAATTAAGAGACTGACTCAGATCTGAGATAAGTAAGATCTATATTATAACTACACTGAGCTTAATTTTTGTTAGTACAAAAATAAAGCTGAAATGAAGTAAAATCTTGCTTGAAACAAAAGTAATCAGTAAAGACAGTTTTGAAATAACCATTTAAAAGTCACATGACAAAGTGAGGTGTAAACCTGTCATCCCAGCACTTAGGAAGCAGAAGCAAGCCAGGTCAGAAGTTGGCCAGCCTAGGCTATATGATTAGGTCCTGTCTCTAAAAGAGAAAAGAAAAGCACTTTGCTTGGCTTTTTTTTTCCCTTTCCATTTTATAGTTTTGTTTGTTTGTTTGTTTGTTTTTAAGATGGAGTTTCTGTATGCAACAGCCCTGGCTGCCTTGAAACTTGCTTTCTAGACCAGGTTGTCCTTGAACTTACAGAAATCTGACTGCCTCTTCCTCCTGAGTGCTGGGATTAAAGGTGTTTGTTACTATGCCTGGATCTGGGCTTCTTTTTCTTGCCTGTTGTATCAGTTGAGAACTATATTCTATGTTAAAATTCTGACTCTATTAGCTCACCTAAACCTTTTAGGTAAGTTTTATTTTGTTGTAAGACCTCACTGTGTAGACCATGCTGGCATCTTTAATCTTTGTATGCTTATGAAAGCGTCAGACTCCCAGAGGTCCACCTGTCCAGCACACCCATGTCTACCTATCTTAGAGAAGCACTGGCATTGCAGATGCATACCGCTATGCCAGGCTTTTCCTGGGTTCCAAATATTGAAATCAGCTTTGGGACTTGTGCGGCAAGCTCATCTTCAGTTTTAAAAGACCTAGACTTGGGATTTGTCGGGGGTGGGGGTTGGGGGGGGTGTTTGAGACGAGGTTTCTCTGTCTAGCCCTGGCTATTCTGGAACTCACTGTGCAGACCAGCTGGCTTCAAACTTGGAAATTCACCTGCCTCTGCCTCCTGAGTGCCAGGATTTTATCAGTTGGTTGTCTAATTTAGAAATAATCCATGGTTTTCTTTTATGATATTTTGTTGTTTCTTAAAAGAAATTTAAAAAATAAATGTAATGCAAACTTTAAAACAGTCCTCTGAGGTCTTTTTGTTCAGTTGGTACAATGCTTACCTAGCATTTGAAAAGCTCTGGGTTGGATCCCCAGAACCACATTAACCAGGAGTTCATGTTTACAATCTTTGTTATTGGTGTTGTTTTCTTTTCTTTTCTTGTAAAAATCATAAGCTGAAAGACTTGACATATCTAGTTTCAGTTTACCACTTGCTAATGACTCAGCAAAGATTTGATAATAGTATTTGGACCTTTTAAAAATGCTTAAATAGTAGTTGTGCATACCTGTAATCCCAACACTCAGGAGGCAGAGGCAGGTTTCTATGGTTCCAGGACAGCCTGGTCTACAAAATCAAGTTCCAGGATAGCCAGAGCTACATAGTGAGATCTTGTCTCCAAAACAGACAAACAAAATGATTCAATGTTAGTAGAAGTTTATCTCATTCATCCCTTCCCTCTTTTGACATGGCCATAGTGCAGATAACCTAGTTTTAGCAAGAAATGGTACAGTCATATCCAAGGTAATAAGTACTAAATAATTTTAACCCCTCCTTCCTGCTTTTTAATTTGTCTTTATCCCTAACATTAATATAGGACAAAGAACTTTGAGTCTGGAAAGAACTATAAGGCAACATGGGGCGATGGTGGCGACAACTCACCTAGCAATGTAGTATCTAAGCAACCAAGCCGGATAACAAACGGTCAGCCTCAGCAAACTACAGGAGCAGCCAGTGGTGGGTACATTAAACGGTATGTCAGCTCCTCCTCATAGTTATACATTTCCTAACTCATAGCTCATTTTAGAAATTGGGTGTAGCCAGCCATGAGCCCTAACTCAACAAGTAACCTGTCAATCTCCCTCCCTTCCTTCTTTCCTTTGAAAGAGATGGTTTATTTTGGCTTTCCATTCCAAAGGGTTCAGTTTATGGTTTCTTGGAAAGAAAATCCTGGCAGCAGGCTTATGGTGACAGTTATTTTCCACTTGTGGCAGGCAGTAGGCAGTGAAAAGGAAGGACAGGAAAGGCAGAGCAAGGCATGCCCTCCATAGAGCTGCTGTCAAGCCCACACCCTGCCTCCTAGAACTGCCTTCTGGCCATAGTTCTCTAATTGATTTTTTTAAAGTAGTAGTCCTGAGATTTGAGTGTACATAGATCCATTTGAAAGTTTATTAAACTCAGATTCAGGGCTGGTCAGATGTCTCAATGGCTAAAGAAGCCTGCTTCCAAGCCTGCTGTCCTGAGTTAAATGCCCAGTTCTCATATGGTAAAAGGAGAGGACTGACTCATATAAATTATCCTCTGATCTCCAACACATGTGTTGTGACATGTGCACATGCATGTGTGCACACACACTACAAATAAATAATGTCAAAGTTAAAACAAGCCGGGTATGGTGGCGCACGCCTTTAATCCCAGCACTCGGGAGGCAGAGGCAGGCAGATTTCTGAGTTCTAGGCCAGCTTGGTCTACAGAGTGAGTTCCAGGACAGCCAGGGCTATACAGAGAAACCCTGTCTCAAAAAAACAAAACAAAACAAAACAAAACCCAAAACAAACAACAAAACAAGCTGTTTTCCAGGTAATCCTAGCACTTCAGAAGGATGACGTGGGAGGACTGGCAGATTCAAGGGCAGTCTGAGAAACACAATGAATTCTAGGCCATCCAGGACTATATACTTCCCTGATTGGAAAGATTTGGAGTGGAGTGTTGGAATTAATGTATTACCCTAAACAAGTACCTCAACGGTGCTGGAAAATACACTGTCTCAGGGTTGTACGTTAGTTGTCTTCTCTGCGGCTCTCATAGTCTCCTTGACTGGCCTTTTGAGACAAGGTCTATGTAACCCAAGCTGTTCTTCAATTTATGTTTCTCTTCCTGCCTGAGCCTTCTGAGTGCTATGATTACAGGTAAGTGCCACCATGCTTGGCTTTTTTGGGAAGGCGGGGAGAGAGGGGATTTCGAGACAGGGTTTCTCTGTATAGCCCTGGCTGTCCTGGAACTCACTCTGTAGACCAGGCTGGCCTCGAACTCAGAAATCTACCTGCCTTTGCCTCCCGAGTGCTGGGATTAAAGGCGTGTGCCACCATGCTGACCATGCTTGGCTTTTAAGAATTTATTTTTTTTATTATTATATGTGTGTATATGTGAACACAAGTCCACATGAATTCCATTAACATGTATGAGGAGGTCAGAGGGCAATATTGTAGAGGAGGTTCTCTCATGCTACTTTGACATGGGTTCCGTGAAATGAACTCATGTCACCGGGTGTGTGCAGCAAGCACTTTGACCTGCCGGGCCATCTTGCTACCCTGCCCACTACCTACCTGCTCGCCTAGCTTTGCTCTTTTCTCTTTTCTTTCCTTTTCTTACCTTTTCATTTCCTTTCATTTCTTTTTTCTCTTCTCTTCCTTTCTTTTCTTTTTTCTTTTGTTCCTTTCTTTCAGTGTAGACTGTTTCTAGTAGACTACATTTCATTTACATGTTAAGCATCATTTTGAGTGCATACTTTTATAATAATTCTAAATTTTGTCCATTTGTAACTTAACAAAACATTCTGATTTAACTCTCTTTTTTCTGATAGTATAACTAATGATGCCAGAGAAGATGAGATGGAGGAGAACCTGACTCAGGTGGGCAGCATCCTAGGCAACCTAAAGAACATGGCTCTGGACATG
>NC_034592.1:104010136-104033540 GCF_900095145.1 Mus pahari
GAGAGGCCCCTTGGTCTTGCAAACTTTATATGCCCCAGCACAGGGGAACACTAGGGCCAAGAAGGGGGAGTGGGTAGGTAGGTGAGCGAGTCGGGGGAGGGTATAGGGGACTTTGGGGATAGCATTTAAAATGTAAATGAAGCAAATACCTAATAAAAATTGGGGAAAAAACCCAAAACTTTGTACATGAAGCTAAGAATTCATTATGTAGAGCTTGTAAGGTGGCTCAGGGAGTAAAGATGCTTGCCACCAGGCCTGACAACCTGATTTTGATCCCTGGGATCCACATCTTAGACATAACCAATACTTATAAATTGTCCTTTGACCTCTACACATATGTACATGCACACAATAAATAAATGTAATTTTTAAAGAGACTTAAGAATGTACTGAGTAGGGGCTGGAGAAATGGCTTAGCAGTTAAGAACACTGACTGCTCTTCCAAAGGTCCTGAGTTCAAATCCCAGCAACCACATGATGGCTCACAACCATCCATAACGAGATCTGACTCTCTCTTCTCGAGTGTCTGAAGACAGCTACAGTGTACTTACATATAATAAATAAATGAATCTTTAAAAAAAGAAATGTACTGAGTAACCTGGGTGTTATGGCACACACTAATAATCCCAGCAATGGGGAGGTAGAGACAGATGGATCTCTCTGAGTTCAAGGCCAGCCAGGACTTCCAGAGCTTCATAAAACCTCCCTATCTCAAAACCAACCAACCAACCAACAAATCATGTGCCGAGTAGATTCCTCCTAATGTTTATGTGTGCATTGGCGTTTACTTTTGTTTTATTCACAGATGGCCTAGTAGTAAGATTGTATAGCTTCATTTCAGGAGTCAGCAGCAAAAATCAATTCTGTAGACTTGTTCTTGTATGGTATAGATTAAAATAGGGTCATTTGTGGCTGGAAGGTTGGTTCAGTGATTAAGAGCACTAACTGCTTTTACAGAGGATCTGGTTTATTCCCAACAACCATGCCAGGTGGCTCACAACTGCCTATAACTCCAGCTTTAAGGAGTATGAAACCCTCTGACCTTTTTTGGCACTTGGACTAGAACCATTTGGTTCCTAAGATGCTTGTAATTCTGAACCCTGGGTTTAGGTATAGATTACACATCATCTCAATTTAGATGCCTCTGTGGGTGGCAGTACATCTGTTCCAAAGATCTTTGGCAAAGTTATTTCAGTCTCTTTGGTCAGAGCTACAGTAGCTCCAAATGAGACTCCTGCTCAGAGAGCATTCTTGCCATACTTTTTTGCATCGAAAATGGGCTGGACATGGATTTTGATGCCTGTAATTCCAGCTACTCCAGAGGAGTTGGAAGATCACTTGAACTCATAAGCTCAAGGCCAGCCCAGGTAATAAGATCTAGTCTCAAAAAATAACTTAAGTAGAAGAGCTTGGGAGATGTCAGTTGGAAAGTACTTGCCATGCACGAATGAGGACTTGCATTTGACCCTAAGTACTCACATAAGAGCCTAGACATGATACTTTGTGTCTGTAACCCTGGGGTGCCAGGAGGCAGGGCAGCACTTGTTTTTTTGTTTGTTTGTTTGTTTGTTTGTTTGTTTTTCCAGACAGGGTTTCTCTGTATAGCCCTGGCTGTCCTGGAACTCACTTTGTAGACCAGGCTGGCCTGGAACTCAGAAGTCCGCCTGCCTCTGCCTCCCGAGTGCTGGGATTAAAGGCATCTGGCTAGCACTTGTTTTTCAAGAGTATTGGGAAACAATTCTCAGCACCCACATGGTGGCTTATTCCAGTTCCAGGGGATCCATCATCTTCTTTGTGGCTTCCATAGGCACATGGTACATAGACATATATGCAGTCAAAACACCTATACACATTAATTAAATTTTGCTCATGTCTGGTGGCATGTACCAGTAATCCCAGCACTCTGAGAAGCAGAGGCAGACAGATCATTGTGAGTTCCAGGTCAGTCTGGTCTCTACAGAGTGAGTTCCAGGACAGCCAGAGTTACACAGAGAAACCATGTCTCAAAAAAATAAAACCAGCTGGGCGTGGTGGTGCATGCCTTTAATCCCAGCACTCGGGAGGCAGAGGCAGGTGGATTTCTGAGTTTGAGGCCAACCTGGTCTACAAAGTGAGTTCCAGGACAGCCAGGGCTATACAGAGAAACCCTGTCTCGAAAAACCCAAACCAAACCAAAACAAAAAAAAACAAACAAAAATAAAAAATAAAACCAAATTTTACTATGTTTTTTTGTTGCACTGATGACTGAATATAGGACTTCATGTGTGGTAGGCAAGTAATCTTCCACTGAACTATATCCTCATCCTCTTTTCTGTTATTATTTTGAGACAGTTTGACTATAACCCTGGCTGGTGTTGAACTCATATTCTTGCCATATCCTTTTGAGTGCTGAGATTACAGGCATATGCCCATATCTAGGTCCCAAATATATAAAATTTTGTGTATTTGTATGTGTGTGTGTGCGCGCGTGCATGTTTGGGAGTGAATATATGTCCATAGAATTGCAAATCATATATTCTGCCCCTTAGCTATATCCTCAGTTAAAATTAAACTTTTTTTTTTCTTCTCTCCCCAGCCCCTGTAAACTTGATTTTTGAAACAGAATTTCATGTAGCCTAGGCTGGCCTCAGATTCACTATGTAGTTGAGGAAGACCCTGCTTTTATGGTTCTCTTGTCTCTGCTTTCTAAGTGCTAGGACTATAGGCACAGGCTGTGATGCCACTTTTAATGCAGTGCTGCGAAATTAAACTCAATGTCCAGTGCATGCTAGGTAAACACTCTACCAACTGAGCAACACCTGAATCCCCCCAGTTTAACTTGTGTGTGTGTTTTTTTGTTTTTTTTTTTTTAAGATTTATTTATTTATTATATGTAAGTACACTGTAGCTATCTTCAGACACTCCAGAAGAGGGAGTCAGATCTTGTTATGGATGGTTATGAGCCACCATGTGGTTGCTGGGATTTGAACTCCAGACCTTTGGAAGAGCAGTTGGGTGCTCTTACCCATTGAGCCATCTCACCAGCCCCTAACTTGTGTTTTAAATGGGTTATTTTGTGAACCGATGCTGATATTCATTACTCTTTTTTTTTTTTTTTTAGGCTGACACCAACAAGAATCGTATTGACATTGCCAATACAAGAGCAAAGAAACTCATTGATAGTTAAAGCTCTGCTGTACTTCTTTATCTGTTAACTCAGTTCTCTAGTTTCGCTGAGTCATTTCTTTTTCAGAGTTTGAAAGGCTGTGAGAAGGAGTGGAGGAGGAATACCTCCCTACTTTCTTACTTTCTCTTTGGGGTAGGTTCTTGCTCAGGCTTCCTTACAGTCTTTCCCAGTCACTCTCGTAGGCTTCTCCCCATACATCACCATCTCTTCATCTCTTCATTTAGCTTCTTTTTGCGTTCAGGATTTGGAAGCATTGCCAAAGAGCCATGAAGGAGGCAGCTGTATAAGTAGCTTTTGTCATTATTGGTCAGTTGGTTTGGTTTTGGTTTGTTTGGTTTTGGTTTTGTGGTAAAGAGCAAGAGGAAGGAATAGGAAATGAAGCTGACTCATTAAAGAAACTACAGGTCACAAAAACATAAGCTAGTGCTTGGGGTGGGAGCTTTCACACATGTGTTTTGTTCTACATCACTGTTTTTCAGCTTCTGCTCCAAAGGAGAATACAGTGAGTTTTCTAGTAGTGAGCTTTACTCCTGAACCCATAGTGATTTGTGTGTATATACATAGGTTCTTGGATCCTGTTTCACATTGCACATGCAGGAACATTATATAAATGAGTGCCTTTTATTCTCACACAATGAGTCATAGCATGGTCCCATTGTAGGCCTGTTAACTTCATGAAGTTGTCAGTAGCCTTTAAAAGATATATATATATATATACAAACATACATACACACACACACACATACACACACACGAAATAGATTTCCTCAGTGTTTTTGGAAAACTTTTACAGTGTATCATGTGAATTCAGATTTACCTCAATACTAAGAATTATGTTTAGATATGAAAAAAACTTGTTTTGATCTCAGGTAGAAAAATAGATTGCTTTGAGTTTTGTGTAGTTTTAGACATTTAAAAAGTCATAATTTGTTACTAAAAGTTGTTTGGAAAATTATGCCTTTGGATTAATTATTGATGACCGCACTGCCATTCTCTCTGCCTTATGCACAGAATCAAGTTTATGTAGATCCTGAAGTGTTAGGAAAGCTGAAATGGTATTTGTCACATTTGTTTAAAAATTAGTATCTGTACACTTTAGAGCTACTAAAGTAGATTGGTTTGACCAATAACCATTGCTTTATTCTTACAATTAAATTTTATAATTAATGGTATTGTTCTTTCAAATAGGTAATACTTCTATAACTTATTTGTGGGGGCAATCATTTTATCAGCTTTGTTGACATTAAATAAAGCAAATGTCCATACATCAAGCACTCCAATATAAAGCTGCATTAGCTCTCTTCTAATTTTTACCAGAAGTGTTTACAGGAGTTTCTATGGTTTGCTATGAGTCCTTTCTAGACATCATTTATCTTAGTCATTTGAACTTAAATACACTACTGAGTATTTCTGAGTGAGAATTACAAGTCACTTATTGAAGAAGACAAATCAGTCCTACCAACATTCAGAGGGTAAAGAGGACAGTATTTAAAACAAAAAAGAAGCGCTCCATGTCAGAGCTGATGGTTTGTCAGGTAAAGATACTGAATATAAGAGGTCTGGCTAAGTCCAAAACACTGGATTGCGCTGCACCTAAAAGTGCTTTCCTTAAAAGCATTTAAAAACATGCTGATTTGTCTAAAGAAATGGTACCAAAAGGTGGCATCAAAGGTATATTTGGCTAGAATATGCAGCAAAACAACCCTTTGCTCTTGCTGGCTGGTGTGAATGTATGCCTGTTTCTTTGCCTTAGTTCCCATATCTGTAAATGGGAATTAATAAATCCTATTTTATAAACTAATTCACAGACCAGTAATGCCCAGAAATTTCTTAGAATATGTCAAGCTCAGAGGCCACAGTGGTAATCCCAAAATTTGGGAACCTGAGGCACCATCAATCTACCCAGTGAGTTGTGTGTGGGCCAGCCTAAATTGTGTCCAAAAACAGCCCCGCACCCCCCAAAAAATAATCAGCCAACAAAACTTAGAACAGTGCCTATTAGATGTAACTGTCATAAATGATAAATGATAGCTATTTTCTCTAGACTGGATGGAGCTCTTTTGGGTCAAAGATCTTAGGCCTCCCCTTCTCCAGAGAAAAAGCAAAGAAGCAGATACTAACTGCCTTTGCCTGCTGAGCCATCATGCCCACACTTCCATTATTTTTGAGATACGATAGCAAGTAAATATAGGCTGGAGTCACCCGGAATTTATTTTTGGTCTGTTTTCTAGTATGGTGATCTTGAATACAATAACTATGACTATAGATAAGAGCCGGACGTGGTGGCGCATGCCTTTAATCCCAGCACTCAGGAGGCAGAGGCAGGCAGATTTCTGAGTTCAAGGCCAGCCTGGTCTACAAAGTGAGTTCCAGAACAGCCAGGGCTATACAGAGAAACCCTGTCTCGAAAAAACAAAAACAAAACAAAACAAAAAAACAAAAATACAGATAAGAGCTAGTATCTTGTACCAAACTTTTTGTTTGTTGTTTCATTGGTTTTTCTTAACACAGGGTTTCTCTGTGTAGCCTTGGCTGTCCTGGAACTCACTCTGTAGCCCAGGCTGACCTCAAACTCACAGAGATCAGCCTGCCTCTGCCTCCCAATGCTGGGATTAAAGGTATGTGCCACCACCACCTGGCAACTTTTAATTTTTTTGAACTGGGTCTCACCATGTAAAGCTGGCTGGCCTCACACCCAGAGATCTACCAGTCCCTACTCCGCAGATCCTGAAATTAAGTGTGCCACTGCACCCAACTTCAAACTTTTACGTTTTTAAAAAACTGTAAAGCTCAAATTTCATCTTAATCTTAACTTATACGTCTGTACCTATTTCATCCCTTCAGTTTTAATGTATTCTTCAGTCAATTCTTAATCTTTCCTTATCACATATGGATTATGACTCTTAACTTAAACATCTACACTCCAGACATCTTATAATGAGCATATAAAATTAAGTTTTTAGGATTGGGGATGTAGAACCGCTCAGTTCATGAAGTGGCTTGCCTGGTATTCAAAAATTCATAGATTCAGTTCTGTACTACTGTGTAAGCCAGGTGTGGTGGTATGCCCCAAACTCAGTGCTAGGTAGGAGGATCAGGAGGTCAAGCTCATCCTCAGGTTCAGTTCCAGGACAACCTGGAATATATGAAACACCACTCAAAAAAACCCCAAATTGCCAATAATATGGCTTAGCAGGTAAGGCTGACAACCCAAGTTTGAACTCCTCCAGGACCTAAATGGTAGAAGAAGCAAGCCAAGTCCTAAAAGCTTTCCTCTGACTTCTACATGTGCTGCAGTGGATGCAAGCTTGTGTACACATATACATAGAAATGTAATGAAAATAAAAAGCAAAAACTATTTGAATGCCGTTTTCCTGAATGTTCTTATTAAAATTCCAAGTTATCCTAATTAGGTTCCTAATTTATTTCTCACATTGATATTCAGGTTCCTTATCCTGAAGTCATTGATTAGTCTTGTTTTTTTTTTTGTTTTTGTTTTTTTGCCCTCTATAGATAAGGTAACTGGCTTGTTTCATTGAGTTCCTGCTGTGTCACTTTTATGTATCTTCTCTCTATAATACATACTTGAGAAGTGAGAGGTATTCCCTATATTTACAGATGAGAGTAAGTTGCCCAGAAAGCTATTAAGTAGCAAAGGATCTATATGTTGATTTCTCCAAGTACAGTGCCTGTGACCTAACTCCATGTACTAGCTGACTCCAATCCAAGCTAAAATTTAAGGCATATTGGGTAGGTTTGTTTTGTTTTTTAAAAAGATTTTGTTTGAGTGTTAAGGTTGCATGTATGTTTTAGGTATGTAAGAATATTTAGTGCCTAGTGTGCGGGCACAGGTCTTGGGATCTCCATGGAGGTGGAGGAACTGAATCTAGGTCAAGTACTTTTTATCTCTGAGCTCTCTCTCCAGTCCCTTTATATGGCTTTGTAACCTCAAACACTTCAGTTTAGCAAGAGAGATAAATATAGGATGTGGAAAGTATTCTATCAGCAGATGGGGGAGCAGCTAATTCGGATTAGATTAAGGGAAGCTTAGATACGGGTCAGCACGACATAAGAGAGATGGCATGTCTTGACTTAGTAACATGAAGGCATTCTGGAGCAGAATTTGGTATGGTTGGACATATAAATGAGACTGAAGAAAAGGTGGTACTGATTCTTACAGGAGTGGGGAGTACAGATGAACACATGTAAGTTATTTATAATTTCAGATTTGGTAGGGAAAGGCAGTGTTCAGACAGAAGACTTGAGAAAACAATCCCTATGATAGCTTCACGATGTTCTTACCAGTATCCATCTGAAATCCTCTCTCTGTACCTTCACATTCTCTTAAGCACAGTTCCCAATCCCTCAGAAATGTCTGCGTGGCAGCAGAGGTGTTCATTGCCATAAAACCAAACAAGCGTGAAACATATCCTCCCAATTTTCTCTTTCCTGTCTTTCTTTTTGGCCTTTTTGAGACAGGCGGCTTTTTTTTTTTTTTTTTTTTTAATGGTACCCAGTTTACTTTCAAAGAGCAAAGGACTACTTAGATTAAAAGTTCTTTAATTGATTAACATTACTTCCAAAGTTCACTAAAAATATTTTATTTAGAATATTCTCTCATTCAGAGAATAACCATGATAAACACAGGTTATTTTAAAATATTGTAGCAATGGTTTTCTTGAAGGTAGTCTGATTAGTACAGTTATAAATACAAAAGGGGGAGGAGTTACCAGAAATAGCACATGATTTTTAACAAAGCTTCAGGAAAATCTTGATTATTAAAATTAATTTAAAATCCTACAAGTAGGCTGAGTGTGGCGCATGCCTATATTCCCAGCATGTGGGGGAGGGGAGAGGTTTGAGGTCGGGAGATTTTGAGTCTGAGGCCAGCCTGGGCTACATAGCAAAAACCTGTCTAAAAACAAAAATTTTGTATAATTTTTGCATATAGTTTTAGCTCTTTCAGAGCCTTCTACCAATAAGGCACCTGCAATAGTTTAAAAAAAAAAATTGCTACTGCAGCCTTGGGGAACATTCTCGGTGGCTGTTGTGTTGGTGCTCCTCTTGACAAAGGTCTCTTTAAGACAGCTACATATTTAAGTACATCCTAAGTTCCAAGTGTAAACACTGCTACTGAGTTAGTGTACTGGAACAAACGCATTCATCCTTAGTCATATGTTTCCCACAAATTAGAATTTCATAAAAAATATGAAGTATTAACACAGGTGATGGGGACCGACTTTATGAAAGCTGACAGTTCGCAAATTCAACAAAGACTCAAGCTATGGCATGGGTCCCTCTATTAAAAAAGCAGCATTTCCTCCCTGCATGAACAGCAGGTTCCTTAGAGCCTAACTAATGATGGTTTTGAAGATCAACACTGGCCATGGCCTACACGGCTCAAGATGAAGGGTTCTTCTTGTCTCTTATTCCTAAATCCCTTTCCTTCAGCTTATCTCACATAGTCCTAAAAAGGAAAAAGTCATTAAGTAAAATGTTGTCTGCAGTGTATCCAGCATCAGGAACCTTTGACTCGGGTCAGATTCCAACAGAGGTTCCAAGTCTGTCCCATGATCCTGGAGAATATCATGCAAACTTCTTCTTGGTGGCTGTGAATCTCTCCATATACTAAAAACATGAAAGAAAAATATACATATAGCATTCTGGTGTAGACAAATATAAGAATCTTTTTTTGCAATGATTTATTTTTATTTTATGTAGTTTGGTGTTTTGACTGCATGTATGTCTGTGTGAGGGTGTTGGATCCCCTGCAACAAGAGTTATGGACAGTTGGGAGCTGCCATGTGGGTGCTAGGAATTGAATCCAGGTCCTCTGAAAGAACAGTCAGTGCTCTTAACTCCTGAGCCATCTCTCCAGCCTCCACAAGGATACTTTTTGACTTAGGTTTTTATGTTTTTTTTTTCTTTTTAATTTGACTTGATTAATTTCATACAAAACTTACTTTTTGAGACAGAATCTTGCTATGTAGCCCCGGGCTGGCCTTGGACTCACAGAGATCTGCCTGCCTCTGCCTCCCAAGTGCTAGGATTAAAGCCCCGCTGCCAAACCTGGCAACACCTACTTAAAGTGCAATAATTTTTGCTTCTTTTTTTATTTTTTGGCTAGGAAACATCAGAAGATGCAGTGCAATAAGCAGTATGTGGAGAAAATCACTTGGCACAATACAATCTGACCAAGTCTTAGAGCTACCTCCAAAACAAACTTGTTAGATGCTAACTGTAGACATCACTTGAGTTTATCTCATTAGTTTTTTCTCTGGAGCAGGCACTAGAAATGTAAAAGATTTTAATACACACCTTATCATAACCCTCTAATTCTCGAAGCTTCTTTATTTCAAAGAGATTGCCTTCCACAGCAAGCAGACAGATTTGGGAGTCACTGAGGATGCTCTGTGGAAGCATGCTGAGCTCAAGGCAGTTCTCTTCCAGCCGGAGGACCTTGAGGCGAGGGCAGCAGGATATCTTCACAGAGAGCTGAGAGATCTGTTGACAACCAAACAGTAATAAGAGGACAGAGAGCATAATGGCCACGTTACTACACTGAAACAGACCTTGACTGTGTCCTAGTTTTTCTTTTGCCGCCTCCGTTTTCTCACTACCTACTCGCACAGAAGCCTGTTAACATACCTTCTGTTACTCATCCACTTCCAAATTATTTGAAGGTTACCAGTAGCTTTTCAGAAATAAAAAACAATAATAAAAGCACTGTGTATTTATTGTAGAAAATAATGTAAGTTTAAGGAAAAAGTTTACCAGCAAGCTGCCACTCAGAAACAACCACATGAACATCTTGATACCTACCACTCTGCTCTGTGGCTGAAGCCAAAGTTTCACGCTTCCCACGCTGCTGCATCTGACTGGACAACCCATTTCTTGAGGCCCCCTCTTGTGCATGACTTTTGAACTTTTCCTGAAATTATTTTGGGGTGGCATTTTTCGTTGTTTTTGGGGTTTTGAGACAGGGTTTCTCTGCAGCACTGACTGTCCTTGAACTTGCTCTGTAGACCAGGCTGGCCTCTTAACTCAGAGATCTCCCTGCCTCTGCCTCCTGAGTGTTGGGATGAAAGGCGTGCGCCACCACCACCCTTTTTATTTCTTTAGAATTATATTCAAGCAGAAATATATTCCTAATGCTTCCTATTTAACATTTACAACCTTCTATAAAACAATCATTCTTAAAACCATTTTACTTGTGACTTCAAAATTTGTATCAACAGTCCTATGTACTAATCTTGAACACAGCTTTGTATCTACAGTTTTCACTAAAACATTTGGGTAATTCATCTGATGAACTCAGCAGGTCCACTTAGTAGTTTTGTGTAGGTCCTCCAGGTAAATTCCAAACACTCTGTCTTTGACTCATCCACTTCTTGGCCCATTAAAAGCTCCAAGTCTTCTTCCCATGCCACAGGATGAGCCAGGGTCTGGTACATGCTTACACAATTACTTTACCACTCAGCTCTTCTTCAGCACCAGGTCACTAAATTCTGTTGACTACCTGGCATCTCAAGCCATCACCTAGGAACTTACAGAAAATGCAGATTCTCTGACTTCTCACGTATTGAATCAAACACTTAGGTGACCTTAAGCTCCCCAGGTTATCCAAGTAAGGTCTGAGAAACTGGTCTAGTAGTAGGGAATGTGGAATAATTCAACTAATACCAATGACAGTTCTTTCCTAGAAATCTCAGGGAAAAGAAAAAACCAACCTCAAAGGCTGAATATTATGCTAACTACAATTGAGCACAGTAATAACATGAACATAATAGCTAATATACATACATAATGTACATATATGGATACATAAATGCTAAAAACTTAAGGCTACCTAATCTCAAATGTTTCATCACTGTGCTTCACATCTAGAGCAGAGCACCTTCTCCATACTGATGTTAACCAAGGAGCTTCAAAACAAACATTTCACATATAAAGTTGTCCAATTATAGTCTAGCTCCCGAACAGCTATCACTTAGGGATTTTTCAACAATTTCTGACATCTGACTCTCAGAGCCTATGGGAATAGGTCTCATTCCTACACACTATCACCCCTGACATGCTCCTCACTAAATAATGGGTGTGAAAAGAAACAATATCTGTAAAACCTTCAATAGATTTAATTTGTGTGTGTGTGTGTGTGTGTGTGTGTGTGTGTAATTATCTCACCCTGTTACTCTCTTCTACCTTCCCCCAAACACTTTCAATACCATTACATAGCCACTATCAACACACTCCATGATACTGGGCATTGGAGTAAGTTCACCTTATATATCTTTTAGCGTCTAATATCCAACTCCATGATTATCGTTTAAGGAACAGAAAATTATCAGAAGACCATAAATGCAAACATACACTGGGGAGAGGGGCAAAACAACACACACAAAGTATAGACCTGGTTCTGGTTGAGATTGAGTTCGATGGCCTGCAGCTCCCCAACTGTGTCAGGTATACTCCGAATCTGGTTTTTAGAGAGATCTACTACATCTAGATGTCTCAGGCAACAAAGCTGGGGTGGTAGTGCTCCCAGCTGATTCCCAGAGAGGCTCAGCGTCTTCAGGGCTGACAACTGCCCAAAGGTAGATGGCAGCTCTCTCAGGTGATTGTTGTTGAGACTTAGTGTCTCTAGTTTTTTCAGATTGCATAATTCATCAGGTAGAACAGCTGGTGAAGAAGAATTTTTTTTTTTTAAAAAAAAAACATCTGATAGAACTAATGACATTTATAAAAAGACAGTATGGTAGCCTGCTTCATCTTGTTTTTGAGACAGGGTCTCATTAAGTTGTCTAGGATAGCCAACTTAATAAGAAAAATTAAGATATTTCTGCCTCAGCCTCAGTAGCTGGGCTGTACAGGACTAAGTCACCAGGTCTGACTTCTTACATAGAATCCTCACAGGTTATGTTTAGGTTTCACAAACTGTTTGGGAGATTAAGAAGCCATCAAAATGCAGAAAATTGTGTATGTGTATAAGGGTTCCTTTTGTAAAGGGGCTTAAGTGTATTCTAAAAACAATATGAGGAAGTTTAAAAGATCCTCCCATTCCACCCTGCCCCCAAATTAGATAACTGTTTTCATCGATTTCCAAAGATCTTCCGAGTCCAAATTAACCTAATAATAATCATTATACTACCCAAGGAGGCTTTTGGATTTAATTACAAGAAATAAAAGCTTCAATACTCTGCATCCCCTAAACTGATTTCATAACAAAAATCATCTAACAGGAAAAACACCCTTCATAACTGCTGATTACTAGCAAAAGCTGCCCAGACACGAAATCCATACTCAGTTTGTTGTTGTTGAGGGAGAGGCTCTTTAGCAGAGTGAACTTTCCTATTATCAGAGGTGGTAGGCTGTCGATCTTGTTGTTAGACAAATCGATGGTCCTAAGATTGCTTGTCAGTTTCTGCAACTCTGAGGGGAACTGGAGAAAGAAGCTCACAGTGTGGAAAAATCCTGCACCAATAGACTTCGCCACTCCGCCAACCCTAGCCCTTTTAGTTTCTTGGTCCGGTCCCCTCAGGTCTCACCTCGGTCAGACCACGGTCTTTAAGCTGAAAGACACCAGTTTTCTGCGCTGTTTCCACATGAGCACGGAGAGCACTGTTACCCATCCTAGCGCCACGGCTCAGTTCCCTGCAGGAAAAGAAGCATAGCTGTCACCGCCTAGTCTAGACATACAGCTATCGCTAAATCTCCCGTTTGAGTCTCCTGTCCCAGTTGTCACCTTCTGCCTATCCCTACTTCCCTGGGGTCAGCTCAGGAGTGGCAAGGAGAAAGCAGGCGAGCAGGCAGCGCTACCACAAGGTCCTGATGCTTTGGCAGCTGAGCTAAGGGCCAGGGAGCCCACCGATAGCTGCTGCCGGAACAGGGAGCTGGAGACTCGCCTCCTACCGCTCAGTGCAGAGAAGACTCCGTCAGGGAACACCCGGGACCCGCGCTCGCCTGAGACGCGCTCCCAGCGCTTCCGCCCGGGCAGGAACGCCCTGTGACATCATCAAACCGCGCGCCTGTTCGCCGTGTGCCCCTCACTCCTCGCGCCAGTTCCAGAGGTGTGCAGAAGCCATGGCTGCCGCCAACCCGTGGGACCCAGCGTCCTCGCAGAGTGCAGCTGGGTTACTGCTGAACCACTTGGTAGCTTCGGGGATAGTCACTAAGGTACGTGGGGGCGGCGATGGCGTCATCAAGGTGGCGACAGAATTCTGCTGTGAGGTGGTGGTCCTGCTTACGCGGGCCCTACGCCTGCTGAGGACTGTGACCGTTGGAGACTGCGGCCGTGACCATACTCCCGTGGGTTCTTGGAGTGTGAGGGACTGAGTGGCTGGTGTTCTGAGCACTCTGTTTTGAGTGCCTGCGGGTTATCCCAGGCAGGCAGGCCGGTTTGTGGGAGATGGAACAGCGCTCCACTTTTTTTTCTTCCAGTGATACTACCTCTAGAACAAGTGTTTCTCAACCTTCCTAAGGCTGCGACCCTTTAATACAGTTCAAGTTGTGCTGACCCCCAACTATAAGATCATTTCCGCTGTTACTTCATAACTGTGATCTTGCAACTGTTGCGAATCCTAATGTGAACATCTGTGTTTTCCGATGGTCTTTAGGCGCCCCATGTCTGGTCCGTTAAAGGGAAGTTTGATCCCACCAAAGGGGTTGCGAGCCACTCAGTTGAGAACTTCTGCTCTAAACTGTAGAGTGGAGGACAGTGAGAAAGAAATAATGGCAGGTACTTTAAAAAGCACTTTCGGCTCTCGGTCCCATATTGAACTCAAGTTGGAAGAGGCGAGTCCGGTCTCAAAATGGAGGGCCATGATCCAAAGGAACCTGAGCANCTGAGGAAGCTGTTTATTGGTGGGCTGAGCTTTGAAACCACAGATGATAGCTTAAGAGAACATTTTGAGAAATGGGGCACACTTACAGACTCTGTGGTTATGAGATATCCCCAAACAAAACGTTCCAGAGGCTTTGGTTTTGTGACCTACTCTTGTGTTGAAGAGGTGGGTGCTGCAATGTGTGCTTGGCCACACAAGGTTGATGGGTGTGTGGTGGAACCAAAGAGAGCTGTTTCTAGAGGATTCTGTAAAACCTGGTGCCCATTTAACGGTGAAGAAAATTTTTGTTGGTGGTATTAAAGAGGATACGGAAGAATATAACCTGAGAGACTACTTTGAAAAGTATGGCAAGATTGAAACCATAGAGGTTATGGAAGACAGGCAGAGTGGGAAAAAGAGAGGATTTGCTTTTGTAACTTTTGATGATCATGACACAGTTGACAAAATTGTTGTTCAGAAATACCACACTATTAATGGGCATAATTGTGAAGTGAAAAAGGCCCTTTCTAAACAAGAGATGCAGTCTGCTGGATCCCAGAGAGGTCGTGGAGGTGGATCTGGCAGCTTTATGTGACGTGGAGGAAACTTTGGTGGAAGAGGTGGCTATGGTGGTGGAGGTGGTGGCAGCAGAGGTAGTTATGGAGGTGGTGATGGTGGATATAATGGATTTGGAGGTGATGGTGGCAACTATGGTGGTGGTCCTGGTTACAGTAGTAGAGGAGGTTATGGAGGTGGTGGACCAGGATATGGAAACCAGGGTGGAGGATATGGTGGTGGAGGAGGAGGATGTGATGGTTACAATGAAGGAGGAAATTTTGGTGGAGGTAACTATGGTGGTGGTGGAAACTATAATGACTTTGGAAATTATAGTGGACAGCAACAATCAAATTATGGACCCATGAAGGGGGGCAGTTTTGGTGGAAGAAGCTCAGGCAGTCCCTATGGTGGTGGCTATGGATCTGGAGGTGGAAGTGGTGGATATGGTAGCAGAGGTTTTAAATAAAACAGAAACGGCTACAGTTCTTAGCAGGAGAGAGAGCGAGGAGTTGTCAGGAAAGCTGCAGGTTACTTTGAGACAGTCGTCCCAGATGCATTAGAGGAACTGTAAAAATCTGCCACAGAAGGAACGATGATCCATAATCAGAAAAGTTACTGCAGCTTAAACAGGAAACCCTTCTTGTTCAGGACTATCACTGCCACAGTTTGCAAAAAGTGCAGCTATTGATTAATGCAATGTAGTGTCAATTAGATAGATGTACATTCCTGAGGTCTTTTATCTGTTGTAGCTTTTTCTTTTTCTTTTTCTTTTCATTACATCAGGTATATTGCCCTGTAAATTGTGGTAATGGTACCAGGAGTAAAAAAATTAAGGAATTTTTAACTTTTCAATATTTATGTAGTTCAGTTTTTCTACATTTTAGTACAGAAACTTTAACAAAATGCAGTTTTGAAGGTGTTTCCTTGTGAGTTAACGAGTAAAAAAGATCATTGTTAATTACTATTTTGTATGAATTTTGCTAAAGTTAACTGTAAAGAGACACCTACTGACTTGCAATTTAAGGGGTATCTATTCTCCCCATTTCCAAAACAATGATGAATGGGTGCTGACATGTGGAGAGAATAGATATTTGTATGTTTGCAATGTGTGTTTTAGATAATTAGAATTGGGAAATAAAAAACAGCATATTTGTGAATTTAATAGCATTAAGATTACCTTCAAATGAAAAAGATCTCAAAAAAAAAAAAAAAAAAAAGCACTTTCGAGCCAGACATGGTGGCGCACGCCTTTGATCCCAGCACTCGGAGGCAGAGGCAGGCGGATTTTTGAGTTCGAGGCCAGCCTGGTCTACGGAGTGAGTTCCAGGACAGCCAGGGCTACACAGAGAAACCCTGTCTCGAAAATCAAAAAAAAACCCAACTCCTGTTAATGGGAATTGTTGAAACATATCTGGGGCCCCAAGTACAGAACTCTAGCAGAGACACTTTAGGGCAGCATCTATTAAATGTGTGTTTGTCTGTCTCTGTGTATGCTGTTGCACTGTAAAGATTTTGAGGCAAGAATAAAGATTAGTCCAAGAAGTGACAGTTTTAGACATGTATATACAACAAGCAGGTAGACTGAAGGGAGAAATTGAGGGAATAAGAGAAAATGGCTGAAGGGAATGGGGGAGTGAGAAATCAAGCACATTAAGCTTGAAGGAAGGAAACATACCAAAAGGAAGTGGAGGAAAGTTAGTTAATTCATCTGTAGAAATTAGCAGGGCAGATATAGTGGGAGAATTTTTTGATAATTTATTTTTATTTTATGTAATTGGTATTTTGCCTGCTTGTGTGTCTGTGTGAAGGTGTCAGGTTCACTGGAATTCGAGTTACAGACAGTTGTGAGCTGCTTTGTGGATGCTGGGAATTAAACCCAGGTCCTCTGGAAGAGCAGTCAGCGCTTTCAACCACTGAGCCATCTCTCTGGCCCCTTGGTTTTATTGTTTGTTTGTTTTTTGGTTTTGATGTATGAAAGAGTTAATAGAGACTTAAGATACATCCTAACGTGTTTGAGAAACCTAAACAGCCAGATATGGTGCCACAAGAGACTTGGGAGCCTTGGGAGCTGGAAGCAGGAAGATGGCTCAGTGTTCAAGGCTAGCCTAGGATAGAGCAAGGAGACCTTATCTTCATTAAACAAAAAAAGAAACACCCCAAAAGACTAAGATATCTTCCATCATCCCTCAGCAAGCTGGAAGAATTAGATCCCATAACCCTCTCCTTTTTGCCATATCATCTTTTAAAGTGGGTTGTTAACAGCCAGGCATGGTGGTGCACACCTGGAATGCCAGGGATAGTGAGTTACAGACCATCTAGGGCTACATAGCAAGTGCTAAAATAATAAGGGTGAACTGTGATGGCATTACGCTGTGAAAGATTTTGGCCTTTTCTTGGAGACCCAGCATTGCTTCCAGTGTGTGAGCAGCCCTGGCTAACTGGTTTCCCAGGAGCCGGCACAGTTCTCTTCAGGTAGCTCTTCCTCACCCCTCCCATTTTTCTTTCTACCACATTGCACAGTATTCTCACCTTGCATTGTACCGTTCTCTTGACATAAAACTATTGGAGTATTTCATAGTTAACACATTTTAGACTGGGTGTCCTTGGAGAATACAAGTTCCTAAGGCATAGAAAGGTACCCATAGATGATCTCAGGCACTGTACAGTGGTGGTTCATGGTTATCTTCCTACTGCCAGGTAACACACATTAGCCAGTTTTGTGGTTTTTGTTTTTGGGGGGTTTTGTTTTGTTTTTTTGAAACAAGGTTTCACTGTGTAGCCCTGGCTATTCTGAAACTCACTCTGTAGACCAAGCCTAAAACCAGAAATCCACCTGCCTCTGCCTTCTGAGTGCTGGAATTAAAGACATGTACAGTCATGCTCTGCTACACCCTTAAAAGAAAAAAGTAAGTGGGCTGAGGTTGTAGCTTATTGATAGAGTGCTTGCTTAGGACACACACAAATCCCTTGGTTTGATCCAAAACACCATATAAAACAGGTACTGGGACTCAGGAGGTGGTTTAATCAATAAATCGCCTATCAAAAAGCCATGGAGGGCTGAATTTAGATCCCAGCACTCAGGTAAAAGCAGAATGTGATGGTGTGTGTTCTAGAGCTAGGGGCCAGACACAGCCGAGGCTTGCCGGCTACCCAGTGTAACCCATCTAGTCAGTATGTTACTACTGTATTGGGGCCTGGGCTAGAAATATTTAGGTTCCTGGCCTCTTATCTAAAGAATTGAAAACAACTTTATTCTGAGGGAAAGAATAACACAGAATATAGAGAGATACAGCATCAAGATTGAAAGCAGACCACTACAAAGGCCCCAGGTTATAGCCTGAGCTCTAAAAGAAGGAATTGTTTACATACAGGCATGGTTTGAGCGATTCTCTACTCTTTTTTTTAAAAGATATATTTATTTTATAAATGAATATTTATTTTATGTATGAATGTATGTGTACCATGTGCATGCCTGTTGCCCATGGAGGACAGAAGAAAGCATTGGATCTCCTGGAACTGGAGTGAGCCACTATGTGGTTGCTGGGAATTGAACTTGGGTCCTCTGCAAGAACAACAAATGCTCTTAAATGCTGAGCCAGCTTTCTTTCCAGTTCTGTTTCTCTACTTTGGTTGATAGATTAGGTCAAACATTCTTTTCTTCTAGTGTCTGTGTTCTTTCCTATAGCCTCTGATTTTAATCATATGTATGCTGTAGTGATTTGAATGAGAATGGCTTCTATAGACTCATATATTTGAATACCTAGTACCTAACTGGTGGAAGAATTTCACCTGTTTGGGAAATTATTAGGAAATGTGGTCTTGGTGGAGGGTGTTTGTCATTGAGCGTGGGCTTGGAGGTTTCAAAAACCCATACCATTTCAAGTTAGCTCTTTCTGCCTCATGCTTGTCTCTCAACATGTAAGCTCTCAGCTTCTGCTCCCATGCTATTTCTGCCTGCAACCATGCTGTCTGTCAAGATGGTCATAGACTCATAGACTCTTAACTCTATGGAAGCATGAGCCCAAAAGTTAAATGTTTATGGAGGTCAGGTGATTAATGGAGTTTTGGCTGAAGTCCAACTCACTGTTAGGTCCAAACTGATCCTGTAGTTATTTCCCCAGTTCCAGAATGTATATTTGGGATAAATATACTTAGAAGTTGGCAGAATTCCTATATTGGTTTCCTGACCTGTGGAGTGAGGGCTATTATGTTTTGAAAGACCAAATGGAAGACATTGGAGTTGCCTCTACCAGGAAAAATAGTGAATCAAAGACAGTATTACATCCTAGGAAGAATTGCAGAAGTTAGCACCACAGTCAAGGACCTAAAAGAAGCAGGGGTGGTAGTTCACAACACATTTCCTTTTAACTATCCTATCTGGCCAGTACAGAGGACAGATGGATCATGGAGAGTGACACTATGACTATCAAAAATGTAATCCATCTGGGCAGTGGTAGGACACCCCTTTAATCTCAGCATACAGATATGCAAAAATACTCTCTCTCTTCCCCTCTTCTCTCTCTCTGCATATGTCTGTCTGTCTGTCTGTCTGTCTTGTGTACACATACATACACACAAGCATGGTGTTATGCTGTGCACTTAGAAAATAGAGGTATGGGCTGGAGAGATGGCTCAGCAGTTAAGAGCACTGACTGTTCTTCCAAAGGTCCTGAGTTCAAATCCCAGCAACCACATGGTGGCTCACAACCATCCATAACAAGATCTGACTCCCTCTTCTGGAGTGTCTGAAGACAGCTACAGTGTACTTACATATAGTAAATAAATAAATCTTTAAAAAAAAAAAAAGAAAATAGAGGTATGAAGGAAGATTAGAAGTTGACAGACATCCTTGGCAATACAGCAAGCTCAAGGCTAGCTTGGGCTGCATGAGTCCTTATCAAAATCAAATAAAAACAGAAGATATTCATTCTGCTGTTTTAATATGTTCTTTGTGTTAGATGCAGATGTGGACATCGTTTTTAGTCCCTTGTGTATGTTATCTCGGTGTGCTGACTTTGTAACATATGTTTTCCCTGATTATTTACCAATAGGAGATGTTAGATGTATCTAAGAAAATGGCTCCTTGCTTTGTGAACTTTTCCAGATTACAACAGATCTCAGATATTCAAGCTGAAATCTACCAGGTAAATTATGAACTTTTCACTTCTACTTCTCCACTTAAAGTGTGAAGTATGCTGGGTTGTATTTTAGAGAAAATGTGGATGCTTAGCTACAAGAGGCCTTGGGTTTGATGCCTGACTTTAAACTAAACCAAACCAAACACTCTTAATTGGTTTGAATAGTATTCTTTTGCGATTAAAACAATGCTTAGCGCATGGCTGATAGGGGCTAGTTCTATTAGTTAATTGTAGAACAGGAAGTCAAGATACCAAAATGAAAGTGCCAGCGATTTTCCTGGCTTTCATATAAAGCACCCTTCCATCCCATTTAAGGAATATATTTATGTCTTGTACCATGTTTCTGTAGCTTGTCCATTTTTATCAGTGTTTTAAGCTTCTAACTTTGGGATGCTTTCTGAGTGAGCTAAAGTTTACTTTTGTTCCTCGTGTAGAACAATCTGGAACTTGAACTTCTGAAGCTAGAAAAGGATACAGCAGATCTTATTCATCCTTCCTGTTTGAGTAAGTTTGCTTAAGAGAACAATCACTAGGATTTCAGCTTGCTCTTGTATTATACCAGCATATAATTACCATGCAGCAGAATTCTAATGTCATAATCTTTCCTGGGTATTGCCCCATAGACATGCCCTAACATGTCTTCAGGGTTTTTGTTTTATCTTTAAGGCAGGGTCTTACTATGTAGCTTTAGCTAGCCATGAACCAGTCCAGTTGATTGACTAGTGGAAACAGTATACAGACATGGCCTGACTGGCTTCTCTGCTAATATGGTGCTTAATGATGTACAAGGAAAAAAAGTATTACTTCACTCATGGGTTTGGAGGGACACGTTAGCTCAGCTGTGTGATGCCATTCTAGCACTGGAGGTCTTGTCAAGAAAGATCACATTGCAGGACAAGAATTCAGAGAATCCAGGGATCAGTTTCACTCTTTTATAACATCGGTTCCAAGAGAACTAACCAGTAATCAGAAACTGAGCAGAACTAAGTTTTTGTTTATATTTTTTTGTTTTGTTTTGTTTTGAAGCTCAAGCAAGCAGAGTTTAAGAAGAAGAATAATGAGATGGCTCATTTGTTGAGCTCACTAGCTCATACACATACTCATACTCATACACATACACATAAAAACAACATTTTTAAGAAGTAGTAAAATAATAGCACTCTGCAGCAGGAAGGGTTTTGTTTATTTGTTTTGTTGTGAGACAAGGTCTCACTATGAAGACTAGCACTATGTAGACCAGGCTGTTTTTAAACCCCTGAGATCCACCTGCCTCTGCCTCCTTAATATTTTGACTAAAGTCATGTGCTACCATACCTAGCAGGAAGGAGTCTTGAAAATTAGTTGCACTAAGTTCTTTACAAGGGTGTTCCCTTCACTGATATAATTACTCCCTATTCCTATTGAAAATTCAGCCCTCATCCCAAACCCACCACACTGAAGACTAAGCTGTCAACACCTAAATGCTGTGGGACACACTCAAATGTTTCCAAACTATAGTAATTTCTCTAAGACAAAAGATCAGTGTTAAATTTTCTGAAAGTGCTGTGTATATAGCTGAAATTGACAGAGAACTTGTTTAGCATGTGTGAGGCTTTGGATTTAATTCCTTGCACTCCATATATAGTCTGGTGGCACATATCTTTAATCCCAGCACTAGGGAGGTGGAGGCAGGCAGTGAAAAGTTCACGGTCATCCTTGACTATATAATGAGTTTGATGCCAAACTGGAACACAGGAAACTGTCTCAAAACACAAACCAAACAGGGCTGGAAGGATATCTTAAGTAGAAGCCCAGCTGGGCAGTGGTGGCACATGCCTTTAAGTCTAGCACTTGGGAGGCAGAGGCAGACAGATTTCTGAGTTCGAGGCCAGCCTGGTTTACAGAGTGAGTTCCAGGACAGCCAGGGCTACACAGAGAAACCCTGTCTCGTAAAACCAAAAAAAAAAAAAAAAAAAAGACTCAAAGATGTGTGCTATATACTAAGCAGGTAAAGGCATGTGCCATCAAGCCCAATGCCTTAGTTAATCCCTAAGACCCACATAGAAGTAGAGAACCAACTCCTGAAAACTATTCTTGACCTTCACATTGGCGCCTTGACACACATGGGGGCGCTCCTGCAAGCACGCACCATACACACATGCTGTACATTTTTTTTCTAAGGAATAAAAGCCATGCTGTCCACAATCTATTCTCAAATAGGTCCTTTTAAAAACAAAAGGGGTGTGTGGATGGAGAGGAAGGAAACTAAATGTTAAAATTGATTGTTACATGGTTATTATACCACCATATAATAGGCACTGGATTTAAAAACCAAATAAAAAGTAGATTTGAAAAACACAGGATGTGGGGCTAGAGAGATGGCTCAGCGGTTAAGAACACTGACTGGTCTTCCAGAAGTCCTGAGTTCAATTCCCAGCAACCACTTGGTGACTCACAACCACCTGTAATGAGGTCGGATGCCCTCTTCTGGAGTGTCTGAAGACAGCTACAGTGTACTTACATATAATAAATAAATTGAAAGAAACAAAGAAAGAAAGAAAACACAGGAAATAATTTAGTACTATAGTTTGGTTGTTGGTAGGAAACATAAAAGAAAATAGTGGAAAATGAAGATAAAACTTGTGTTACTAAAGAAAGCAATAGTAAGAAGAATGTCTACAGAGATTATGAAGTTAATTTGTTTCTTATCTGCTTTTGAGATAAGGATTTCTGTTGCCTAGAGTAGGTCTGACTCTGTCTTAGTTAGGGTTTTACTGCTGTGAACAGACACCAGGACCAAGGCAAGTCTTATAAAAGACATTTAATTGGGGTTGGCTTACAAGTTCAGAGGTTCAGTCCATTATCATCCAGGCAGGCATGCTGCAGGAAGAGCTGAGAGTTCAACATCTTCATCTGAAGGCTGCTAGCAGAGTACTGGCAGCTAGGATGAGGGTCTTAAGCCCACACCCACAGTGACACACCTACTCTAACAGGGCCACACCTTCTAATAGTGCCATCCCCTGGGTGGGGCTCCTCTGAAAAGGCATTGAGTGGACTTAACCTCTGAGCCGTCTCTGCAGTCTCCAAGAAGACATTTTTAACAGTTCTAAAACATATTTTTCCCGTTGCTCTCTGTGATTGCTGTCTCTGGTTTATGTAGCTGAGAAATGTGATGTTCTGCAAAGCATGAATAATCATCTGGAAGCAGTGCTAAAAGAGAAGCACGCCATCAGGCAAAGACTGCGGAGACCCATGTGCCAGGAGAACTTGCCATTGGAAGCTGTTTATCACAGGTTAGACCAAGAAGTGGAAATGGAGAACTATGCATGTAGCTTTTGTTTAACCTGGCAGTTATGTTGTAGCATAATTTACAAAACAATGTCTTATTGATTGTATTTATTAACATTACTAGTATTGCTTCATTAAACTGGAAAGTGTCCTTTCTTTTTTTAATATAACTGGTAAAAAGAAAGGGCCAGCCTGGTTTACAGAGTGAGTTCAAGACAGCCAGGGCTACACAGAGAAACCCTGTCTCAAGAAAACCCAAGCCTTAAGAGAATTAAGAACTGAAGCTAGGGCTGGTGAGGTGACTCAGAGGGTGAGAGCACCCAAATGCTCTTCCAAAGGTGCAGAGTTCAAATCCTAGCAACCACATGGTGGCTCACAACCATCCTTAACAAGATCTGACTCCCTCTTCTGGAGTGTCTGAAGATAGCTACAGTGTACTTACATATAATAAATAA
>NC_034592.1:104034100-104056953 GCF_900095145.1 Mus pahari
CCAGCAACCACATGGTGGCTCACAACCATCCGTAACAAGATCTGACTCCCTCTTCTGGAGTGTCTGAAGACAGCTACAGTGTACTTACATATAATAATAAATAAATCTTAAAAAAAAAAATAGAACAAAGAACAACAACAAAAAGATGAGTTGAGTAATGACTTTGAAGATTTTACCAATGCAGAGTCAGAAAAATTATGTGATACTTTTCAGTGTAATATTTATCCCTGGTATCTTCTCAGTTATCTGAACCAATATAAGGTTTTGCTTAGGGAAGTCGCTTTTTGTGAGATGGTTATTACCAACCATTGAAGGTGGTCCTCCTCTTCCCTTTTCCTTTTTCTTTCTTTTTTGAGATAGAGCTCAATATGTAGTGCTAGCTGGCCTAAAACTCACTATGTAGACCAGGCTGATCTCAAAGTCACAGAGATCCTCCTGCCTCTGCCTCCCAAATGCTGGGAATAAAGACGTGCCACATACCTAGTTCCATTGAGTTAGATTTTAGTTATCATAAATATATGTCTTTCCATTTTTTTTTTTTAATCTTTTGGGTCTTTTGAGGCAGTGTTTTTCGGTGTAGCCCTGACTGTAGACTAGTCTATAGACCAGGCTGGCCTTGGACTCACAGAGATCCACCTGCCTCTCCCTCCTGATTGCTGGGATTAAAGATGAATACCATGATGCCTAGCTTATTCCATTTTTCTGTTTGAGTGACAACCTAAGTTTTGCCCTAAGTAAAAGAGAAGAACCTTTTTTACTACTGATAATTCTATTAAAAGGTTAATTGTATTCATTAAATTTGCTTATTTTAAATTAACAGTCCTAATTAAAGGAAAAGAAATGAAACTACTAGAGAAGAAAAGTTACTGTTTTTCTCCCTGTATTAGTTTTCTGTCCCAGAGTTCCTCATAGAAGCAACTTAGTTAGAGAGAGGTTTGAAATACAGCCAACATGGTAGGTAGGGAAACCCCTGTGGCTGGGGCAATGGGGCAACTCCATCTGTGGTGGCAAGAACTTGCAGCATGGCTTCTTCACACATAATGGATTAGGAATTGGAGAACACCTTCAAGGTCTGTCCCTAGTGATCTACATCTACCAGTGCCCCAAAACTCCAAATAGTCCTCAAACAGTGTCACCCAATAGGGACCAAGTGTCCAAACACAGGAGCCTGTGGGATAAATTTACATTTAAATTATAACACTCTCTTTCAGATATATGGTACATATGTTGGATCTGGCTGTGACTTTCATTGAGAAATTTGAAACCCATCTTGAAACAGTTAGAAATAGCCCTCATTTAGACGCAAACCTACAGAAAATAGTGAGTATCATTAATATAGCGGCTCTCTGGTTTTGGTCTTGGTTTTATCTTTTAGATGGTCTCATGTAGCTCAGGCTAGCCTCAAGCTCCTAAGGAGAAATGTATTTCATCACGATGCTGTCATATGGATATGTGTTTAACCTTTGCTCTAGTGGATTCTCTTCTGAGCTGACCTCTCTCATCTCCTCCACCAAGCTCTCCTGGCCCTCTCGCCTCCTCCAGATAAAGCCGCTTTTTGTTTGTATGTCACGTGAGTTGTTACTCTTTCACTCTTACCCTCAGCCCTTCATGTCTCTTCCTCTTCGCACAGTCTCCCGCAGATATACAGACCATTCAAATATAGAATATACATACAAGACTTACCATGTTTGTCTTTCTTTACTTGGCTTATTTCACTTTGAGTTAGTCATTATTAAAATCATGAAACATAAAAGAAAGACAAACATTTTCTTAGCTAGGCATGGTGCCCTGCACCTATAATTGTTATTAATTGTAACAGGGCTGTTACACAGAGAAACCCTGTCTTTAAAAACCAAAATTTAAGAAAAAAGATTTATTTATGTGTTTATTTATTTAGGTAGGTAGGTTTTTTTTGTTTTTTTGTTTTTTTTTTTTTCAGTTTTTCAGGGTTTCTCTATATAGCCCTAGCTATCCTGAAACTCACTCTGTAGACCAGGCTGGCCTCGAACTCAGAAATCCACCTGCCTCTGCCTCCTGAGTGCTGGGATTAAAGGCGTGCACCACCACGTCTGACTTTAGGTAGGTTCTTACTTTTTAGCATAGAATGACTGTGCATTCACTATATGGTTCAGGCAGGCCTTGAGTTCAAAGTGCTCCTGATTCAACCTCCCAGTAGACTAAGAACTTTAGACTTTACTCTCTGAATACTGGGGAGCCATTGCATTTTTTGTTGTTAGTGAAGGTTGTGGTTTTTACTTTAGTTTTTTATTTTAAAATGTGTGTATGTTTGTACACTCACATTGCAGAGAGGGAGGGAAGGAGGGAGGGAAGGAGAGAGAGTCAAACCTAGGTCCTCCAGAAGAGCAGCAGTGTACTCTTACAGCTAAGCTGTCGCTTCAGCAGTGAAGGACTAGAAAAAGATCAGATGCTAATTTTAGAAGTATTTATTTCTGTAATCAATGACAGGTTTTTTCTATTTTTCTTTATTTCAAATGTTACAGAGCAAAGCTTTAGCCAAGATGGATATTTTGGTGAACAAAACAGAAGAACTGGCAGAGAATATACTCAAGTGGCAAGAACTACAAACGGAAATGTCCTTGTCTATCCCCAGAATGCTAACTGAAGAGCGTCATCTTCATGAACTTGCTGTAGTGCCTCCGTTACCTTTCTTTCCTAAGGCTCACACGGAAACCCCCAATGCCAAGTGATGTCATCATTAGTTTCGATTAATTACATGTAGTCAAAGAAGTCCGTTTCTAGATTGTTTTGACTGGGATATTGATAGGTTTTCTTGCTAGCAATATTAATGGAATAGCGGAGCCAGAAAGATGTCTCAGTGGGAAAAGCTGCTACTTGAAGCCTCTAAGCCTGAGTTCAATCCCTGGGATCCAGATTATCAGAAGGGGATCACTGATTCCCACAGATACTCGATCCTATGGTGTCCACACATGTGTCATCATATGCATGTGCCTATACCCACAAAACCAGAAATGAATGTGTGTGCGTGCGTGTGAGAGAGAGAGTGAGCACATTGGAGTACATATGGTTTCACTTCTTTACAGGTTTTCACTCTCTTCAGTGAAGCTTAAAAATGATAACCATGGGGCTGGTGAGTTGGCTCAGGGGATAAGAGCACTGGCCACTCTTCCACAGGTCCTGAGTTCAATTCCCAGCAACCACATGGTGGCTCACCACCATCTATAAGGGGGTCTGATGCCCTCTTCTGGCCTGCAGATGTATGTGCAGCAGAGCACGCACATTGAATTAAAAAGAGTAAAACAAACAAACAAAAAAAGATCAACTATACGTATGATAGTTTATTATAAGTGAGTTGAACATTCTTCAGACAGGAGATTTTGTATTATGATTCTGCATTACATCTTTTAGAAACATTTCTGAATTGGAATGTTCCTGAATCTGAAACTGTCGTGATTATTCCTGTGAGGTTGAAGAATAACTACGTACCAGGACTGTTACCCTTTGAAGACTTCATAAAGTGGTGGTTCCTCAGCTGACCCATCTGGAAACTTATGTAATAAGAGGATGAGAAGGACTCAGTGTGATCAGACTGTACAGTGTAGTTTGTGTGGAATACTTTCTTTCCTTCTGAGAGCCTAAGATGTTGGTTCATACCAAGTGGAAAGTACCTTTGGTACTGGTCCCTGGCAGCATTGCAGAGCACCTTGTCCCTAACAGTTGTGATGGTAGACAGCATGTAACAAATGTAACAGCTGAGTTGCCATACTGTGTCACAGCTGTGAGTGTGCTGACACTAAGTCTCATAGCTCTTCTTGGCAGATTATTCACTGAACCTGGTTGTGTTCTTAGGACTGCCTAAGAAATAAACGCTGAGGATGCGTGCTGGCAGACTTAGGACCAACAGAGAAGAAACGGAGTCTTCGTGTAAAAGTTTAGAATTTTTTGTTTTGGTGTTTCCTGTATGTAGCCAAGGCAGAACTTGACCTCGATATGTATCCCAGGCTGATCTCAAACACATAATTTTCCTTGCCTCCGCCTCCCTAGTGCTAGAGTCACAGATGTGGCATCATGTCTGGCTAAAGTTTAGAGATTTGTAATGGAAAATACTAATATCTTTTACCTACTTAGGGTTATTTTTATTTTATTTTTTTAGGGTTATTCTTAAGATGGAGGCAAGTATACTTAAAAGTAGAGATTGTAACAATTGTATCAAGATTTTTCTCATATCAGTACTGTAAGTACTTCTGCCTTATGTTTAAACTAGGATCTGTTTTCCTTTAAAATGTGTGCATTAGGATTTCCTTACTGTTTTATTCTGCACTGTGGGAGTTTTGCAAACCTGCTCATCATACTCTTAATACAAGACTTGACTTGGTGCATAGTAAAGTAGATGTTCACAAGGAAGCAGGGTCTTTACCACCCCCCAAGGGCCCTGCTAAAACAATAGGTTATTGTCTTTAAAGTCTCCCACTTTTACAAATGTGCTATGTAAGAGTGGTGTTGAGATTTTGAACATCACCTAGACAAGTCAGTAAAATCTTTATTTGTATTTCATCTCAATTTTTTTTAACTATTCATTTTCCTTGTATGAATTCTTGTGTATTTTATGTGTAAACATATTATTTTGACACTATTCATATTCTTTGTGGTTTTATAATTTTTACTTCTATTAATGATTCAAGCTGTAAAAATAAACTAATTTAAACTAAATGTGTCTCCAATATGAATCCCAAGCAATGGGAAAAAAAAAACTCTTAGCTTAACACATACAACATAGAAGCATTCAAACTATCTGACTCACAAAAGCTTAAGGTAATTTAAGCTTAAATTCCAACATGGAGAGAAAAGCTAATTTTATATTAGTGTGGTCAATAAGTAGTGAGTTTGTTTATAGAAGACAGTTACTCGGGATGGAGAGAGAATTAGATTCAACAATCCTCTGGCCTCTGCTTGCCAAATATTGGGAGTACAGGCATATTTCACTGTGTCTGGCTTGAACAAGTGTTTTTTTATTTTTGTGAAACTTGAGGGCAGTTCTAAGGACAGGCAAGCTGTAGATCTCTACAGTTTCATGGAAGAAGAAGATGGATAAGAAGAGAAAGCTGGGAGCCGGGCGTGGTGGTGCACGCCTTTAATCCCAGCACTCGGGAGGCAGAGGCAGGTGGATTTCTGAGTTCGAGGCCAGCCTGGTCTACAGAGTGAGTTCCAGGACAGCCAGGGCTACAGAGAAACCCTGTCTTGAGAAAGCTGGGACTGGGGACTGGTGAGATGGCTCAGCGAGTAAGAGCATGACTGCTCTTCCGAAGGTCCTGAGTTCAAATCCCATCAACCACTTGGTGGCTCACAACCATCTGTAATGATATCTGAATCCCTCTTCTGGTGTGTCTGAAGTCAGCTACAGTGTACTGGTGAATAATAATAAATAAATCTTTGGGCTGGAGCAAGCAGGGGCTGAGTGAGTGGGGTTGACCAGAGCAAGCAGAGATTCTAAAAATTCAATTCCCAACAACCACATGAGGGCTCACAATCATCTGTACAGCTACAGTGTACTCACAAACATAAATTAAAAAAAAAAAAAAAAAAGCTATGAGTTAGCAAGAACACAGGCAGGAGCTGAGGAAATGGCTCAGTGGGCAAAAGTTCACATGCAATGGTAAGGACTTGAGTTCAAATCCCCAGAACCCACATAGAACTGGATACTCTACAGTTAAATGGGAGGCAAAAGAAAGGCCAGCTAGTTCCTATACAAAGCTACAAACAAGAGACCCTGTTAGAGGTGAGAACTAAAACCCAAGTTTGTCCTCTGACTTCCACACTTGACCACAGTCCTACACATATAGAAATAAAAATAATTTAAGAAGCAAGCAGACCCAGCAGGGGAAGTCTTTTGAGTGGCTTCATGGGTTGGAGGTGAGGACGTCAGGCAAGCAGGCTTAGCCGTGAGGGTTTTTTTTTTTTTTTTTTTTTTTTTTTTTTTTCTTTAGCCATGAGGGTTTGATCAAACTTTTTTTTTTCTTTCTGAGACAATTTCTTTGTATAACAGCCCTGCCTGTCCTAGAACTTGCTTTGTAGACCAGACTGGCCTCAAACTCAGAGATCCACCACCTGCCTCTGCCTCCCAAGTACTGGAATTAAAGGCATGTGCCACCACCACTTGGCCTTGATCAAATTATAAAATTTGATTTCTACATGTATATAATGAAAAAAGTCAGGAATGTACTTTCTACTTAGAAGAGATATGTGAGCTTTATAAATGTGATTCCAGAATAACTCTGTCAATTTGTAGACTATTTGGGATCCTCTTGTCTTTTGTAGCTCTTTACTTATTTTTCTGGCCTGTGATTTCAACCCTCAGCTCTCATTTGTCCTTTTGGAGTTTCAGTGAAATCAGGAGGTTTGAGGAACAAGAGAATCTCAGAAAATTTTTTATTTGCAATCATATGGGGAGATGGTGGGGAAGAAGCCATAATATAGTTGATTTTGTAATGACTCATACAAGTCATTACATAGGAGATTTTCTCAGATGTTTGTAAAACAAATTAATTTATATAAAAAATGCTACAGAGGTGGCCGTGCAGTTAAGAGCGCTGGCTGCTCTTCCAGAAGATCCAAGTTTGAATCCCAGCACAGCAACTGTTGTAACTTCAGACCCAGGGGAACCCATCGGCCTACTGACAAGGTGTACAGACCTTACATTAAGGCAAAAACATTCGTCCACATAAAGAAAATACAAGGAAAAAGTTTAAGAGGCCCAGGATGGTGACACACACCTTTAATTGTAGCAGAGGCCACAACGACTGAAGCAGGCAGGCTAACTAGTCCACATGCCACGGTTCACAGTCAGGGTTATGTAGAGGATTCTGTCTCAAAAACAAAGCTTTAAATGGGATTTGGGGAGATGATTCTTGTCAGTAAAGTGCTTGCCACAAAAGCATGAGGGCCTGAATTCAGATTTTTCAGCCAGGCACACTAGGTATTTCTAGTGTTAGGGAAGCAGCGCGAGGAGGAGCTCTGAGACTTGCTGGCCAGCCTGCCTAGCCAACTGGTGAGCTTCAGATACAGTGAGAGGTTTTGTCTCAAAAAGTAGATGAGTGACTAAGGAAGATACCCCGTGTCTAGTGCCTACCTCTGGTTGCCATGTCCCGAGCACACATGTACAAACATAGATACATGCATGTACACAAATTTAGAAAATGGTTCACACTTAAACTCTCACCTCTCTTATTCCCATCTCTAGCGCGCCTCCTGCTCCCTTCTCCACTCGCTCCACATGCCTATGGCTGACCTACTTCTCTGCCTTTTGTTTTCTACAATAAAGCTTTAAAACCCCCCCAAAAAAAGGGGGGTCAGTCTCAGGTTAGCGGGAGGGTGTGATTTGCAGAGCTGAGGAGCCCAGAGCCTATATTCCCAGAGGCTGCTCTATTCCTCTTACCTATAAGAAAAATTAGGTCTTATTCAGAGAAGGTTTTAACAGATTAAATCATGGGTGTGAAGATGAGTAGAAACCTAGACTTTGAAGTTTTGATGCCAGTAATGAACCCATGTATTTGATTATTATAATGGTATTGTGGTTATGTCAAAAATGCATGCCGGGCGTGGTGGCACACGCCTTTAATCCCAGCACTCGGGAGGCAGAGGCAGGCGGATTTCTGAGTTTGAGGCCAGCCTGGTCTACAGGGTGAGTTCCAGGACAGCCAGGGCTACACAGAGAAACCCTGTCTCAAAAAAACAAAAACAAGGGGGGGGGGCTGGAGAAATGGCTCAGTGGTTAAGAGCTCTGACTGCTCTTCTGAAGGTCCTGAGTTCAAATCCCAACAATCACATAGTGGCTCTCAACCATTCGTAATGAGATTGTCTCCTTCTGGAGTGTCTGAAGACAACTACAGTGTACTCACATATAATAAGTAAATAAATCTTTAAAAAATGCATACTAAAATATTTATGAGTGAAGTGGGCTTTTTTGTTTGGGAGGTTTTTGTTTTATTGTAAAGTACTTCCTTTAAGAGTCTATATAAAGTAGTAACTTTCTTAACTTTCTCTGTAGCCACCTAAAACTGTTACTCTCTTTTATTCCCTCTTAATTTTTTTTGCATTTCGTGTCTGGCACAATGTTATACACATGTAGATAGTTATTTCCTTTTCCATAAGATTCTAGTTCTCATGAAGGAAGTGACTTTGGGTTTGTTTTTTTTTTTAATTAAAAAAAATTTTTTTTTGTCTGTGTGTTTGTCTTGGTTTTGTGTGTGTGAGTCTCTTTCTTTCTTTCTTTCTTTCTTTCTTTCTTTCTTTCTTTCTTTCTTTCTTTTTCTTTCTTTCTTTCTCTCTTTCTTTTTCTGAGACAGGGTCTCTCTGTTGTAGCACTGGTTGTCCTGGAACTTGCTCTGTAGACCAGTCTGGCCTTGAACTCACAGAGATCCACCTGCCTCTGCCTCCCAATTGCTAAGATTAAATAAAGGCTTGCAGGACCACTGCCCAGCTTACGTAAACTCTAATTGTAATATTAATAATAAATGGCTAACCCTACCCCCCCTCTCTCTAATCATGATGTCTGAAGATTCAGAAGTCTTCAGTGGACACAGATTTGTCACCATCAGAAACCGACCCTTGTTTCTGTTTTTGTTGTGGTGAGATATAGGAGCTTCCTGCGAGGCGGGTCTTGGAACTCCCCAGTGTTGGAATTGTTAAAGTGTTCATCAGCACCCCTGGGGTTGAAGGGGTTTTGCTCCCTTCGTCTTGGAGATGGGTTTGAGGCTTTACAGCTATAAATAGCTATTTCTTATTTGAATAAACCAGCTCTGATCAGACAGCATTTGCTCTGTATGTACCATAACTACTGCTTAGGATGGCAGTGAAGTTACAGGGCAACCGAGAGAAATTAGTAAGTTAGGAAAAAAAAGAAAAAAAAAGGGAAAAAGAAAGGAAGGAAGGAAGGAAGGAAAAGAAAAGATAGAAAAAAAGAAAAAAATGCCTCTTCATTAGACGCACCTTAGAATTACAAAATCATTAGTTTTATCCATTTCATTGCTGTTGTTTTGAGACGGGACTTCATGCTGAACTCCAGGCTGACCTCAAATCACCATGTGGGCTGACTTTGAATTCAAAATATTCTTGCAAAAAAAAAAAAAAAAAAAAAAGCAAAATATTCTTGCCTTAGCCTCCACGATAGGCTCCATTTTATTTTTGACCTTAAAATTTAGCCGCAGTTTTGACATAGCAGACCAATAGGGTAGAAAAAAAAATTACTAATTTCGTTCATGAACTTTCAAGTATTAACCAGATTTTAGAACAAAAGAGGCCGGGCATGGTGGCGCACGCCGAGGCCAGTCTGGTCTACAAAGTGAGTTCCAGGACAGCAAAAAAAAAAAAAAAAAAAAAAAAAGGGGCTGGTGAGATGGCTCAGTGGGTAAGAGCACCCGACTGCTCTTCCGAAGGTCTGGAGTTCAAAATCCCAGCAACCACATGGTGGCTCACAACCATCCGTAACAAGATCTGACGCCCTCTTCTGGAGGACAGCTACAGTGTACTTACACATAATAAATAAATAAATCTTTAAAAAAAAAAAGAGAGAGAGAGAGGTACTACAGCTCGCGTAGGTCAGTGTGAGGTGCGAGGGGTGGAACTAGACCAGGTTGCTCAGCCCACCTCCCTCAGGATTGGCCAAGGCTCCGCGGGTCCCGCCTCTGTTGGGAGAAGTGAGAGGGTGGAGCGAGGCGAAGAGGCCCACCCCACCTGTCTCAGGATTGGTTGATGTCTAGTGGGCCCCGCCCCCTCGGGCGAGGCTTGGGCTGCGGTCGGGAGGCGCGTGGGACGGGCGGGGCAGTCTGTGGCTCTTGCAGTGCCTGTGGCTGGGTCTGTTCGCTGGACGCCGGCCAGGGATGCTTCCGCCGGACCGCTGTGTGGGTCTTGGGTTGTGGCGGAGGGATGGCGAATGTGCAGGTGGCCGTGAGGGTCCGGCCTCTCAGCAAGCGGTGAGTCTGTCAGGAGGGGGCGCCTGAGGGGTCAAGTGAGCTGAGAGGAGTGCGAGGTCCCTGCCTTCCTCAGGGTGGACTGGCGTGGAGAAAAAAAAAGATCAGACACAGATTGTCACGGAGGCTCAGGGTCCAGAAGGCCTGGAGGGACATGGCTTCGCGTCCTAGGAGGTAGCGGTTCCTGTGTGGCTCCAGGGGTCGCTGCCCTGTGTGCCTGTCTGTGGTGACCTGCCAACTAGAGTTTCTAGGGACCCTGGCTTGGGTCTTGGTGCACTTAGTAGGGCATTTCTCTCGGAGCATGACTTGAGGAGGTACAAAAGGGTGGGCAGACTCCATTCCTTTTGGTGTTCTGGGAAGTACCGTGTGTTCGTATATACACATGGGATTGCTCCATGAGGACATAGGAAAAAGAATTCTCAGGATATGGAAGGGAAATTGAGGCCCAGAGAAACTACGGTCTCATCCTGTGCTCAGTAGCTGGTGTGATTTAAAGACTGAACTGTGACATAGGGGAAGTTTCTCCAAACATCTCTTCTTGGTGTCCTCCGTGCTAGTTCCTTGTGCAGGAGCCTGATTCTGCACCCCCCAGCCCTTGAGGCATCCAGTGTGAAGCTGCACACTTCATCCTCTTTTCCTCTCACTTGGGAAGTCAGGGAATGCTTTGCCCAAGAGTTGGTGTCAAAGAGCTGTTCTGAATGATCTTGGCGTTTTCTGACAAGTAAGGAGAAGTGCAGAGTTCTCTAAGAACAGGAAGAGAAAGCAAATCTCTGCTCTTAGGGTGTAGATGGAAGAAGCCTTGGACACCTGCTTGAGTTGAAGCGGAAGAGTGATGGGCGATCAAACTGGCAGAGTGTGGGTCTAGACCAGATGACATGTATTGGAACTAGCAGATTTTTTTTTAAACTGTCCAGTACACAAGATACCTTGGTAAATGGGAACAGAGGTCGAAAAGGGCATTGTCTCCTATGATGAAAATGGTTCTGTATGAGATTAGGTTTGTCCTTTTAGAGGCCATTTGCTTTAAAAAGTTTAGACCAAATGAGAGCAGTGAGACAGGAGGAATACAAAAGAGTGTACCCCACATTGCTGTGTATTGATTGGTAAATGACTTTTAAACATCTGGCTTTATATCACTGCCTGTGGTGACTCAGGGCTGGGGCTTCCTGGGAGTAGCTGCTGTCCAGGAGGAGGTAGCTGCCAATAGATCTCATCCTTTCCAAACTGTCTTTTAGGATTCTTAGGATAGCAACATTGACCACTTACTCTTAACTTTTTAGTTCCTTGGAAACCAAGAATTTCAAATAGCATGGCTTAGATTAAGAAAATGATGTTCTGCTAAGAATAACGTATCTCATCCAACAAAAATGAAAAACAACCAGGAAACTTACTTTTAGAGGCCATCTCCGTGTAGGGCCTTGAGAGTAAGTGGTAGACTGTCAGGCCTCCCGATCTCCAGGAGTGAGCAGATTTTTAGCAGGCTCCTGGTTCACAACGACCATAGATTCAGAGGTAGTTATGTAAACACCCAGTGTGATCTCACTCAAGAAGTTCAGACCAGATCATTCTTCAATTCCCACAGAATTCTGAAGCGATAGTGGTAGTACCCACTGTTCATTGAGGCTGTTTTGCATGTGTAGAATCAGCTGATTCTGTAGTCTGTGCTAACATTCAAATAAGTCATCAGTACTGATAATTGTCCTTGTGAAGGAACCATTAAAGTCACCTAGCCAATGCTAACATTATTTTTTCCAAATGAGAACATTGTCTTGTTTAAGTTCTCAAAAGCAGGATTTGACTTGCTACACCACGCTGCTCCTTTCTGAGATGCTCAAAATTACTCCTTTGTTCTATAGGGCCAGAGATGACCTTGAATAAAATAAAAGCACAGATGTGGTTTAGAAGCCCTAGCCTTGACCTCAGCTGTGTCACTGTGAGGTGCTGTCCTTGTCTATCCAGACTCTTTCACCACTGAAGAGCATCTACCTGGTTTGTGCTCTGCCCCCACTCTCCTGTGCCCTTCACACCGTGCATTCATTTACCCCAATTTTTTTTAGGGTTCTTAGATTACGTGAGAATCAGTCTCAGAAAACAAAACAAAAAGGGTTTTTTTTTTTTCCATTTAAATTCTGTTCTTATTTCTTAGGGAGACCAAAGAAGGGGGAAGAATTATTGTGGAAGTTGATGACAGAGTGGCAAAAATCAGGAATGTAAAGGTAAGCCTGAAATTCTGTGTTTTTCCTAATTAAGAACTATTGTAATTAGGTGGCCTCTTGGGGTGAATAATATATGAAAGAGCAGGAGATGGAAGAGGATTGTAGAGGAAGCATGGACCAATCATAAAGCAAATAAACAAGAAGGGAATTGTGCTTAGACTCCAGAAGACGTAGCATTTGGGTCAGTGGTCTGGTGACTGGAATAGTGCAGCTGTTTGGAAACTGATTAGTAGCTGTTTTGAAACTAACCTCAGGGATGTGATAAGGGCCATGATCAGCTTAACTCGTGCCAGGGGCAACTTGTGTGTCTATGTAACTCACCTGGTCACCAGTTAAACTTTATCTTGAGCCCCTCAACTGATCATACTTTATCCATGGCATCCTTAGGAATTTTAGCATTTACCTGATAGTGTAGGGTTTGTGTTGGCCATAATGAGGTCCAGACAGCAGACAGCAGCCTTCAGATCCCAGAAGGCCACTAGCCTGAGTCTTGTTGCAGATTTTCTTCCACCACCCTATTTAACTTTGGAGCACAATTGGACAGGCACAGGGAACTTCCTTCCCTCCTCCTCACCCTCTCCTCGAGTCAACTTCCTCCGCCCTTCCTGATGTGGAAGATGAATGCGTTCTCCTTTTGTGGAGCTTAAACAGTGGAAAGAAGCCAGGGAGGTGACCACATGACAGCTGCTGTAGTTAGCTCGTGATGTAAGCTGGCATTGCCAAGAAATGAGGAAACTGAGGCAGAGTGGAGGTTATAGACCCCAGTCTCAGAGCTATGCCCTCTCTTGTGTAACTTCTGTGATGTGATTTGTTTCCTCTTGACGTTAACTCTTGTTAAAAGAGAATGGGCCCTGCCAAGGTTTAAACAGAAGCTCCAGGAAGACAAGGGACCGTTCATTCCCTGCCTCCTCTTACCTATCTCTCTTGCTAATCACTTCAGTGTACTTTTGGGTCTAGAGAATAAGCTTGGCCAAGAACAAACTTTAAAAGCAATATATTTATTTATTATTTTATGTGTATGGGTGTTGTGCCTACATGTATGGCTTCGCACCACGTGTGTACCTTGTGCTCTAGGAGGCCAGAAGAGGGCATCAGATCTCTTCTCTGGGCCTGGAGTTACAGATGGTTATGAGCCACCACATGGGTGCAGGAATCAAACCTGGGTCCTCTGGAAGAGCAGCCAGACTGAGCCATCTCTCCAGCCCTGAAGAACAAAGTTAGGTTTTCCCTCTACACACCTTGGCTATTGACTTCCCTAAGTCGGTTATCTATGAACAGGCTCTTACTCACGACAGCCGGGGACTTCTATAGTTTCTGAATGCCTAATGTCAGATTGCCTTTCCCTTTTCAAGCTTTACTCTTCTATAAAATGTATATTTGGAGTATATGTCCCCTTCATCTTTCCCCGGCACTCTTAGTGCTGCGTCCTCAAGGAGCCTCCCACTGTGAGTCTTACTTTCCCTCCTGGAGGCTGGCAGAGGACAATGGAGCAGCCAGCACACAAAGCATGCCTACAGGCTATGGTGACTCTGTAGTATCTGCCCATTTTACATCTGTGAAGTAGGAATTAGGAGGTGTCCACTCTTGAGGTTTTTTTCTACTCTCTGGAGAGGATAAACTAGATCTTTGCAAGAGACGTGTTCTTGTAGGGAGACCATTGTCACCTGAAAGCCAGAGTTTACATTTAAATATTAAGACTAGGCATTTCTGTGAGGAGTGCCATTCTCCCCAGTACAGAGGACACAGTGCAGTTCCAAGTTTTGGCCCTACCCTCCTCTACCTTTGGCCACTGGATTATTCCTGGTTGTTCTGTCTAATACTATTTCTAAGACACTGAGGGTAGATTCCAACAGGAGCTGCCAATGAAAGCTCCAAATGTTGAAACCTATTGGACCCAGGGACTGTATTACTCAGAGGATGCTGTCAGTGTCCTCTGCAGAAATCCTTAGGGAAAAAGTGAGTGAAGAAGATATATATCCTTTACAAGCTTTCTCTCCTGAGCTGTCCTATACCTCATGTGTCTGTAAGCAGGAGACATGTTAGTGTCGTAGGCATATTTAGTTCTCTAGGGTCTCTGTTTGTTTCTAGTGAGGTGAAAACAAGTGTTCTCTCTCTTCTTTTTGTTTTAATATTATTTATTTATTTTTATTTATATGAGTACACTGTAGCTGTCTTTAGACCAGAAGAGTGCACCAGATCCCATTACAGATGGTTGTGAGCCATCATGTGGTTGCTGGGAATTGAACTCAGGACCTCTGGAAGAGCAGTCAGTGCTCTTAACCACTGAGCCATCTCTCCAGCTCTCTCTCTCTCTCTCTCTCTCTCTCTCTCTCTCTCTCTCTCTCTCTCCCCCTCCCTCCCTCTCTCCTCTCCCTCTCCCCCCTCTCTCTCTTCTTTTGTGGCTGTTGTAAACATTCCAGTAGTTAGTCCAGGTCTTTGTACGTACAGGAGAACATCAAGAGCTCCTGTCCAGATTCCAGAGTTGCGACAAGGAAAACACTGGATTCTGTGCTTAATTTTAGGTGGACAGTCGACCAGAGAGCTTTGGAGACACCCGGGAGAAGGTTGTGGCATTTGGCTTTGATTACTGCTATTGGTCAGTCAACCCAGAGGACCCTCACTATGCTTCTCAGGAAGTGGTAATGTCATTTTCCCTCCATTCTTCTTTTTACAAATGTTGCTGTAAATTTACTTTTCAAGTTTATTATGGCAGTTGCAGTCTGGAAGTACTCTAATTAGTACTTTAACATTTGGAAAATCTTAATGCAAATTGCTTTTCCAGAGGAAAACTAATACATTGTGAACTGTTTAAAGTTATTTCCATGATAGCATTCCCTCCTCAGTTTTTATAACTGTATACGTAGGTAAATTAGCATAGAATCTGAGTGATGGCTGTTATTTATTTATTTAGAAATATTTATTATTTTGATATATATGATGAGAATACTGTAGCTGTCTTCAGACACACCAGAAGAGGCCATTAGATCCCATTACAGATGGTTGTGAACCACCAAGTGGTTGCTGGGAATTGAACTCAGGATCTCTGGAAGAGCAGTCACTGCTTTTAACCAATGTGCCATCTCTCCAGCCCAATGGCTATTATTTATGATCCATTAGTTAAAGATGGTAGTGAGTGGCATCAGTTTTTTGAAAAATAATTTAAAAAGGTAGAAAAAGACTGCTTGGCTGAGGAGTAGGAGCTTTGATAATGTCCATTTCCAATTTGGGCCTCAGCGTGATTCATGTGAGGTTCAATGCAGTTAGTCTTCTACTACACGGCCTTGAATTGTGTGCAGCAGGACTGAGGAATCCTAGAGGCTAATCTCTCCTGAGGATCTTGAACGTGTACGTGTGCTCCTACACAGAATCTGAAAGGGATAGATACGTAGTCTGTGAGACTGCAAGAGTGTATAAGAGGTCACTTCCAAAGTTCTGATGGCTGAGGATTGAGAGGAAAAGGCTTTGCTGGCTGAGCTGAAGGCGTTGCTGGTCATCTTCAATGCCTTGTAGTTTTTGTCTATCTCTTTCTCCAGTTGCCAAGGCATTTAGAGGTCTGGCCAGTGCATCTTTAGGGCATCTTCGTTTCTGGGAAGCAGTAGCAATGTATTGTATTGCATTGGTTGAGCACTGTAGAATGTTATGATTTCAGTCCTCATAATGGCAGCAAGCCTTGTTAGCCCACAGAAAATCATCCTCATACTGGCAGTCATTAGGGTACTTTGTGACAGTCTAACCCTAAAATTGAGAAAAAAAAAATAGCCGGGCAGTGGTGGTACACTTTAATCCCAGCACTCGGGAGGCAGAGGCGGGTGGATTTCTGGGTTTGAGGCCAGCCTGGTCTACAGAGTGAGTTCCAGGACATCCAGGGTTACACAGAGAAACCCTGTCTCGAAAAACCAAAAAAAAAAAAAAAAAAAAAAAAAGGGAAAAAATATATAGCAGGTATGGTGGCACATGCCTGTGCAAAGTTGTATGGTGAATCTGTGAATATAAATTACCCATTTCAGAGTTATGGAATGCTACATTAGACCTTATTTTTATTTTTAATTATGTGTGTGTGTTTGTGTGTGTGTGTTAGTGTGTGTGTGTGTGTGTCTGTTTGTGCACATGAGTGCAGTGCCCTGGGCTTGTGAGCAGCTGAATATAGATGCTGGAAACCAAACTCAAGTCCTCTGTAAGAGCAGTATGCATTCTTAACCTCTGAGCATCTTCCCAACCCCATAGGTCTTTTTTAAAAATTCTAACATGCAAGGCATCTGTATGTAAGGCATCTGCTTACTGGGATCTGCAAAGATTCAGGAAAGGCACTGCTGGAGAGAAGGCATTGGTCTTTTCATTAACAGAACACAAGAGCATTCTAAGAGCTTTTCAGACTAAGAGGGTGGTACATGTGTCTGTAAAGTGTGTGTGTGTGTGTGTGTGTGTGTGTGTGTGTATGTGTGAGAGAGAGAGAGAGAGAGAGAGAGAGAGAGAGAGAGAGAGAGAGAGAGAGAGAGAGTATTACTACCATTTTTGTGGTAGCATATGTCTCAGAGTTATCATATGATGAAGGACTTGTTAAAGTAATTATGTTAAATGCCCATCTTGTAGGTAGATATGTGAGTTTCTATGTGCAGTGACTCAAATCCCTGAGCAACTGTTCTCTTACAGCACATGGAAGCAAGTGCATACTTTTTTCTACCCCTTCTTTCTCCTATTGGGGTGGGAGTTCTCTGCTCACACACAGTGCATTTGCCCTATTGTATATTTGTAAAACTTCCCACAAGGAATTTTAACTCAGTTCTACCCACCAAGAACAGCAACGACCGTTCACAACAAACCAGACTGAGTCAAAAAAAAAAAAAAAAAAAAAAAAGCACAGCCTGCCCTTTGCAAAGCAATTGCCTCCACTCTCCTGGGAATCTTCATCTTAAAATAGTTTGTTGTTTGGCTAAAACACATTTCCCAAACCTTTGTAACTTTCAAGATTAAAAATTGTGTGGGTGAGGAGCTTTTTGTCTCTACAACCACTGAATCTAAAACTAAAATTACAGTAGTGAAATGATGTGGTTGCTGGTGTTTTTATAGTTCTTTGATCTTCATAGTACACTGAATCCCAAACACCACACAACACTCTAAGCCTTTCAAGAGGAGAGAGAGTGGAAAGAAAACAGGGAAGAGAGAAGAAGTGGGAAGGGGAGAAGAAAGGGAGGGAGAGAAAAAAAGATAATAGATTCCTTCTGCTTTGGGACTTTACTCAGAATGTCAGAAAGCTGGAGAAGCCTTCGAAAGGAACCATACTTCCGTAGAACATGATTGTATTTGAAGGATGCAGTAGGGAAACCACCAGAATGGCTGCTCCATGATTAAGGAGTATTTTTTGTTTGTTTGTTTGTTTTTAATTGTGGATGAGTAAGAGACCATCCATCAGCATCTGGAAGAGCCCAGAGCAGAGAGAATGTGATAACATGCACAGCAGGTGAGATGGGCCAGGAGGCCATCATGTGGGCTTTGAAATGGGTTTGTGACTAGGAACTGAAGGAGCCTAGAAGCCAGCATGGGTTCTAATAAGCAACTGTAGGTATATGTCAATGGAGAGCCATATGTCTTTTCTGCCACAGGCAGGGGAAATAACTCCTTTTGGTGGAAGAAACAGTTGCACAAGAGGAATACAGGCGTTTTTTTGTTGTTTTTTTTTTTTAAGATTTATTTATTTATTATATGTAAGTACATTGTAGCTGTCTTCAGACACTCCAGAAGAGGGAGTCAGATCTCGTTAAGGATGGTTGTGAGCCACCATGTGGTTGCTGGGATTTGAACTCTGCACCTTTGGAAGAGCAGTCGGGTGCTCTTACTCGCTGATCCAGGCTTTTATCTAACCACCTCTAATGCTTCTATCGCCCAGGTTGTGCTAAGCCAAGCCTCATTTCTGGACATATGCACCGTCTAAGACCTAACAATGGTTAAAGGACTGTACTGCAGGAACCAAGAGGAAAGCTGCCATTAATATGGCACAAGCACACCTCATGTGCATTTGTATGTGATTGTGTAATGATAGAATATTGACCCAAACATGCAAAGGTGGGTGATAATGCTAATTACAGAACGTGATAAATAAACAGTTTACAGAGCATAGGAACTAGCTGATCTTCATGTCCATTAGAATAGAACAGATTTCAATTAATTTGCAGAGAATTATGTGTTGTTAAGATGTAAAGAATAATTTATGGAGAGTGTTTGAATCCTGATATGTGTGGTAGCTAAGTGGCTTTCCAAAGTATTGAGTTGGGTGCTCACTAATGTATACCAGTAATGCCAGGAGCCCGGGAGTCTCAGACCAGCATGAGCAACACAGAGACCTAGCTCGAAAAAAAAAAAAAAAAAGTAAAGGCCAGTGTATTAATACTAGAGAAAGTACTAGACACCATTCAAGGTTCAAGGTATTTTCCGTGTGTGTACTCTAGTGCATGTGCCCAAGGTTGACTTCAGATCTTTCTTCCATTATTATATTTCACCTTTATTTTGTTGTTTTTTTTAATATTTTAAAAATGTTTTATTTTCTTTATTATCATGTGTAGGTGGGTATAAATAAAGAGGTCAGAGGACAGCTTTGTCCATTCTATAGTCTCTCCCTCCATCTTACCTTGGGTTCCAGGTCATCAGTCTGGCAAGGTGAGCACTTGTCCACAGTGAGCCGTTTCACCGGCCCTCTACCTTTATCTTTTGAGATACTCTTTTCCAAACTTGAAGCTCATTGATTTGGCTAGGCTGGCTAGCTGGTGAGCTTCAGCTTGTCTCTGCAGGGGCTGGGAAGGGGACCTGGGGGCTGGTTACAGCAGGCATGTCTGCTGGACTTTTTACATGGCTTCTAGAGATATGAACTCAGGTCCATCTGCTTGTCTGGCAGACACTTTACTGGCTGAGCATCTCCCAAGCCCAAGACTGTTTTGTTTTGCTTTGTTTTTTTAGAAATTTTGAGACAGGATCTCAAGCATCTCAGGTTGGCCCTTGACTTCAATCTGCATGCCTTTGGAGTTGACCTGACTGGGTGATTAGGAAATGAAGAAAGGACAGACACGGGGTGCAGGAAAGCTAGGATTGCAGGATCATGTGTTCTAATGGAATTGCACTAGCAGCAGCCTGAAGTCTCACCAAGTTTATTTTATCCATCTGAACCAAGTAAGTGGGTTATTATACACAACTGATCGAGGAGGCAGGTTTAGCCAAACTTAGTAAGAGATTTCAATGGGGAAGCAATTCCAGGCTCTAGTTATCCAGAAGGAGGGAGCTTTGGTGGAGTTTCTGCATACACTGTTTTTAGCTGAAGACAGTCATTTTTAACATCCATACTTGGACCAGATGACGGCTTTGCCATTCCCATGAGTCTGACATTGGGGTCATTGACATGACTGTGTTCCTGTCAAAATACACATTCACTCAGGAGTTTACCCACTCCCCAGAGGTCCTGAACCTGCTCTGTAACTGAGGTGACCTTGAATTTCTGGTCTTCTTGCGTTCGCTAGGATTACAAGCAGGCACTACCAAGCCTGCTTTTAAACAGAGATGGGGATCAAACCCAGAGCTTCATGCATGCTAGGCAAATTAATGTATAATATGTATTCCTAGAAATTTATTTCAAAAATGAAGGCTAGACACAAATCATTAAGTCAGTCTCTCTCACACACATGCATGCCCGCATGCAATTTTTGCAAATACAGAACTGTCCTTAAATTGCCAGGAAATGTCTGCTGCTGATGGTGTTGGTAAGTAGGCACCATGAACTGCAACATAAATGTCCCAGCCCAGCTGGTAGTATGCTGTTGGAGCAGCCCTAACCCCAGCTTTGTTATGAACGGAGACAAGAGCAGGGCAGTGTTGCCACCTGGTAGTATGAAGGGATATTGAGCACCTGCTATTGGTTCTCTCCTGGGACCGGGGTTTGATTAGATGATTCCGTCACAGAAGCAGCCCTTACTTCTGTCTGGGAGCTCTATTCTATTACAAAATGAAGACAAGGTCTGTTATCTGCTGCTTCAAAAAAGTAAGCAGGGTATGGAAAGCAGTCTGGCCTTCTCTTCTTTTACAACTTTGGAATCTACTGAACTTGGAGAGTGAATGGGAGCTTTGGGAAAAGAATAAAGAAGGTGGGAAAGTGGCAGAAACCAAAAAGGGATTTTGGAGATACAACAGGAGCAGGAAATATAAAGGACAAAAATGAAGTAGAAACGGAGCAGCAGGCACTATTAGAATTATATTCCTTTGCAGAGTGGTTATATCTCCATTTAAGGGTAGCTGTGGGCTCTGAGAGAGTGAGTAGCTTCTTAAGGTCTCACAACCAAGCGATAGCACTAACAACCAAATCCTTGACTGGTGAAAGCAGAGTCTGGACCTGTGCATACGGCATCCTTCACAGTTTGTTCCTGTCTTTCTAGTGCCACGCATCCTAAATGACCTTGTAATGACTATAAATTAATTGTTCTATTAACAATTCAATGGGTGACAGGTAAGATAAAACTGCCTTTTTTCAGAGACTTTTTATTTTTTTGTTTTTAATGATGTGTATGTGAGCATATATGAAGAGGGTGTTGGATCCCCTGAAGTTGAGGTTCCACATGGTTTTGAGCAGCATGATGTGATGCCGGCAAATGAACTTGTGTCTAAGGCTGGAGGAATAATGGGTCATCCGTTAAGAGCACTTGTTGCTCCAGTCAGAGGACCTAGGTTCGATTCCTAGTACCCACATGGTAGCTCATAACCATCTGTAACTCTAGTTCCAGGAAATCCAAAGACCTTTCTGGCATCTGAGAGTACTGTGCACAGACATGCATGCAAGCAAAACACTCATACATATAAAAATAATAAAATGTAAAAACAAACAAAAGCAGACCCTAATCTTTTTTGGGGGGGTAGCATTCAGAATTGATCCTAGTACTTTTTTTTTAATGTGCCAGGCATACAATTCTGCACAGAGCTACATTCCCAGGCTCAGCTTCTTGAACCTTGTTGCCCATTATAAGGCACCATCCCAGTTGCTTTGGTTATAACACAGATGTCAGAGTTTCTCTGCCTCGCCTTTTCCTGGCTCATGGATGGGCTGGGGGTGCTCAGCCACATGTGGGTGTCAGAGCATTTTCTCCTGAATATTTGCAGAGCTATGTACATTCCATCCCTAGTGTTGTTTCATTCAAGATGGCGTCAGAAGGAAAAGGGAGAGATGTTTATAAGAAAAAGCCCTTTTGTGCAGCAACTGGATGGGGCTTGGCAGGCCTGCGAGGGGGAGGGGGAGAGGCGTGAGCCGGTCACTGCAGCTGCTCGGCTCCGTAAGCATGGCCCTGTGCTGGATCTGGAAGGAGTAGATCATTCTTTTGGCATTATCTAACTTGTTGTTCCCCCTTTCCCTAAACTTGACTGTGACTCTTAGAAGATTAGCTTCTAGATTCATAGAAACATCTGAGGAACAGAGTTCCCTGACACTGAAGGTTGCTGCTGGTGCCAAGTTCCTATACAAAAATAGGCAGGAAAACTGGAGAATTGTTTTAAAATGCAAAATGTAGTTTAAAGTGGGGTTTGTTTGTTTGTTTGTTTTGTTTTCCCCTGAGTGAGTCAGGGTAGTAGGAATTCCTGGGCTATCTGGAGCCTTGGGGGTCTAGGCTGAGAAGCCGTTGTCTGTGAGGGAGGAACACTTGATAGACAGTTTCTGAGACGGTTGTCCTTGATGTTACCCAGTGTCTGTGAGGGAGGAACACTTGATAGACAGTTTCTGAGACGGTTGTCCTTGATGTTACGATTGTGTCTGCAGTGCTGAGAGCTGGTCTTAGGCTCTTACCCGGTTCTTCACACTTGGGCTTGTTCTGGGGTCCAATGGGGTCGTCAACGGATTAAAGAGGAAGCACCTGCCGATGGTGATGACTGCTTTGGAGAGTCTGTGGGAAAGTGATTTGGAAAATCATCTAAGCAAGAGTAGAAAGTAGCCCTTTAGAAGACCCAGACTCTCTTTTATTTATATATGCATGCCATTGAGTTTGTGTGGAGGTCAGAGGACAGCTTCGTAGAGTCAGTTTTTCCTTCTACCCTTATGTGGGTCCTGTGCATTGAACTCAAGCGGTGAGGCTGGTGTGGCAAGAGCTTCTTCATCCAAAGGTAGCCTTTTAAACAAAGTATCTCTAATCTGTCACAGTAGATAGTTGTGTCCAGCCTGGCTGACAGCAACTGGCTTCCGTGAGGAAGCTTCTTTCTTGCTCAGCCTTCCCAGGTGCTAAATCTTCTCCCTTTTACTCTGTGGAGCAAGTCAGGTCCAAGCCAGCACTGTTTCAATAGTCTCTGGTTTAGAGAGCCAGCACAACTCATCAACAAAAGGCCGCTTCTGTGGGGGAATGGGATTGGGAGAGATGGTATCATCAGTGTTCCTGCCTCCATGCTGGGATTATAGGCACATGCCAACACACCTAGCACACAGTGCTCCTGAGTGCACTGTTCAGAGGAGTATGAAGAAGTGTGGGGCTGATTTTTCTCTCTTTTGTGACCAGCAAAAATAAAAACAGCATGAAGAGCAGCATGGTGGAAAGGGCGCATGCTCAGGGGTCTTGCGCATGATAGGGTGTTGTGTGTGGTGGATATTGTCAAGATACATTGTCAAACAGTAAGTAAAAAGTATTATAAATCAAAACAAAAAGAAAACAGTTATTTTGAAGGGGAGGAGGAGGAGGAGGAGGAG
>NC_034592.1:104056998-104074148 GCF_900095145.1 Mus pahari
GGAGGAGGAGGAGGAGGAGGAAGAGGTGATGATTCTGCCACAGTCTAGCTGTGTTTGTAGGCTTTCCTCAATTGTTCTCCACTTTTTTTTCTTTTGAGGTAGGGTCTCTTCTGAACCCAGGCTCACCAAGTCTAGCTGCTCTACCTACCTAGCTGTGGGGACTCCCCCATTTCTGATTCCCAAATGCTGGGAGTATGGGTGGTTACTATCTATACCAACCTAGCTTTTTAATTAAAAAAATATTATTTTTTTAAGACAGAGATGCTGGGGCCATGAGTGCTTGCTCTATCCATTGAGCTATCCTCCTCAGTCCCATAATGTGGAAAATAACACACATTTTAAGCAAGTATTTGATGAAATTTCAAGGGAGGTCTATACCAGGTGTGGTAGCACCTCTCTTTAATCCCAGCCTCTGGGAGGCAGAGGTGAATGGATCTCTGTGAGGCCAGCCTGGTCCATGTAGACATAGTTGTTTCCAGGACATCCAGAGCCTGTCTCAAAAAACCAAAGGGCAGGTGGGTGGCCAGGTAATTTTTATTCTCAGTGATGGGAAGAAAGAGTGTTATGATGGTTTGAATATGCTTGGTCCAGGGAGTGGTATATTAGAAGGTGTGGCCTTGTTGGAGGAAGTGTGTCACTGTGAGGGTGGGCTTTGAGATCCTCCTCCTAGCCATGTGGGAGTCAGTTTTTTGTTTGCCTTCAGAACAAGGTGTAGAACTCTCAGCTCCTCTAGTGCCATGCCTGTCTAGATGCTGCCATGTTTTCTGCCTTGCTAATAATGAACTGAACCTCTGAAACTGTGAGCCAGCCCCAATTAAATGTTCTTTATAAGAGTTGCCTTGGTCTTGGTGTCTCTTAACAACAATGGAAACCCTAACTAAGACAAGTCTCAAAAAATCTAGTTCGTTCATATTAGAGAAGATGGGGAGGAAAGAGTAAGAGCTGGAGAAAGATAAAAGGTGTGAGATGCTGGCTGACTTCCAGCCACGACATGGCTGCTGCACTCTAACTCAAAGCAGCTGTGATGACTCGCATACAAGCTGGATCCCATTGAGCCTGCCAGAGAGGCTGTGGGAAGGGCTGTGGATTTTTAAGTAGTTAACAGTGGTAGGAGAGAGAGACATTGTCTTCAGCGGAGTGGCCATGGATAAAGTGCAGATTTCTTGAAATATAAGTATAATTCCTTGAAAAATAAAAGAGCAGAGAAAGAGACTTGAAAGTAAAAAGGGAGGAGTCAGGAAGAGGAAGTGGGAGGGACTTAGTATGAGGGAAGAAGAAAGGGAGATTAACAGGGTGAATATAATTGAAATATAGTATGTAAGTTTCATAATGGAACCCATTACGTATAGTTAATATATGCTAATAAAAACTTTTTTTTAAGATTTTATTTATTTATTATATGTGAGTACACTGTAGCTGTCCTCAGACACTCCAGAAGAGGTGTCAGATCTCGTTAAGGATGGTTATGAGCCACCATGTGGTTGCTGGGATTTGAACTCTGCACCTTTGGAAGAGCAGTCGGGTGCTCTTATCCGCTGAGCCATCTCACCAGCCCTAATAAAAACATTTTAAACATCTGATTCACAATATGATTGCTCTCTTTGTAATGAGATAGATCCTAAATCTATTATTCTCTTCCAAAAGTGAGAGAGACATTCTTGCCTAAAACTTGAAAGTAAGTAAAACACACACATACACACACACACACACACACACGTAGGTGAACGCATGCACACATATTTAATCTCAGCTCCTTGGATTTCCAGAAGGATCAGTGATTTTCAGAGGCATGCACACATACACACACACACACACACACACACAGACACACACACACACACACACACACACACACACGTAGGTGCATGCATGCACACATATTTAATCTCAGCTCCTTGGATTTCCAGAAGGATCAGTGATTTTCAGAGTATCATGTGACTCACTAATCTAACTTGGAGTTTACTTTTTAGTTTCATTCTGTCGTGTTTTTTAGCCAGGAGCCTGTAGGCCACATAGGGCCTGTGATAGCTATGAATGCAGCTCAACGCACTTGTCCCCTTAATTACTGTGAGGTAGTTTTAGTTTTGTGTATGTGACTAGTTTTTGTAACTCAGTTGTGTAAGTTTTTGGGTGTGCACTTTGTAGATGACAGCATCATGTCAATAATGTCAAGAAGTATTCATTGTTTATCATGCAGTCCTATAACACAATAGGTATATGGGTAATCTGCCTGAGACTGGCTTCAGTGTACTATGTATGGGCTTTATGGAGGGCCCTGGTCCAGTTGTTTAAACGTCTATAGAAATCTCTTCTTTTTGCAAGAGAGGCACAGTAGACAGTATTTTTCAACTCTGAAGCAGGGGAATATGGGCTATTTGTATCCCCCTTCCCTCAAATCTGAACACAGTAAAAGCCTGAACTCCAAGAATGACTGTGTATTCAGGCATCAACCCATCTGGATTTTTTCTCAAGGGCTGGGAAGGGGGATACAAATAGGGTGGGCAATGACAGGGTCTCACTCTGTTGCCCTTGCTGGCCTGGAACTCAACATGTAGACTAGCCTGGCCTTGAACTCTTAGAGATCCACCTGCCTCTGTTTCTCCAGAGCTGGGATTAAAGGCCTGGGCCACCACACCCAGCGTCGATTTTTTGAAGCTGCAGAAGGCAGAGCCCTGTGAGTTGATGGAGGCAGATGTGGAATTGTGCCCTAAAATTCTCAGTTTATGTCATCTCTTAAGTAGCCGTTGCTCAGAGGTAGAAGAAGCAAGCAGAAGTGTGCTCAGAGGCATTTGTCCTGGGGATTCCCTAGAAGTAGTGCATTAGTCCTCTATCACTCATTTCATCCAGTGACTATTTCTGAAGTCAGGCATTTAGGCACAAGACAGGTGCTTTCTAGGGATGCTCACCAAGTTGATGTAGGAGGAAGATTGATACAGCTTCCGTGGAGTTGGGAGAGTCAGTGGTTCTATTGAGATGGAATTTGACAAGAATAGAAACCCTTAATTACTCTCTCTGTTTTTCCTCTCCTGTTAAACGGATCCCATCTTATTTGTGGCGGTGTTGTGGTGATGTTAAATACAGACATGTCATGGTCTCAGGCTGGTACAGTTTTTCCTTCTGTCCCACATAAGAGATTTTAAGAAAGTTAACAACTCCTTCCTTCTCTTCAAGCACCAGGAAACGTTACATGGAGTTTAGTGATTCAGTTTGAGGGTTTGGACAGGTCAAAGTTGAGTTTGGAAATGTTTTTGGAACCAACTTGCTTCCACTGGGAGAAAACGTCACTTTTTTTGTTTTGTTTCTCATGTAGTTACCCTGACCTCAAATTTGTTGATCCTCCTACCTTCCAAGTGCTAGGAATACAAGTTTGTGCCACCATGCGTGACTGCTGCCGCTGCTGCCGCTGCTTCTGCTTCTGCTTCTTCTGCCTCTTCTTCTTCTTCTTCTTCTTCTTCTTCTTCTTCTTCTTCTTCTTCTTCTTCTTTTTCTTCTTAGATTTATTTATTATTATATCTAAGTACACTGTAGCTGTCTTCAGACACACCAGAAGAGGGCATCAGATCTCATTACAGATGGTTGTGAGGGAATTACATGTGGTTGCTGGGAATTGAACTCAGGACCTCTCTCCAGCCCCAAGATGCCTTATTCTAAATTACCTGACTACTTTTGTGGACTTGAGTATTCTGTGAGATACAAGCAACAACTTATACTTTGGGGTCAGATGTTGAAGTGTATATAGTTGGAGGTGCTCCCTTGGGGCTAGGATCTGCACACCAGCCCTGTAGTTAGTCTTCTGTGGAACTCATTATGTAACTATGATAAATCTTCAATTTGTTGTCCTCCTGCCTCAGCCTCCAGAGTGCTGAGATTACAGAGCTACACTAGCTCATGGTGCTCCTTTTCTTCCCAGGATATCTCAGCATTCCTGGTACCCCCTTTTCTAAGTAGGTTCTCTTTCATCTGTGCTATTCCTTGGGGTGTCAGTTTCAAATCAGGGGAATGAATCCAAGTCCGCCAGAATGAATCCAGAAGACTTAATATATGATGCTTTGTGTTTGTTTGGGGACAGAGTTCCTGTGCAGGCCAGGCTGGCCTGGAATTAAAATCTTCCTGCTTTTTTGTTGCACGAATATTTGTAAAGCTGGAGTTAGTTTTGTGTAGTTTGAAATTGACTTGAAGTCTGAGAGCTAAAGCAGAAGAAGTGGCTTGACGTCAGTGTGTTTTGAGGTCTTGTGACTAACATGCAGCCTGTCCCTTCTGCAAAGGCTTTGGGACTGGAGGAGGGGAATATGACTTTAGGCAGGAAGGTGTACTGCCAGTGAGGCTGTCTGAGGCAGATGCATCACAAAATCTGTTAAACCAAACCTTAAAGTGAGATGGGCTTCAACTGGCCTTGCTAGAGTATGAAACCAGTTCACTTTCATCTCTAGCACCAACACTGAGCTGGAGAGACCCTTCAGACTCATCAAGATTAAAAACAGGAAATAAGCTTCTAGCAGCATAATTGTCGGAAAAGTTTTTCCACATAGGCACAATCGTTTGGGCTTGTTTCCCTTCCCCCATATTTGTGTATGTGTGGTGCGGAGGCATGTATGGAGGTTAGTGTGTGTGTGTGTGTGTGTGTGTGTGTGTGTGTGTGTGTGTGTGTAAGCCCAGGGCTGATGCCCCGTGTCTTCCTCAGGCACTCTGAGTTAAGTGCTGAGGCAGCTCTGTCACTGGAGATTCCCTGTCTTCCCTCTCATGCATGCTTGGATGATGGGTGAGGTGCCACACCCACCCAGCTCTTCTGTTCTCAGAACCCAAACACTTGTCTGGTGAGCTCCCTGCCCACTGAGCCACATCTCCAGCGTCCTGCTTCCTTCTATATAAGAATTTGCAGCTCAAACAATTCAAAGCAGGTTGGTCCTACTTGACTACCTCTTAGTGCTGCTGGAACAGACCCATTAGAAACAATGCTAAGTGGGTGTGGTGGCGCATGCCTTTAATCCCAGCACTCAGTGGCAGAGGCAGGCAGATTTCTGAGTTCAAGGTCAGCCTGGTCTACAAAGTGAGTTCCAGGACAGCCAGGGCTATACAGAGAAAAACCAAAAAAAAAAAAAAAAAAAAGAAACAATGCTAAGGCGCTCTGTGAGCACACTGAAAACAGANCTGTGTGTAACACTGACCTGGGGATGTGCTTCTGAATGAAGATAACACATGTGGAGAGTAATTCAGGCGGGATTTAGAGGAAAACTACAGAACAGCCATAATGCAATTTTCCTCCACATATTTTTTTCTGAGCGTACTGGAGTCAGTCCAGAGTTATGTATTCATTACTCATTCTTTCCATGGTTGTGAATTCACTGTGTTACATGTGGGTGCCGTGTCTGAGCCTCAGCCTAATGAGTTCCCTTCTGTGCGGTAAGCACTTCAGGGACTTGACTAGGGTTTTCTTGTGATAGTGAACCCAAGGCAGCCCTAGACACAGGGATCCAGCTCCCAGAACTGCTGATCTTTTACATGCTATCCTCATGAGAGCAGTGTGCGTAGGGACGGGTATATTTGAAGAAAAGGGAAGGAAGGAGCAATGAGTCTAAAGGCTAGGAAGGAAGTGCTCATTTGTTTTTGTTTGGTTTTTCCTTTCTCCACAGATGTGGTATTGTGTTTAAATAAATACTGTGTTGAGGAAGGTTTTGGAAGCCTTGCCTTTGCTCACAACCCTCATCTGGCTCAAGTGATGTACTATGAACTGTGCGGTCAAAAGGAGCCTTGCCATCTGCTATGGTGTAACTCCATTTAAACTGCACGTGTGCGCGCACGCGCGCGCGCACACACACACACACACACACACACACACTACATTAGTATTTTAAAATAAGCTTATAAAATAATGTGTTTCTTTATGACTTTTTCAGGCATCCTTAGTGTTACTTATGTATCTCGCCTTCCTCCCTCTCCCTGTGTTACCAACTTTCTTTTAATATTGTCCAAGTACTTGAGATGCATGCTAAAATCTGAGAATGGAGTTGGGGGTATTGTTTTTTGATTGTTTTGTTTTGTTTTGGAGACAGGGTTTCTCTATGTAACAGCCCTGGCTGTTCTGGAACTTTTCTTTGTAGACCATACTGGCCTTGAATTCATAGAGATCTGCCTTTCTCTGGCTCTCGAGTGCTGGAATTAAAAGCATATGCCACTACAGCCAGCCAAGAACTAGTGTTTTATAAATTTTCTATTCATTGGCAAATGGGAATGTTATACTTACAGACTGGAGGAAATGTGCTAAGCTGAAGAACAGCTGTTCTATGAGTTAGTTTCTTCATAGTCTAGTTTAAAAAGTACTTCCAGCTAGGTGTGGTAGTGCACGCCGTTGGTTCCAGCACTTGGGAGGCAGAGGCAGGCAGATTTTTGAGTTCGAGGCCAGCCAGGGCTACACAGAGAAACCCTACTTCAAAAAACCAAAAAAACCAAACCAAACCAAACAAACAAACAAAAAAACAAAAACCCAAAAAAGTACCTTTACATATGCTGCCATACCTGGTGTAGTTGGCTATCACAAAATGGTTATGACAGTTAATCATTAGCCCCCCTAATAAACTACTAGGATTCTACTGAGGATTAAAAAAAGGGATCTGTCTGAGCATGCCAAGCAGAAGCCATACCATTGAGCTATACATTATAGGCAGGCTAGTAGATGCAACCTTTCTTTTATTTAAGACTATCTCTTTTTTTTTTTTCAAGACAGGGTTTCTCTGTATAGCTCTGGCTGTTCTGGAACTCACTTTGTAGACCAGGCTGGCCTCGAACTCAGAAATCCGCCTGCCTCTGCCTCCCAAATTCTGGAATTAAAGGCGTGTGCCACCACGCCCGGTCAAGACTACCTCTTTAAATTGTAGAGCTGAGGCTGGGTGATATGATGCAATAGGTAAAAGTGCTTGCCACTGAGCCTCATGACTTGAATTCAGTCCCCAGGACCCTCAAGGTAGAAGATGGATGGATGGATAGATAAGTAGACAAAGAGATAGACAGAAAAGATGTAGGGCTGAACCTGCCATTTGGAGTGACAGACAGACAGGTGAGCTGTAGAGCTGAGGCTGTCATTTGGAGTCATCTGTGTCTGAATCCTGGGCTTGTTTTTACAGTGACACACAGCCTTTTTATTTAAACGTGGGCCCATAATTTTTTCAGTGGTTTCTGTGCTAGCAGACTACTACTGTGAAAGCAGTTTTCTAGGAAATATTGCCAGGTGGAATGAAGAAGTGGGGAGGGACAGCCAGGAAGGGAGCTGAGCAAGTGTTACTCGGGGTTGGGGTCAGAGCAGTTTTAATAAGCTAGACTCTACCAGTTGTCCTCAATAGGTCAGTTAGAGAATAATCATGTAATGGTGAGAAGCAGAAAGGTTGATTCAATGTGGCCACACTGGGAAGAGGAACAAGGAGGTCCAATGATCCCCAACATCCAACATGACCTTTCGGATTCTGACCTGAGGTTCAGGTTTAAATAGAAGGGCTAGTCAGGTGTGGTCCCATCCACGACAATGTCTAAGCTCTTTTCTCTCCTACAAGGTGATCTAACAACCTGTATGAACTAGGCTTCAGCCTTTTCTTTCTCCCAGCATGGGAGTTCTCAAAAAGTTCTAATTTCTTGGAGCCTGTTGTCTCAGTCAGAGAGCCAAAGGTAGCCACAAGACTCTCTTTAGAAGAATATCTTCATACCTACAGGGTAGCCACACAAGGGACACTTAGAAGGCCTAATTCAACTGGGCTGTGTTGTATACAGAGTGGATTTTCCCTATCAGTAATTGTTTTCTTCAGATTTTTCTCACATGGACTATTGCTTGAAATTGCCATATGGGACTTCTAGCTGGTAAACAGAGTTCCCATAACCTGAGTACAGACCTTGGACAGGTGTACCGGCTTTTAAGAGTGAAACCTACTTATTAATAGGCTGGCATTCTGGGGAATTGTGAAGGGATCCAGGTGTGTGTGTGGCTAGGGCACTGATAGTATCTGCTGCAGCATCAAATCCGATCTATAAGATGCAGCAGGGACCTAAGGAGTTTTGAAATGATTGCTGATCCAAAAGTGGGATATAGGAAAACTATTGTGTATTTCCTGTGTCTAAACTGCTTTTGTTTGTATCCCATGGTTGTGGGGCAGTGGACCATGCTAGGAAACTTGGTAAGGTTGAATGGGTTCAGAGACCCTGGAACTCCTCTGAGGATGGTAGGCGTTTCCCTGCACCCTACCAGATTCTTGGCTCAGAACACAGGATCACACTCCCCACAAAAGGATGTGACCTATGGTCGCTTAGATCAGAACAGAGTTCTCCATGTTAATGAGGTATCTAGATGAGCCATGAGGGTTTAGCCAATAAGCTTCCTTCCTGGACATATTTTCCTACAAAAGGGCCACCCTGAGGAGTTGTATGCACCCATTTTCCAAGATGAACAGTCAATAAACAATTTAGAACTAAGGATTGGCTCATCAAGAATTGCTATGAGGAGCAGGGAGAAAGCCTTCGTCTTCAGAGCGGCACCACACAGCCTAAGTCTCACACATAAGGTCCCTCCTCGACCTCAGACTCACCACTGCTGAGCTAAGCAGGGGTTCCCCATTCCCCAGCCTGGGCTTGTTGTATTCACCCTGTGAGTCTCCTCATTCCCAACTCCCTGTGATTTCCAGTGACATCTTGATGTTCAGGAGTTTGGGAAACCCTGGTCTTGGGCTCCTCGCAGGCTCATGGGCCACCTCCATACCTGACTCTACACAGTTTCCAGTGGAGACTAGACTCCTGGGAGTCAGGGAACCTCTGCTTCCGCTTCAGCCTATGTCATTTCTCACTCAGGCTAAGGTCCCCAGCCTGGCTGTATTCTCCCACCCCCTGAACCATGCATTGGCGCTCCCCACAAACCTAACACTGGATGGTGGCCTATGATAATGCAGTTTAATGCCTCTCATTTTGCCTGCCCAAGTGTCGTTCAGGTGGGGTGGAATGTGGGACCACACATGGTCATTGAACACTTTGCTTAATCATTTATGCCTTCTGCATCTACCTTATACACATTAAGAATTCATACTTGGGCTGGAAGGATAGGTCAGTGGATATATTCCTAAATACATGAATACAACCTGCTCAGTCAGTATAATATTACATGCATGTGTATGATCTCGGGGCACTTGGTATTGGATAGTCAATTGGGAGGCTATTCCCTGGGGAAGACCATTTTACCCAGTTGCCCATAGGGTTTTTTGTTTTGTTTTGTTTTGTTTTGTTTTGTTTTGTTTTTGTGTGTAGTGTTGAGTTCCTGTGAGATTTTCCCATCCCATGTTAGCATGTCCATTGGTGTCATGATTGTTCTGGTTTTGTTTAGGCAGCCATGTTAGTGAGGTTTTATAGGTATAGCCTTTGTGCCATTTCTAGGAGACACAATCTTATGGCAAACTTGTGTTCATCTGACTCTAAAACTTTCTACACCTGCTTCTGCAATGATCCCAGAGCACCTTACAATCAATCTCTCTCTCTCTCTCTCTCTCTCTCTCTCTCTCTCTCTCTCTCTCTCTCCCTCTCTCCTTTTTAAATCAGTAGTGATTTTTTTGTAATGGTTGCCATCTGTTGCAAAGAAGGTATCTTTGATGAAGGATGAGAACTACAGTTATCTTAGGTAGGGTTTCTATTGCTGTTGAGAGACACCATGGCCATAACAACTCTTTTTTTTTTTTTTTTTTAAGATTACTTTATTTATTATATGTAAGTACACTGAAGCTGTCTTCAGACACTCCAGAAGAGGGCACTAGATCTCAGTACGGATGGTTATGAGCCACCATGTGGTTGCTGGGATTTGAACTCAGGACCTTCAGAAAAGCAGTCAGTGCTCTTAACCGCTGAGCCATCTCACCAGCCCCCATAACAACTCTTATAAAGGGAAAACATTAATTTAGGGCTAGCTTATAGTTTCAGAGGTTTAGTCTATTATCGTCATGGTGAGAGGCATGGTGGCATGCAGGCAGTCATTTTATTAGAGAAGGAGCTGAGAGTTTGTATCTTGCTCCAAAGGCAACAGAAGGAGACGGCCGCACTAGGGCTAACTTAAGCATATGTGAAACCTCAAAGTTTGCCTACACAGTGATACAGCTACTCCAACAAGGCCACATTTCCCAAAAGTGCCACTCCCTAAGGACCAAGCATTCAACAGGAGTCCGAGGTCCATTCCTAATCAAACCACCACAACACTTACCTCTAAATGAAAGGATAAATATTAAGTAGTTAAGAATTGTTTGTTTGAGCCAGGCGTGGTGGCACACGCCTTTAATCCCAGCACTCGGGAGGCAGAGGCAGGCGGATTTCTGAGTTCGAGACCAGCCTGGTCTACAGAGTGAGTTCCAGGACAGCCAGGGCTACACAGAGAAACCCTGTCTCGAAAAAACAAAAAAAAACAAACAAACAAAAAAAAGATTTGTTTGATTGGGGCTAGAGAGATGGCTCAGCAGATAAGATTATTGACTGAGTTCAATTCCTAGCACCACATGGTGTCTCACAACCATCTATAATGGGATCTGATGCCCTCTTCTGGTGTGTCTGAAGACAGCAACAGTGTACTCATATACATAACATAAATAAATTAATCTTTAAAAAAAAAAAAGAATTGTTGAATTAGTAAAGTGGTAATCCATGACTTCATTAGCCCTGGAGAGTTGGTTAGGTTTCCAATACAAAGCATATTTTCCCTCCTTATTTTGTTTTTTGTTTTTGTTTTTGTTTTTGTTTTGTTGTTGTTGTTGTTGTTTTGGTTTTTTTTTTTTTGAGACAGGGTTTCTCTGTGTAGCCTTGGTTGTCCTGGAACTCACTCTGTAGACCAGGCTGGCCTCGAACTCCTCTGCCTCCCAAGTGCTAGGATTAAAGGCGTGTGCCACCACTGCCTGACCCGCATATTTCCCCTTTTGTAAGACTGCAGTTTTATGTAATGCAGTTCCCTTTTTAAAAACTATTTTTAAATTATGTATATCAGGGCAGAGACGGTAGCTCAGCTGTTAAGAGCACTTGTTGCCTTCTTCTGATCTCTGTGTGTACCAGGCATGCACATGTACACATAACATAAATCCAAATAATTTTGTATGTGTGCATGCTCAGATGCCTGTTAGTGCAGGTGCCCACAGAAGCCCTGGAGCTGGAGTTACAGGAGGCAACTGTGAGCCAGCTGATACTGGTTGCTGGGAACCAACCTTGGGGCCTCTGCAAAGGGCAGCATGCATTCTTAATTGCTGATCAATCACTCCCTAACCCCTAAGGTCCAGTTTTTGGTGAGTGTGTTTTTGTGACTTTTTTTTTCCTAGTCTTGGGACCTGAACCCAAGTCACTTGTGTGTTAGGTGAAATGGGGGAATGCCTCAAACAGAATTTTAAAATCACCCCTTTAGAAAACAGAATAAATGTAGCCCCTGGGGTCACTCTCTAATGCTATTCCCGTGTGTTTGCATGTTTTTCCACTTCAGCTCCTGACAGTTTTCTGTCCCGAGAGTTTTCTGTTTCCCAGATATGATGAATACAGAATTGGTACATTTTCTTTTCTCTGGCTGGTGAGATGGCCCATCAGGTTAAGGCACTTGCCATCCAGCCTGACAACCTGAATCTGATTCCCCAGGACCTATAAGGCAGAAAGAACAAGCTGAGTCTCACAAGTTGTAAGGAGTAGCTTTTGTTTTTGTTATTTTGTTTCTTCTTTTTTTTTTTCCTGGGCCTGGTGATGCATGCATTTAATCCCAGCACTGGGGATACAGAGGCAGGTGGGTCTCTGTGAATTTGAGGCTAGCCTGAACTACATTCTGAGACCTTGTCTCAAGAAAAAAGAAAAAGAATTTCTCCATTTACTAACCTTGAATAGTATTATCTGTGTTGTTGCACAGACAAAAGTTTGCTTTAATTCCCAAAATTTTCCTTCTGTGGCGGCAAAAGTGTATCTGCTAATTAAATTCTACTTATCCCCTCCCCCCATTTCCCATAATTTTGTAGAAAGACTATAGGTTAAAATACATGTAAACTGTTCTTTGTAATTAGACTATACAAAGCTATACTTTACTGTGGTCACTGTGTTTGCTGTATTTTACTGTTAAGTTGTTATTTCCATTGCATTTTGGGTGGCTCATAATTTCAGTTTTTATTTTTCTGTGGTTGAAATCTATCAGCGATTTATTTCTGCCCTGTTTAGTGTCTTATATTACTGATGGTTTTGTGGCTGAACTGTGGTTGCCTTGTCATGGAAAGGACACTGGAGCACTTAGTGGGAGAGAAGAAGCATGATTCTGAGCTTGCACTGACAAATGTCAGTTTCCTGTTTCCTGCTGTGTTTGTTTGTTCCAAGTCCATTCAGTCAGTCTCTCACAGTGTGACACCTTTGTTCATACAGCTTAGACAGGCCCTGTTCAGGTTTCCCCTGAGTCATCTTCCCCTTGCTGTAGCAAATACCTGAGATGATCAGCTCTGACAGGAAGGGGTGCACACTCATTCAGCCCTGTTGCTTGAAGACCTGTGGTAAGGGTGAGGCAGAGCAGAATTGCTGGAAAGCAAAGAGAGAGAATAAGATGTTTGCTGCTAATGTCAGGAGAAAAGAAGATGAAGAAGAGGCCAGAGACAGGGCACTAGTCTGCCTCATACTGCCCCTCAGGGAGGCAAGCCAGTCAAATACTGGCCCTTGGGACATTTATAATCAATGTATATGTATCCTCCATGCCATGTTCTTGGTTTTCAGGCAGCCTTCTTCTCTGTTATGTTGAGTTACTTCATTTTGCTCCTCCATGTCAACTCTTCACTTTTTCCCACCTTACTCTGTGCCCCAAGGAGTGACCCAGCCCATCAGGCTGATCAATGGGTTCCTTTCCCCTCTGGCTTGAGGTTGGGGGTCAAATGAGTGAGATCCCTAGAAGGAGATAGGGGGAGGTAGTTTCCTGCAATAGGATTGGCCCACTCTGACAACCTCTTTTTTTTTTTTTTTTTTTTTTATAAATTCTTTCATACATCACAACCACAGTTTTCCTTCTCTCTCTACTCCTCCCAGTCCCTCCTCCACCTTCCTCTCCCCCAGATCCACTCTCCTCACTTTCCATAAATAAATAAATAAATAAATGTTTAAAAAAGCAGATTTCACAGGGATACCAACCAAAGGTGACTTAACAAGTTACAGTAAGATTAGGCACAAACTCTCATATGAAGGCTGACTGAGGCAGCCCAGTAGGAGGAAAAGGATCCCAAGAGCTGGCAGAAGTCCCACAAGAACAGCAAGCTACAGAGCCATCATATACATGCAGAGGACCTAGCTCAGACCATGCAGGTTCTGTGTTTTCCAGTCTGGCAATTTTTAAGTCAGGCCTCCCTTAAACTGGCACCCTGCCTGCCTCCCTCCTCTCCGGTCTTGGTGATCTCTTTCTCTCTTGCCTCTGAGCTCTCTCTCCTGAGCTGAGGGTAGTCAGTTTCCACTGCTACTGGTCCGAGTTGTCGCGCTATCCCCTGTGGTTTCCCCTCCTTTTTTAAGTAGTGTTTGTATTGAAGTTCTAGTGAATGATTCTAGCTTGAGAGTCACTGGTCTAGCTCACTCCCAGCTAATGCAGTGATTGCCCCCAGTAATATTACAGCTGAGAGATGAAAGGAAACAAGACCAGAGCAGGAAAGAGGGAGGCAGGTCCAGGGTCAGATCCAGATAGCCAAACACAGGCAAATGGGTGATGAGCAGACCTTTGAGTAGGCTGTATCAGCAGTGCCGCACCAAGCTGAGGTGGGGCTTCTCAGTCCATGACACACATACCAGGTAGCAGAAGATATGTTGGTATGGAGCCATGCCATCATAGTGTTAGATATCCATCACTTCGTGGGGCACAAGAGAATCCTCCTCTTTCCTTAGTCTTGTGTGTCTAGTAAGTTCTTAGATTTAGCCCCCAGCCCCCTTTGTAAGACAGGGGTTCTCTGTATATTCCTGGCTGTCCTGGAATTCTCTCTGTAGACCAGGCTGATCTTGAACTCAGAGATCGCCCACCTGCCTCTGCTTCTCAGGGGCTGGATTAAGGGCGTGCCCACCATGCCCAGTTCCCTAATATGATTGTAAAATACCGATGTGCTCTCACAGTTTCAGTTCCCCCAGTAAATGTACTGAATGGCTCCCCATGTATTCCTAGGGATGTCATTCATCAATTCATGCTGGAGTAGTGGTGCTGACAGTGGTACAGTTTCTGGTTCCATCCAATGGCTGTTATCCCTCATCCTCAAAACAGAGTCAAAAGCGACTCATAGAGTCTCCTAGGGCAGTGAAAATCTACTGTTGTATGGAGTAACTTAGCATAGGGCATCGCATGAAAAACAGGAAATCTTTATTCATCTGCCAACGTCAGATAGAGGCTGATGCTTCTTTCCTGTGGGGAATCTGCTCTAGAGGAACAGAGACAATGCTTGATCTGTACTTGGGCCAAGGCTGAAATAATGTCTGTTAACCCCGTGTTAGGCGTGATTATAATTTTTTTTGGTTCTGGAGTTTGATAGGCAAGGCACTCTAGTACTGAGCTGTCTCCAGCCCCGGCTGGGAGCATTATCTTCATTTCAGAGATAAGGAAACTGAGTTCAAGTTATTTGTCCAGAGATCCATCTTTTAACACAGAAATCTCAAAGTCTGTGGTTTTGTTTTGCCTATTAAACTTTCAGTGCATCTCTTTAAAGGAAGAGTTAGGATGTTCTTTTGCCAACTGAAGCCCCCACTGAGTTACAGATCCTACATGAATATTCTCTCTTCAAATAGGGGACTCTGTACTCTGCTTTTTTTTTTTTTTTTTTTTTTGGTTTTTCACGACAGGGTTTCTCTGTATAGCTCTGGCTGTTCTGGAACTCACTTTGTAGACCAGGCTGGCCTCNCTGGAACTCACTTTGTAGACCAGGCTGGCCTCGAACTCAGAAATCCACCTGCCTCTGCCTCCCGAGTGCTGGGATTAAAGGCGTGCGCCACCACCGCCCGGCCAGTGTTTTATTTTAACTTTTAGGTTGTCACAGTGAGCTGCTTACATCTGCTTCATTGTGTTAACCTGGGTAGAGTGGAGCACACGTTCTTTGCCTATTTTCTTTCTAAGGCTGTGGGTTTTCCAGGATTAGATATGCTAAGTCTAACAGCTATATCTTAACAGTCTCTATCATTTTTTTTGATAAAGCCCAGATGCCTGTTGACATCTTTTATCATTAAGCAAAGTGCTTTCTTCAAAGATACTTTCGGAAAACATTTAGGTAGTCATTTGCATTTGGATAAAAATATAGACAAAGAGGACCTAGACCCACCACACATATGAGGCAGATATGCAGCTTGGTCTTCATCTAACAGCTGGCGCAGGGGCTGTCCCAGACTCTGTTGCCTGCCTGTAGACCAATTCCTCAACTGGGCCACCTTGTCTGGCTTCAGTAGGAGAGGATGCGCTTAGTCCTGCATTGACTTGGTGTGGCAGGGTGGGGAAGGGGGTGAGGTGGGGGTAGGTAGGGGCTGGGTGAAGTGGGGACCAGGAGGTGAGTGGGGGCTTTGATTGGGATATAAAGCAAATAAATAAATTAATTAATTAATGGGAAAATATGGACAAAATTTTTTGTTTGTTTTTCACTCTCTCTTTGCTCAGCTGATCAAAACTGTGGGAAGAAAAAAAAAACGTTTATATTTAGATATGGTTCTTTGTTTCCTCCCTTCCCAGCTCTTGCCCTAGGAAGTTGTTCTGTGGAAGATTTTCCAAATAATTAGTGGATGGTAATTAACTTATTTAGTCTAATGCAGCAAAATATACTACTTCTTCACACTCAAGAATTTCACCTACTCGGACTTTAGGAGGCAAACAAGACCTCACCCGATCCTTAACTTTGCTAACGTGGAGTTAGTGTGACTAGAGAGATCATGGGAGCCTCAGTCTTTTACTGCAGGCTGGGTTCCTATGGCCTTTTGCCCAGATAGTGGAAGCATTAAAAAGCAAACAAAAATGAACAGTTCTCTGCCAAGAAGCATAAGTGCAGCTGCTAAAATACAGAGCTGTGTAGTCCTGACCTAGCTGCTGTCTGTTTCTGGTTGCCCCTGGTTTTATGTGTGACATCAGTCTCTACAGCAGTCTGTGTGATACTGATCCATCTTACAGCTGGATAAACTGAAGCTTATAAAACTTGCCCAGGATCACCCTGCTTTGAAGTATATGACCCACACTACAATTTGGAACCATAGCAGATGAGTGAGAATTGAAAGGGAAGTTGAAAAAAAAAAAAAAAAAAGATCAGGGACACAGTGGTACCCCCTAGGCATCAGGGATCCAATCACACCACAGAACAGGCAGCAGAGAGCCATCTGCCACACTTCTGCCACTGCAATTGCTCCTCTGAGGGAGTTTGTCAACTGCTGCCTGCTTCCGTCTCTCTTTGGAAAGTCTCTCTGGTTGGTAGCCTCCTCTCAGATGTCACTGTTCCAGCAGCTAGCAAGTGAAGAGGGCGCTGAGGTGGAGAACTGGGTTCTGCTTTCCACCAAGACCAGCACCCGTGTCCAGAAGTGCTCGGCTGCTGCCTAGCAGAGTTCGGTTGAGGTTTCAGGAGACCTAGGAACTTAAAGCTCAGTTTCCACATGAGGACTTCTGGAGGTTTCTGAATTTGTCATAGAACCTGACCTCAACTGAAGTGATTGTCTAGCAGAACCTGCCAGCTCTCAGGGGCAGTCAGAGGACGGACCCTCAGGGATAACTTTCCCTAACTTTCGAGCTAAACTGGTCCTGTGGGGTCTTCAGGCCTTGAGTTTATCTTTTTGGGCTGAGTTTCACTATCACCATTCCCTTAATCAAGTAAGCATTTCCCTGTGTAGGAGGAAATGTATGGTTTTGCTTTTTTATCTTTGTCCTGCCTTAGATTCTTTTTGTTAGACTGTGGAACACTGAGGCCGAGATACAGCCCAGTCCTTTAAGAATACTCACTGTTCTTTCAGAGGACCCAATTCAGTTCCTAGTACTCAGATAGCAATTCAGATAGTAACTTCAAGCCCATGGGATTGTGTGTAATATTCTACATGCACATATACAGAAATAATTAAAAATAAAATAAATCGGGCTGGTGAGATGGCTCAGCGGGTAAGAGCACCGACTGCTCTTCCAAAGGTGCAGAGTTCAAATCCCAGCAACCACATGGTGGCTCACAACC
>NC_034592.1:104074234-104078238 GCF_900095145.1 Mus pahari
GATTCTTATGAAATGATTGAGTTTAGATTCAATATCTTACATTTTTTAGATTAAAAATATTTCTAAATGTGCTCTGAGAAGATGGGCCAATGACAAGCTTTCTGCTTTTGTTGTTACAGGTGTTCCGGGACTTGGGAACTGAAGTACTGTCTGGAGTAGCCAAAGGCTACAACATATGTCTCTTTGCCTATGGGCAGACAGGCTCTGGGAAGACATACACCATGCTAGGGACTCCAGTGAGTATTGACACTGAAGTGAACTATCTTCTTTTTTTTTTTTTTTTGGTTTTTCAAGACAGGGTTTCTCTGTGTAGCCCTGGCTATCCTGGAACTCACTCTGTAGACCAGGCTGGCCTCGAACTCAGAAAGAAATTCACCTGCCTCTGCCTCCCAAGTGCTGGGATTAAAGGTGTGTGCCACCACGCCCACTTTAACTGAATGGCAAACTTTGTATAATGAGTTTCTTTTTGTGAACCCTTGAAAAACCGGGATTTCATGGTTCCCATTGACAGAACTCCTTATTGATCCTACTGGAGATGTATGCCATTTCCAGGTTCATCACTTGAAGCATAATACTTTTGTTGGGGATTAATCTGGGCTAAATCTTAGTGCTATACAAAGATGAGACTGCTATGTCCAAGTTTAAAAGTGTTAAAAGAGGGCTGGAGAGATGACTCAGCGGTTAAGAGCACTGAATGCTCTTCCGAAGGTCCTGAGTTCAAATCCCAGCAACCACATGGTTGCTCACAACCATCCGTAACAAGATCTGACGCGCCCTCTTCTGGAGTGTCTGAAGACAGCTACAGTGTACTTAACATATAATAAATAAATAAATAAGTGTTAAAAGAAAGCAAGAGAAGTAGCTGGGCTGGGAGTTTTTAAAAGTATGTAGAGTATAATGCAAGTTGTTTTTAATCACAGAGAATTGCAGGGATAATTCTAGGTGTGGTAGTGCATACATTGGGGAATAGAGGCAGATAAATCTCTATGAGTCCTCAGCCAGCCAGGGATGCGCACTAAGACTCCGTCTCAAAACAAATAACAGCAACAAAAATAAAGTTAAAAGGATAGCATTCTTTAATAATACCCTTTCTGGGGGCTGGTGAGATGGCTCAGTGGGTAAGAGCACCCGACTGTTCTTCCGAAGGTCCAGAGTTCAAATCCCAGCAACCACATGGTGGTTCACAACCATCCGTAACGAGATCTGACTCCCTCTTCTGGAATGTCTGAAGACAGCTACAGTGTACTTACATATAATAAATAAATAAATCTTTAAAAAAAATAATACCCTTTCTGATGTTAGGCGTGGTGGTGCACACCTTTAATCCTAGCAGAGGCAGGAGGATCTCTGTGAGTTCAAGACTAGCTTGGTCTATAAAATAAGTCCAGGACAGCCAGAACTCTCTTATACAGAGAAATCCTGTCTTGAAAAACAAACAAACAAAAAAGACTGCCCTTTGTTTTAGATTTAGAAGTATGTTAATGAGATGACTTGGGCAGTGGTTGACAGATAACTTTGCATAGGGACAGTCTGAAATAGCCACTTCTCTGCAAAGTGTTTCCTCATTGTTTGCTTTGTCCATGAGTTGTGTGGTTTCAGATATTTGAAATTAAAAGAAGAAATTGCCCAATGAACCAAGGGAATAAAACTTTAACCTCTGGATATGAGGTAGAGGAAACAGCAGCTTCTTTGAATTTCTGCACAGTTTTGCAGAGGGTGTTTGTTCATGTGTCCAGTGTCTAGGGGTAGAAGTAGGGATCTAGAAGGGACCACATTAGTAGTGTGAACTCATCCAAGCACAATAAAGTTCACTGCAGGAAAGCACATGTCTCCGTTTGCCCGCTTCTCTTATTTGTCTTATGGTGATAATCTGTCCCTCATCTGTATGTCCGTCCCTTTTGTTAGTGTCTCCTGAAAGTACCAGCCAGAGATCTTCTATACACTCCTGTAGAGGCTAGCTCACACACACAGCCATCCTGTGTGCTCAGGGACTCCAAGTGCTTTGTGGTAAGGTGAGGGCATGTGGGCAGTGTCCTGGGTCAACAGTAATGTTTTCCTTTTCTTGTCACCAGGCCTCTGTTGGGTTGACTCCGAGGATATGTGAGGTATAGATTCTCTTTGGGTCCTGTACTCCCACAGTGGGTTTCCTATGTCAGCTTCCTTCAGTAAAACCTAACGCTCTGGTTTGTGTAGGGTCTCTTCATCGCGGAGGATGACTGTGCCTCACTGCCTTATTCCCGTAGCATAAAAGTAAGGTAAGAGCTCAAGCCCCAGACCCCAGATGCCCCATTTCCACTCCAGATGTCCCATTTCCACTCCAGATGTCCCATTTCCACTCCAGATGCCCCATTTCCACTCCAGATGTCCCATTTCCACTCCAGATGCCCCATTTCCACTCCAGATGCCCCATTTCCACTCCAGATTCCACATTCCCAGCTTCTTTCACGTCATGGTCATCAGAGGGGTGGAGAAAATCTGAAGAGGACGCATCATGCACTATAGGAAATGGGAAACATACTAAGCCTTTGGGTTGCCCTGGACCAGCCCATCAGGCTCCTCCTGCGCCTCTGTTCCCCTCACTTCCTGTAGTCTCACTCTTGCTTCTGGGATTTCCCTCCTAACCCTGGTTGGCTCATTCTGGAGATTTCAGACCAACTTCCCAGACTAGTGCTAGGGACAATATTTTTTGTTTCGTTTTGTCAGACAGCATCATGCTGTGTGACCCAGGCTGTCCTCAGACTCTTTATCCTGCTGTTTTACCCTCCCAGGTGTTATGGTTGTAAGCATGATCCTCCATGGCCTGACAAAAGAAAGGTTTACCAAGCTGCAGTGAGAAAAATACTGATATATGATTACTAGGTTTTCTTTTCTTTTCTTTCTTTCTTTCTTTTTTTTTTTTTCTCGAGACAGGGTTTCTCTGTATAGCCCTGGCTGTCCTGGAACTCACTTTGTAGACCAGGCTGGCCTTGAACTCAGAGATCTGCCTGCCTCTGCCTCCCGAGTGCTGGGATTAAAGGCATACGCCACTACACCCAGCTTCCTTTTTCTTTCTTTCTATCTTCTTTTTTATAATTTTATTTGTATGAGTACACTGTAGCTGTCTTTAGACACACCAGAAGAGGGCATCAGATCCTATTACAGATGGTTGTGAGCCACCATGTGGTTGCTGGGAATGGAACTCTGGACCTTTGGAAGAGCAGTCAGTGTATCTCTCTAGCCCTTTTTTTTCTTTTCCCTCTTTTCCTCCTTCCTACCTTCCTTCCTTCCTTTCCTTTTTTCTTTCTTTTCTGAGACAGAGTTTCTCTGCATAGCCCCAACTGTCACAGGACTAGCTCTGTAGACCAGGCTAGCCTCAAACTCACAGGGATCAGCACACTTCGGCCTCCTGAGTGCTGGAATTCAAGGTGTGCACCACCACTGCCTGACTTTATTAGTTTTTCTTTAAACCTTCTATTCTCCTTCCTTTCTCACCTCCTCTCTTCCCTTCCTGTCATATGTAATCATTATTGGTTTAGTTAAAAATGAAATAGATCTCTAGAAAGTATAACATCTTGTTCACAGTCTTGATGTGTAAAGCAGATTAGAGTTGTCCAGCTTACAGCAGGGCCAGGGATGGGACATTCACATTTAATTTTCTCTGTTGGCTTAGTAGTGGACCTTGAGATGAAGCATTTAAGTTTATAAGTCTATGGTGTATGGGAACCATTCTCATTCAAAGCACCACAACCCCACCTCCCCCAAAGAGCGCCTAAGTTGGTGAATTAGGGACCAAGCACTTAAATGCTTGAGACTGTGGGGGCATTTCTCATTCAAATTACTACAAGCACGAATACTGCTTTTGCAGAGGGTTGTTGTATTTCCAGCATTCATGTCTGATGGTTCATAACTGTCTGTAAGCCTAGTCCAGGGCACCTGACTCCTTCTGGCCTCTGACATACCAGCACCCATATAAATATTAGAGAGCAAACAGAAACTGGAACAAAAGAAAGATCACTTTTTTTTTT
>NC_034592.1:104078249-104079676 GCF_900095145.1 Mus pahari
AAAAAAAAAAAAGAAGTAACTATTATTGGCACACTAGTGTGTTAAGATTGGTATTTTTCCAGGGTCTGGAGAGATGGATCAATGGTTAAGAGCACTTGCTGTTCAAGGCAACCTGCATTCAGTTCCCAGCATCTTTATTGTAGTTTACAACCATTTTAAAAGCATCTGATGCCCTCTCCTGGCACACAGGTGTACATGCAGCAGAGAACTCATACAGAAAATAGATAAACAAAAGTAAATAAATAAAAACAAATCTTAAAAAATGCTTAAGGAAAAACCCTAGTTAAAAAACAATTGGATGTTTCTATTAATTTAAAACTTTCATTTCCAAGTGTTGTGATTTAAAATTGTGTTTGGGAGGCACAGGAAGGAGAATTGGGAATGGAGTCCTTCTTGGTCTATAGCAAGACTCTTGTCTTGCTTCATAAATGAGTCTTGTGCATTTCTGAAATACCTTGTGTATGTTCCTTTTTTTTTTTTTTTTTTGGTTTTTTTCGAGACAGGGTTTCTCTCTGTAGCCCTGGCTGTCCTGGAACTCACTTTGTAGACCAGGCTGGCCTCGAACTCAGAAATCCACCTGCCTCTGCCTCCGGAGTGCTGGGATTAAAGGTGTGCGTCACCACGCCCAGCAAAGAAGGATCACTTTTGAATGTCATTCATTGAAAGATAATCTAAAATTGGCACTGATGTTATAAACTGGGATATAATGGTAGCCAGTGGTCAAAACCTTGCTGTGCATATGGAGAAAGACTCTTAAGGGGGAACCCTGGCTTGGTTGAAGTCTAAAGGTTATCAGAGCCAGAACAGGAAACCTTTTGGTTCTCAATTTAGTATTTTTCCTTTTTCTTCAGAATCTAATGGTCTTGCCTTTTTCTGTGTCTTTAGCTTCCTAGAAATCTACAATGAACGGGTGAGAGATCTTTTGAAGCAATCCAATCAAAATAAGTCCTATACCTTAAGGGTCAGGGAGCACCCAGAGATGGGACCCTACGTCCAAGGTGAGCTTCTGTGATCTTGGGAATTGGAGAACCCCCTGAAGTGTAGGAAGTTCTCCTAATGTTTGATAACTTTCTCAGCATGTGTAGTGATGGTTTTCTGTGTGCTGGCTACTGTGCTGGACATTGGATGTATGCTGATAAGCTGACATGTCATGGCCCTGCCTTCACAGGCAAGCTTAAGTTCTGCTGAAAGTGTCATGAGGCAAACAACCGCACGTTTCGACGAAGGTTTATAAAGTATCTAGATACAGCTATTGAAAAGACCTCTGAAGCCGGGCATGGTGGTGCATACCTTTAATCCCAGCACTTGGGAGGCAGAGGCAGGTGAAGCCAATCTGCTCTATAGAGCAAGTTCCAGGACAGCCGAGACAGCCGGAATTACACAGAGAAACCCTAGAAGAAGAAGAAGAAGAAGAAGAAGAAGAAGAA
>NC_034592.1:104079687-104083444 GCF_900095145.1 Mus pahari
GAAGAAGAAGAAGAAGAAGAAGACGACGAGGAGGAGGAGGAAGAGGAAGAAGAGGAAGAGGAAGAGGAAGAAGAGGAGGAGGTAGTAGAGGTGGAGCAAAGACCCCTGTAATCTCAGCAGGTGGATTTCTGTGAGTTCGAGGTCAGCCAGTCTACAGAGCGAGTTCCAGGACAGCCAGAGCTACATAGTGAAATCATGTATTAAAAAACCAAAAAGAATAAACTGTAAAAAAATAAAGAAAGAAAAATAAAGAAAAAAAAAGACTCCTAGGACATGTAGGCAACTAAACCTCTGTGTGTGGTAAAGAGAAGCTCTTCTGACAGATCTGACAGGTAACAATTGATGCTGACTTAAACTAAGCCTGAAAGGCTTATAGAACCTAGTCCTGGGAAGACGAGTGGAGTCAAGCGCTGGCACTGGGGTTGGGTACCATCTCTCTTTTACTTTACTAGCCTAGGTTCAGCAATTGTACTCTTAAGGAGTAATGTTATATCCTTTTGTCGTGGGGTGTAACCACCAGGAAAAAACCACTTGGACACAGGTTCAAGCCAATAGAAAGCCTTTATTAGCCAGCAGGCAACTGCACTAGGTGTTCAGAACCAAAGTACGGTCCTGAACCTTTCTCAGGGTGGGCCTTTTAAAGAAAAAGAAAGATTTAATTATTATGTATGTAGTGTTCTGTCTGCATGTATGTGAGCTGCCCGTTGTTGCTGGGAATTGAACTCAGGATGCCTGGAGGAGCAGCCAGTGCTCTTAATCTCTGAACAATCTCTCCAGCTGCCAGTGTGGGCTTTTAAGCACAGAAAAACAAACAAACAAGCAAACAAACAAAACCTCCACATCTTGGTTTAACACACCTTAGCAAGAACAATCAGCCATGAAGAGGAACTCCAGAAGCCAAAACAGAAGGATAGTGTGTTTAGTGACTTCTTTGTTCTCGTTTTGGCAGGCGTTAAGGTCTCCGAGCAGTGCCTCTGTACCTCTAGCATGGTGTCAGTTATACTAAGGTCTGGGACCTGTAACTCATTCCTCACAGCTGTCTGCTAACTTAAATCCTGATGAGGAGAGACATGAGAGCTCTCCTGAACAGGCATGGCTGATAGATGGTCAGCGGCATTCTTTGACTCTACTACCAAGTGTTTCTTCCCCTCCACCCCCTGGGCAGCCTGGAGTCGGTAATAAAAATGCCCCTTTAATTTCCTTTTCCATGTAAAACAATACTGTCAAATAGGTACATCAGTGCTCAGACTCCACATTTCAAACTATTCCCTGCCACTCTCTCTCCTTTTCTTCCTGTTTCTCTCTGCCCTTCCTCCTGTTCAGACACAGCCAGGAGACCTCAGCATACGTCCACTTGACTTTCCAGTTTTCGCTGGAATTTTGCTGTCTTGTCTGATAAGTCCTTGAAAATGCCAGCCAGCATGCCTTTAAAATCTGCCTGGTAATTCCAGTGCCCTCATCTTCCTTGGGGATCTTTTGTTTATATTTCCAGGTTTACATGTATGTTTGAATTGCTAGTAAGTTTTGTGGCAGTCAGTATTTGTAAAGCTGTTCTTAGGAATTTGTCTTCCTTTCTTCTTCTAAGTTCCTTTGAGCACTAGGGATTAAGAAATAAGTTAGGACCCAGTAGAAGGCACGAGAAGCTTGGCTGCAGACTTTGGGAAAGCTTATTTACTTCTACCTCAACTCGTTTTTGTCTTGTAGTCTTTCTCTAAGAACTGATGTCCAAGCAGGCATTATATATAATCTCTGCACTCAGGAGACTGGGGAAAGGCGATTTTCTTGAGACCAAGGGCATCCTGGACTAGAGTTGAGACCCTGTTTCAAAAATAAAACAAACAAAAATTGAGGGGGTGGGCAATTTGAGTTTGCTGTGAACTGTATCCCTTGTCCCTTGACTCCTGGGAAATTGCTCAGAAAATTGATTGCAGATACTCACCTGCAATTTAGTCACTATTCATGTTTGTCAGATTTTGCTATACATTTATTTGGCAGTAGACCTATGGCACTGACTTGTCCTCAAGGCTCTGATACTCAGCAGAGGTTCTCTAAGTACTGGTAAATGCTGTAGGTGGCTTTGCCATAGGATTTTCTTTGTGTTGGTAGGCTCACTTCCACCTGTCTGAAGCCTTCTCATTCTGTGATGGCTTGTCCTAGCCTTGCTTTGCCCACAGAGCCCACCTGCTCTGATTTGCTTGGCAAGTTTGTAGCCACATTTCTATTTCTGTAGCGTTTGTCTATAATGTGTCATATCGTGCAATTTTATGGTGTAAACTGTGAAAGAAGAGAAACATATTTACTATGTATTTTGTATGCTAAACTGAGTCTGCCACCTTGTGGGGAAAATATCACTTTCAGGAATTTTGTGAGGCCCGGCAATAATATATGAGAACGAGATTTCTTATAACTTCCATAGTAAAACTGTAAGGAATTTTATGTTGTTGTTGTAAGCATGGCCACTGCATGAATTCTAAACTATAATCTTTGTGGAAATATGCCGGTCACTTGAGAGATTTCAATACATATTTGTTAATTTTTTACCTGAGTAATCTTAGGATTCCTCATTCTAGCTTATCAAGTGATATGCTATAAGAATGATAAGTAAATAAAAATTAAAAAGTAATTAGAGCTGGCAGGATGGCACATTGGGTCTAGAGGCTTTTGCCCTCAAACCTGATGATCTGAGTCCCGTTCCTTGATCCTACCTGGTGGAGGGAGAAAAATGACTTTTGTAATTGTCCTCTGACTGCACATGTGCAATATGGTGGGCCTGCATTTAAACTCATATAGGAAATATTAGATAAGTGTTGTAAGAAGAATGACAGAAACCTACAGGAAAAGTTAGTTTACCAGAATTTCATGTGATTTCTTTTCTCCCTCCACAAGGTCTGTCTCAGCATGTTGTTACCAACTATCAGCAAGCTATCCAGCTCCTGGAGGAGGGGGTAGCAAACAGGTAAAACGTTCGTTGGATGGGGGTTTCTGAGCCTGCTTGTGCCATCCTGTGTTGCCCCTGTCCTTTGGAGAGCATGACCAAAGGAGAGTGGGGGGGGGGGCACCTTTGCAATGATCTCTCTGCACTTCTCTGCGGTGTACAGCGAGGTCTTCTCAGATCAAGAACATGGCTAAGTTACTGCTCTTCGCACTACAGAGGAAATAGGGTTTGTTCTGGACATGATAATATTGGGTAGTACTGTCTTCTCAGCTTGGCAAAAATGAATATAGGATAAAATGATTCATAAAACCATTTTTCTTGTAGTTTTCCATACTTGTGAGGTTATAGGCATATGAAACTAAGAGAGTAACTTACATGCCCCTAAAGCTACTGTGCAGTGTGATATAGCATTTCATGTTTTCAACTACTGTGAAGACTTAAAATATTACTAATAAGTGCCATCTAGGGAAGCTGTTTTCCCTGGGAAGAAATGTTTATAGTCTTATATTTATCCTGTTAATACTGGGCCCTTTAACTGAAAAACAAAGGAAATAACTTAAATTTAACATTCTAGTCACAGAATTTCATGGAACTTTCTCAGAAGAAAGTTTTGTCTAGTCTTCAGGATAAGCTGAACTCTTTTTTTTTTTAAAAGGTTGTTTTAAGATTTATTATTATACATAAGTACACTGTAGCTGACTTCAGACAAACCAGAAGAGGGCGCCAGATCTCATTATGGGTGGTTGTGAGCCACCATGTGGTTGCTGGGATTTGAACTCAGGACCTATGGAAGAGCAGTCAGTGCTCTTACCCGCTGAGCCA
>NC_034592.1:104083620-104101727 GCF_900095145.1 Mus pahari
AGAAGAAGAAGAAGAAGAAGAAGAAGAAGAAGAAGAAGAAGAAGAAGAAGAAGAAGAAGAAGAAGAAGAAGGAGTCCTGCTCTCAAAAAACCAAAACAAACAAACAAAAAAAAACAACAAGAGTTAAGAGGCAGGTGGGCATGATGATACCTGCCTGTAATGCCTGCAATGGGAGAGACTGAGGCAGGGTGAGTCAGTTTGAGACCTGCCTAGGCTGCATAGTATGTTTAAGGACCAAGGTTCAGTTTTCAGCACCCAGTGAAGACTCACAGCAGTCTGTACCTCCACTTCCAGGGCAGCATATGAAGCCTCTTTTGACCTTTTCAGGCACCAAGTATATATATGGTATACATATATATATATACATTCATACATGTATAGTAGACAAATCTAAACAGAAATATTTGAAAAAATAAAAAGGATTGTGAGGAGCTGGTGTGTTGGTCAGTATGAGCCCAGCACTTTGGAAACCAGATATGATGATGCACAGCTGTAATCCCAGCATTCAGAGATAGAAGTAAGGACAGAAGTTCGAATCCTATCTCCGCCACATACTTGAGGCCACCCTGGGCTATGTGAGGGAACAGGAACTGGAATGTGACTCAGCATGACTGCCTAGCATGAGCCCTAGGTTTAATCCCAAGTACCAACAAACAAATGAAATAAATGTAAGAGTTAGGTTTATTTAGCCCTCTGCATCCTTGAGTTATAGGAACACCTCCTAGATTTTTAGCCTTTTCTATCCTCTAGATCCTTAGAAGTCAGTGAAATAGTGTGAGATTGTTTTAACCAGAGGAATCATTGACCTAGATTTAGATAAGGAGAGACTCAGTGGCTCTAGGAGTTAACACTTAGAATCTCTAGGAGTTAGGTCTTAGAATGGATTTCTAAGATCTGCTTATGAGTTCCACATTTAAACATGGCTTCAGTGTAATTCAAGATCCAAATTCAAAAGGCTTTCTGATACTGTTGGATGAATTCTCTGTTTTATAGATTAGCTGTCTGCGAGGCTTCTACAGCATACTTACTACCCACATGTGTCTTTTTCTATGTGTGTGCTGGTGTTGGTTTTTTAGAATATTTATTTACTTATTTGTGTATTTGTCTATGTGTATATAGACTCGATGTCAAGTGTCTTTCTTGACATTCCACCTTACTTTTTGACATTCCACCTTACTTTTGAGGCAAGGTCTCTTACTGAATTTGGAGCTCACTGATTGGCTAGACCAGCTGCTTAGCAAGCCCTCTGAGATCTTCCTGCCTCTACCTCCCAGCATTGGGGTCAAAGAACTGTGCCACTATGCCTAGCTTTTTACATTGATGCTGAGGGTCCAAGCTCACTTTACTCACTGAGCCATCTCCCCAGCCTTGTTTCTGAATGATACAGGGTCTGTGCAGGCTGGCCTCAGAGCCAGTCCTGCTGGACCCCTCTCAGGTGCTGGGATTTCAGGTGTGAGCCACCATTACCAATACAAGTCACTGTGTTTATTTACATAGGCCTATCTTTGGGATGTTGTTCCAGGTTTGTATCACCCAACTATTCTCATTTCACTTTTGATTTTCCTATCATCATTTCAAAACTGTTCTAGTGTTAGCTGGTATGGAACCACTCTCTCTGTTATTGTCAGGTAACAGCACCTAGAGGGCTGTCTTGGCCTTCTTGGACTGAATGTATGTGTACCACATGTGTGCTGTGCCCACAGAGGCCAGGAGTAGATGTCAGATCCCTGGAGCTGGAGTTACAGATGGTTGTGAGCTGCTACGTGGTTGCTGGGGGTTGAACTCAGATTGTCAGGCCTGACAGCAGGGGCCTTCACTCATGTACTGGCTAGCTTTGTGTCAACTTGACACAGCTGGAGTTATCACAGAGAAAGGAGCTTTAGTTGGGGAAATGCCCCCATGAGATCCAGCTGTGGGGCATTTTCTCAGTGATCAAGGGGGAGAGGCCCCTTGTGGGTGGGACCATCTCTGGGCTGGTAGTCTTGGATTCTATAAGAGAGCAGGCTGAGCAAGCCTGGGGAAGCAAGCCAGTAAAGAACATCCCTCCATGGCTTCTGCATCATCTCCTGCTTTCTGACCTGCTTGAGTTCCAGTCCTGCATCCTTTGGTGATCAACAGCAGTATGGAAATGTAAGCTGAATAAACCCTTTCCTCCCCAACTTGCTTCTTGGTCATGATGTTTGTGCAGGAATAGAAACCCTAAGACAACTCACTAAACCATCTCACTGACTGCAGTCCCACCATGGTGACTTACATGGTCCTTGCAGTAAAACCGTCTTGCCTTGTGTCCCCAGGATCACGGCAGCCACCCATGTTCATGAGGCCAGCAGCCGATCCCATGCCATCTTCACTATCCACTGCACACAGGTTGGTTGCTCCTCCCTACTGGAGGATTTCTTTCTCTTCTTGTGCCTTGTGCTTACTTTCTCGCATACCTTTCACCTTGTTTCCCTCCTCCCTTTATACTTACACATTCTCTAATACCATTGGCTTCTTTAATATCTTCTGCTTATCTTCTGCTCAGTACAGTTCAGAATATTTCCACACTTATTAGATTAGTATGGGCTTGTCTAAAGTGAAAGTCAAGGTTGAAATGAAAACGCATATTAAAATGAAGAAAGCATAAATTTCACTTCCCATATGATGGAGTGAGAAGACTGACAGGTGCACTTACAAAGGCAAGTGTAAAGCAGGAGAGAACTATTCTGAATTCCGAGTGACTGAAGGCATATGGCAAAGTACACACCCCAGGATGCATAGGATGGTGAGGAAAACAGCACAGATATATGGTATTCTTGACTTGGCTCCTCCCATGCTCACTCTCATCTCCAGATGCTCCAGTGAGAAAGTTCATTGTAGAAGGTAAGGCCTGAAGATTAGCAGTGGCCATTGCTGCCTTCAGAGTGGCTCACTTGATTTTAGTTATAATGAGTACCTTGAGAGAGCCAGGGACAAGCAGATCGGTGACTTCCTTAGCTTTTGATGTGGATCCTTTTCATTTAAGTCATGAACTGCCAGACTGGGGACTTAACAGGGAAGTAATGAGTTTAATAATAGCTCTGGTATCACGGGTATTAGAAGTCATGTACATGAACAGCAGAAGCTAACTGGGCCTGTGGAGCTGGAGCGTGGTTAAGAGTGTGTACTGCTGTCCTAGAGAGCAGAGTGCAGCTCCCAGTGTGCATGTCAGACAGCTCATAACCACATGTAATTTCAGGGGGTCCAGCTTCCTCCTTGGGCACTAACTTTCATGCGAACATAACCCCTCCACACAAATTTAAAATTACAAAAAATCTTTAAAAAATCTCTAAAAAAGATAAGACTAAATAGATCAAAGCCACCCACATAGTCCTGATTTGACTGAGCCTGTACATATTTATAGAGGAAGGACAAATGGGCTCTGTGGCTTAGTGAATACTGAAGTATCCTGAACTTTTAATGCATTTCCCTGCTGACATGAAGTTCAATCAACAGAGACTAGAAGTCTTAATGAATCAAAACATGGAAGTGCTTGTGAGGTGCAAGCAGGAAGACCAGGAATTCAAAAATCAGTCTGGGCTATAACAAGTTCAAGGCCACTGTGCAAGTTGGCACACACCTTTAATCCGGTACTTAGGAGGGAGAGGCAGGCAGATCTCTGTAAATTTGAGCCCTGGTCTACAAAGCTAGTCCAGTACAGCCAGGGCTACACAGAGAAACCCTGTCCCAAACAAACAAACAAACAAACAATAACAACAAAAACCAAATTCAAGGCCAGCCTGGGCTAAGGTTCTGTATCTAAACAATTAAAACAGAAAAACAAAACAATGAGATTGTAGCCTTTGCTTATTATTTCAGTACTTGAGAGGCACAGGGAAGAAGTTCATAAATTCAAGGTCAGCCTGGGTTACATGAAATCTTGTTTCAAGGAGACAGACCACATTGTGGTGCTGGACTTTAATCCTAGCACTTGGGCTTGCTTGATGAATTGTACTGACATCCCTAGTGCCCCCCAAAATGCTGCAGAGGCCAATCTGGAGATTCGCCCTGCTCAGTATAAGTTGTGCTGATGATTTTAAAAGTCATGCTGATCAGGTAGTGAGTGTTCATCTGGTTTAGAACAAGTCACCTTGGTTAGGACTTTACCCATGGGGGAATGCCATTCATTCTGAATGATAGCTTTAAATGGTCTTTGTCCTTAGGCAGTCCTACAGAACAGCCTCCCCTCAGAGACGGCCAGCAAGATCAATCTTGTGGACCTAGCAGGCAGGTAACTGGGATTTCAAAGCTAAGAATTACTGCTCTCTTAACAGTGACCTGTAGCTTGCTCACTTTACATGGGATAGGCTGCGTTTTGCCCTGTTTGAATGTTTTAATCATCCTGAGATTACAAAGAAGGAACTCATGAATGCCAGCTTGAAGGTTACAGCAAGTCAGGAGCTGGGAAACTTCCATATTCTGGATTCTTAATCTGAACTTTCTGTTGGAACCTTTAAAACTTCCAGAGCATACCTTAGAGGCTGTGGGATCTCTGAATTTGAGGCTAGCCTGGTCTACAGAGTGAGTTCCAGGACTGCCAGAGCTATACAGAGAAGCCCTGTCTCAAAAAAACAACAAAACAAAAACAAAAGAGAGAGAGAAATACTGAAAGCCTATGCCTCAGATAAGAGTGAGGTGATTGTGTGGGTGAGGCAGAAGTGAATATTAATTTTATGTAGCTGTTCCTGTGTTAAACGTGTTTAAATATACCATGCTTCGAGTTGTTAGAAGAATTCATACTGTATTCATATTGGAACTGAATGTGTATCCAGAAAAGAAACATTTGAGGATCTTATAAGAAGGTATATAATAGCATAACATAAATTTTCTCACTTTGGAATTTAAAAGAAAACCAGTGGGGTGAGGAGCTGGGGACTTCAGTGAGCCCTAGGGTTAGTCCCAGACAGCAGTGGGGTGAGGAGCTGGGGACTTCAGTGAGCCCTGGGCTTAGTCCCAGACAGCAGTGGGGTGAGGGTAGGCAGAGCTAAGGCCTGTTTGAAAGCATGTCAGCTAACCAAACTTGTAAAGTTTTACCACTTGCCATTACTCTAAAAAGGGGTTTTGAGGTGGCCATAATAGCTATCTACCTGTAATCTCAATACCCAGGGGGCCGAGGCAGGCTGACCTCTGTGAGTTCCAGGCCAGTTTGGGTTACATAATGAGATCCTATCTTAAAAGGGGAGTAGAATTTTGAGACACATGACAGTTAATGACACAGATACAGTAAATCATTAAACTGTCAAAATATGAATTTAAAGCAAGTCTTTCCCTGTGAAAGATTACTACCATTAATACTGTAAATAAGCAATGTTTGGCCTAAAATGCTCTGGCAGCTCCTTTTTGCACTCCCCCCCCCCAATCACTAGCAAGATTTACAAGGGTACCTGTGTGGAGGCAATCCTACAGTCTTTTATTCCCATCCTGGCTGGGACTTTGTGCAGACCTGACTGCTGAAGGAGAGAGCCTTGTGAGGCAACTCCAAACCATCATGGTTGCCAGTAAGTGGGATACTGGATCTGTTTCTGTTTATATCCAGAAAGAGGAAAAGTGTTGATGATGACACAGGAGAGAGTAACACAAGAGAAACTGATTCTGTGGATGTGCTGTAACAGGACGGGGTCCAGCAGCACTGCTGAGTCCTGAGTGCTTTGTGTTTATTCTTATTGGTCTGTTTCAGTGAGAGAGCTGATCCCAGTTACTGTAAGGACCGGATTACTGAAGGCTCCAATATCAACAAGTCCCTTGTGACCCTGGGAATTGTAATCTCCACTTTAGGTATTTTGGTAATAGACTTGGGGTGAATGGCATCTGGAGGGAGACCTGGGAAAACAACTCATACTACTTTCATTTTGTCAAAATGTGGTAGATGTGCCAGCTATTGGATGGAACACAGGGTCCCCAATGGAGGAGCTAGAGAAAGTACCCAAGGAACTGAAGGGGGCTACAACCCTGTAGGTGGAACAGCAATATGAACTAAACAGTACCTCCTGAGCTCAAGTCTCTAGCTGCATATGTAGCAGAAGATGGCCTAATCAGCCATCACTGGGAAGAGAGGCCTCTTGGTTTTGCAAACTTTCTATGACCCAGCACAAGGGAAGGCCTGGGCCAAGTAGTGGGAGTGGGTGGGTAGGGGAGCAGGGGCGGGGGGGTATAGGGAACTTTCGGGATAGCATTTGAATTTGAAATGTAAATAAAGAAAATAATAATAATAAAAAAAATGTGGTAGATGCTTACAAAGTTAATTATTTATTTATTTATTTTGATAAGGTTACATTTTAGTTTGAGCATTCCAGAATAATGTTAAAATACTCCATATCATAGTTCAATGTCTAAACTTAAACTTAAAGCCTATGCAGGAAAGGAGTATGGCACTCGGTCTGTGTTTGTAACCATTGTTTTGGAATATTTGCTTCATAATGCCTTCAGTATTCTACTTTTGATTTGCTTTTCTACTTTTGTTTTTGATCTATCAAGCCCAGAACTCACAAGTGTTCAGCAGCTGCCAGAGCCTCAGTAGTGCAGCCAGCAGTGGGGGTGACAGTGGGGTTCCCAGCACCACATCTGGGGCCAGCAGCGGAGGGGGATCTGCGAGGAGGCAGTCATATATCCCATACCGGGACTCTGTGCTCACCTGGCTGCTGAAGGAGAGCCTCGGAGGCAACTCCAAAACCATCATGGTTGCCAGTAAGTGGGATGCTTCCATTTGGAGTTGGTATTGTGCCTAGAAAAGTGCACTGGCCACTTATGCTCCTCAGTCCCGCAGGACTGCATTGGCAGCAAGACTCGAGAGTAAGAGGGAGGGGCCCAGAGTATTGCTCATCTTTATCCTTCTACCTCAGCGGTGTCCCCTGCACATACCAGCTACAGTGAGACCATGAGTACAATGAGATACGCATCCAACGCCAAAAACATCATCAACAAGCCACGGGTGAATGAGGTAAGACCTTCCTTGGAAGACCTTGCCTGACATCGTTTGAAGTCTCCTTATTGTTCTCTGGGGTTTTCTTATTATTTCTTTCATAGTCTGTTGTGGTGATTAAACATTGATGAGAAGCAACTTGGGAAGAAAAGCTTTCTGTTGCTGTGATAAAATACCATAACCAAGGCAACTTACAGAAGAAAGAGTTTATTTGGGGCTTATGGTCCTAGAGGGTTAGAGTTCATGATGGTGGAGTAACAGAGCAGGTGGAAGGTACCCAGAGCAGCAGCTGAGAGCTTACATCTCAACCGCATGTAGGGGGCAGCGAGAACTAGCTAGAGATGGCTTTGAAACTGTAAAACCCACCCACAGTGACTTACTTCCTCTAGCAAGGCCACACCTCATAATCCTCCCCAAACAGCCACCAGCTGGAGACCAAGTATTCAATGTCTAAAGTTTATGGGGGCTGTCTCATTCAAAGCATCATGGAGGCTTATCACTTACACGGATTGCAGTCCACCTTGAGGGAAACCAAGGCAGGAACCTGGAGTCACTCAGTTTGCTAGATTGCCCTCCACGGCTTGCTCAGCTTGTTTTTTTATACAATCTAGACCACCTATCCAGAAGTTGCACTGTCCACAGTTAGCTGGACCCTCCCAATCAACCATTAACCATAAAAATGCCCCATGGGCTTGCCTACGGTTCAGTCTGAGAGACCTTTTCTCAGTTGAGGTTCCAGTTTTCCAGATGACTTTAGCTACTGTCAAGGTGACAAAAATCTAACGAGCACAATTTTCATCTCAACCTCCCTGCTGTAAATGATTTACTTTCTCCCAATGAAAATGCCCTGCCTTCCTCTGATCTCTCAGCAAATCATTTTATTAACAGATTTTTTTAGGCATTCATTTCTTTAGGGCCATTCATTGTAAGATCCCTAGTGTACAATTGCCCCTCGAAGAAAGGTCATTTGGAACCTTAAGTTTGATGCTTTTATTTTTGATATTGATTTGTGTCTAGGTTTTATTATATAAATTGCAGTTGACTTCACTTTTGGATTAAAACGGGAGTATAAAGAACTTGTGGCTTTGAAAGCTGAGTGATCCCAAGAACGTTGCCAGTGTTCCTTATCTCTTGGAGATTCTGTGAACTTTCAGAGCATGGGTCACAGCTGGTGGACAGACATACCTAGGGGCTGTTTTCAAAGGCAGTATGATTAGACATGTAACAGATTTAATCATCATACAGGAGGATTAATGTTTGTGAGCTGCCCTGCCCTGCTCTAAGGTGGTGATTTTCAAAGTCCATATATAAAAGGATCATCTGAAGAGTTTGTTAAACATAACTGAGCCCCAACCCCCAAGAATTGCTTTCTTGGGTGGGTCTGGGATTTGCATTTGTCACAAGTTCTTGGACCTACTGCTGTAGGTCCTGGGATTCTGCTTTGATAAGTCACTCCCGAAGCATAACACCCTTCTCCAGATGAGCACTCCATAGCAGTCTGGGGCCTGCTGGGAGCCAGTGGTGACTGTGCTCTCTGTGTTTCAGGATGCAAATGTGAAACTCATCCGAGAACTCAGAGAAGAGATTGAGAGGTTGAAAGCCATGTTGCTGAACTTTGAACTGGTATGATGGCAGTCAGTACTCTTCTAGATTGCAATGATGGGCTTGTATCTGGAACACTTGGGGCCTGCCATACTCTTTGTTTTCAAGTTTTATATTATTACTGTGTATTTGTATGAACATGGGTGTATACATGCACGTAGAGGTCAGAGGACACCTTTTGGGAGTGGTTCTCTCCTTCCACCTTGTGCTCTGGGTTGCTTCTGCCTGCTGAGCCCTCTGGCTGGCCTTGTACTTTATATCTTCAGTTGACAGTGATGAAGCAAAGGCAGAAGGATTCCCCCTCCCCCTGCTTTCTCTGTGTGGCTTCAGATGAGCTGGATGGCCTTTCCTCGTGTCATCTTGTGTCTAGAGGACATTTGCCTTGCTGGTCCTTGCTCTCTGTAGCATTGGGTCCTAGAGAAGAATTCATTTCATTTCTCCTCCTTTGTGCTCACAGGAGCCCAAATACCAAATGCCCCGACTTACTTCTTACTTCAGTGGCGATGTCTTTGCTTTATCCATACTTTAGAACTTGTTCTCTATTTCTCTCTGTTTCTGTCTGTCTGTCTGTCTGTCTGTCTCTCTCTCTCTCTCTCTCTCTTTCTCTGCAGAGGAACTTCAGCTCACTGAATGATGATCTGGATGAGAGCTTGCAGGAGCTAGTATTCCAAAGTGATTTGAAGGTGGGTGTGTTGAGTGGACTCAGTAGAACTTTCCAGTACCCTGCAAATAAGTTTGATCTCCACTTGTCATTCCTCATCTAGGTCTGCTTCCTCAGTGGGGCAGAGAGCAGTTGTCTAGTTCAGAAATCATTTTATTTCCATTGAGCCTTGAGTAGAGAAGGTGTTTGCCTTAGTTGATAGTAAATGAATTTTTTTTTGCATGTTTGTATTTTATTTTCTTAGGCTCCTGGTAGTTTTTTTTGGATAGTATAAGTAGCCTAGAAAAATGATTTGCTAGTCAGTAAATCGGGCAACCAGCATGTATTCACAGGCTGAGTGCTCAGTTTGAAGCTTCAAGAGCTAGAGGAGTCCCTCCCTCTGGTGGCATCGACCACTTGGATACACAGAGGCTAGTGTTTCATGACATGTCTGATAAGGAAGAAATCATCATGCCCTGTAATTTTTGGAACAGTTGTCATGTGATGGAAGGCAGAGAACTGGTTTTGAACTAGACCTTGAGGGGTTGATAGAGTTGTTAGAAAGGGAGAAGGGCACTTTGTATGAGGGAGAGATGACATAAACAAAGCCACAGAACTGGGAGAGTGACCTGGGACAGTAACAGTATGGAAGCATGTACAGATTGCCTGGTGCAGGGAGCAAAATGGAACAATAGTCATGTCACAGCAGCGGGGACATGGTAAGGTGAGTGCGACCGCCTGCAGCCATACCCAGAGTTTGAAAGGTGGGCTGGGGCTGAAAGAGATTAGACAGCGAACAAGGAAGGAAGGCTAAGACAACATAACTGATCAAAGCCCCCAAGTTTACTAAGATTCTGAGCTTATATAGAGGGAGGAGGCCCATCCCCCACCACTCCATTCTTGATGCCCTTCACCAACTGAAGGTGATCTATCTGCAGGATGCTGTCTCTGGAAGGGCTCAAGGGTCTCAGCAGCTAGCGATTTGGAGGAAGGCAGTGGCAGGTGTAGACAATAGAACCTGCTTTATAAGTTGGAAGGTTCCACCCCAGGTGGTCCTGTGCTTAGTGGCAACAAGGTCTGAATCAGCCTGCTTCAAGGCTGGGGGAGGCAACAGGAAGGGAGGCAGGAAGGAACCAGAGGCAAGGCCCTGATTAGGCCCTGCCTTCTAAAGTTTCTATCACCTTCCAAAGCAATGCCACCGGCTGGGCACAAAGTTTTTAACACAGGAACCTCTGGGGCATTTCATACTCAAACCAGGACACATTTTTTTTTTTTCTAGTTAAAAGAACAATGTATGCTCACTGAAGAAAATTTTAAGCATTTATTGAAGGAGCTGCTGTTTCTGAAAGTAACACGTAAAACACACGAAACACTCACAGATGAAAGGGTACAAGGACCTCTGTGAGATTCCAAATAGTGACAGCTGGGATCGTGAGGAAGTAAAATGTGGAGGCAGTAGGTAGGAGTGGACCTCAGTCACTCCCCACACACGCAGCCTGTCATCTCTTGTACTCTGCAGATAGACACGCTGACTCAACATTGGACTGAGAAGCGCAATGACTGGCAGGCGCTCATGGAGCATTATGGTGTGGACATCAACAGGAAGAGGGCCAGGGTGGTCATCGACTCCAGCCTGCCACACCTGATGGCCTTGGAGGACGATGTGCTCAGCACAGGCGTCGTGCTTTATCACCTCAAGGTGAGGAGGCTGGCTCACCTCCTCCTTCCCTGAGCGCTGGCCTCAGAAAGGAGCTCACAGCCGTGCTCTTAGGGATCCAGACCAAGGCCTCAGAGCTGCCTCGGGGATCTGACCCAGCCACAGTGTGGGATTTTGTATGGGTTTTGTGTAAATGGCTGGAGGAAGCTGGCAATCAGCATGATTTTTGGATTTCAGCTGCTACTGATGCTTTCCTGTAACTGACTCATTATTTCTGTGCCTTAATTTCTTCACATTAAGGTAAGAATGGCACCTCTTCCATTGCTTTTCTGACTTCCTAAAGCATAGGGGTGCAGTTACGGAGAGTGGAATCCTAACCTCAAAAATACAATCAGTATAAGCTGAGAAGAATGCCCTGTGCCTGTAGTCCCTGCCGCTCATAAAGGAGATGCAGGAAGGTCCTTGAGCTCAGGAGTTTGAGGCCAGCTTAAGAAGATGATGACTGTCAGAGCTTCTAAACTACAAATTCAGGCTGTTCAAACATGGGCAAATTCAAGAGTCTAGAAAGTTTTCTTCTCACACTTTGATTGAGCCTGCAAGCCACCAAGGACAGATGCCTCCCCTCTTCCCGACCCCTGAAGAGAGACCCTGAGCAAGGCGACTTACAAAAAGAAAGCATTTCATTGAGAGCTTCCTTATAGTTTCAGAGGGTTACTCCATGCCCATCATGGCAGAAAGCATGCCAGCAGGCAGGCAGGCAGTCACTGGGGCAATAACTGAGAGCTCACATCTGATCTAAAAGTTGCAGGCTGAGAGAGAGTAAGACTGGGCCTGGTGTGGACTTTTGAAATTTCAAAGCCTGGTGACCTACTTCCTCCAACAAGGCCACACTTCCTAATTCTCCCCTAACAGTTCCACAGACTGGGGACCCTGCATTCAAACATGATCCTATAGAGACCATTCTATATCAAACCACCACAGAATGGATTTTCTCACCTCAAGTGAGAAAAAGCCCTCCTTGACTGGATCCTAAAACCCTATACCCAACTGCTGGGGTTTTGGTTGATTGCAGATGTAGTCAAGTTGACAACCAAGATCAGCCATCATGCTTCTCCTTTGGCAGTGTTGATAGAAGTTGGCAACCATTGACTTATATGCAGGGAGGGGCATGGGGCAAGGCTAAAACTTCACTGCTTCCAGGATTCTTCTCTTACGCTGTTTTGGGAAAGTTACAAGGTCTCCCTGTTCTTGCTGCTAATAGTGTGACCTAGTGATTTTAGTCACCTTGGAAATCTCTCATTGGAGAGGTGTTATGATAAGACTGAGAAAAACATGGGTGAAGTGGATTCAGAGACCTGAATTGAAACCACAGCTTTTCTACTTAGCAAATGGGTTTCTTAGGCAATTTGTCTCTATGAGCTTCAGATTTCTGGCCTATAAGAAGGTTACAGTAGCACCAACATTTGAGGTTGTTAATGGATTAAACAAAGCCAAGCATAATTATAAATGCCACTGATCTCAGCACTTGGGAGACTGAGGCAAGAAGTTGAGAGTTCAAGACCAGCCCAGGCTACAAAGTGGGTTACTGGCTTATAAAGCAAACAGACAAAAAGGAGTAAGACAATGTCTACAAAACATTTAGCATAATACTTGGGACATAGCAAATGGTTACTTAAGAAACATATACTCGCTGGGTATGGTGGCTGCCCCAGCACTTGGGAGGCAGAGGTAGGCAGATTTCTGAGTTTGAGGCCAGCCTGGTCTACAAAGTGAGTTCCAGGACAGCCAGAGCTACAAAGAGAAACCCTCTCGAAAGCCCCAAAAAAAAAAAAAGCAAAAAACCAAAAACAACAAACAAACAAACAAAACAAAAAAACCCCATATACCCAGGCTGGAGAGATGGCTCAGCAGTTAAGAGCACTGACTGCTCTTCTAAAGGTCCTGAGTTCATATCCCAGCAACCACATGGTGGCTCACAACCATCCATAATGAGATCTCCCTTGGAGTGTCTGAAAACAGCTACAGTGTACTTACATATAATAAATAACAATCTTAAAAGAAAAAAGAAAGAAGTCAGCATCTTTGCTACCATGTTGCTGCCTTCCTACAGCTGTGTGGTCTGCAGTGGGTTTGTCCTAATCAGGAGCCCAAAGCCTAGTGTTGTTCTAATTCAGTGCTTTGCTTGTGTTGTACTAATTCAGTGCTTTGCTTATGTTACCACCAGTTGCTGTGCTCTCTTCCACTCTCTTCCAGTTCCTTCCGCTTCTAGAGACACCTTCCCCCTGTTTGTGCTAACCCTTCATAGAACTTGGCATCTGTTATGCTTCCTCTGAGGAGCAAGAAGGTAACAATCCATACATCTATCCCAAAGTCTCTGAGTCTCCTGCATCAGACATGGGCCACACTAACCTTAGTTGCTTTGAGAATGGAGTATATGTAGTACATGTGTGCCCCCTTCCTCCTACTGAAGAACTTCTAACCTGCAGCTATGCCTTGACCTCAGGCCATGGGGCAGAAAGGAGTTTGTCAGCACTTGTTGGGCTTTGCAAATAGACAGCGGTGTGTATTACTGCTAGTGTCCCCCTGGACTGCAGAGCGAGCAGATGGGAGGCCAGAAGAGCCTACTGAGGCTGGGAAATGGTTCTGAGAATGCTGAGTTAGGCTTAGGAAGACACAGATGATACACAGATATGGACTATGCTGTGAGGGTAGGGCTGTGTCTCTCTTTATTCTTATTAACATGGTTTCCTTCTTTCCTCCCCATAGGAGGGGACAACAAAAATCGGAAGGATTGATTCAGACCAGGAGCAGGATATTGGTAGGTGACCACACATTTGATTCTGACACACAGGCAACTCTTTGTGCCTGAATAGAGGAAGCTGATGATCACAATGTGCAAAGGAGTCTCTGGAGGGTTCTGGGTCTGCTTGGCTTTCTGCTGCTAGCTTTTGAGTTGAAACTTGGAAGGAGGCAGCTTATATGGGGGAGACTTTTACCTCCTGATGGTTTCAGGTGGTAGGAGTTCTTTTTTGTTGGCCTGGGAAATATTCCAGGTGTTGGGTTGGAACTTGGTAAAACCGGAAGAGGCATTCTCCTGAATGATTTCTGAACTCAAGTTGCCCCCGCCTCTTCAGTCCTTCAGGGCCAGTGGATTGAGAAAGATCACTGCACGATCACTAGCACTTGTGGGGTGGTCATTCTCCGGCCTACCCAAGGGGCACGCTGTACGGTCAATGGCCGTGAGGTCTCTGCTTCCTGCCGTCTGACACAGGGTAAGGCTGTCTACCTTCCAGGGTGTCTTAGTCAGGGTTTTTATTCCTGCGAAACATCATGACCAAGAAGCAGTTGGGGAGGAAAGGGTTTATTCAGCTTACACTTCCATACTGCTGTTCATCACCAAGGAAGTCAGGACTGGAACTAAAGCAGGTCAAGAAGCAGGAGCTGATGCAAAGGCCATGGAGGGATGTTCCTTACTGGCTTGCTTCCCCTGGCTTGCTCAGCCTGCTCTCTTATAGAACCCAAGACTACCNAGCCTGCTCTCTTATAGAACCCAAGACTACCAGCCCAGAGATGGTCCCACCCACAGGGGCCCTCACCCCTTGGTCACTAATTGAGAGAATGCCCTGCAGCTGGATCTCATGGAGGCATTTCCCCAACTAAAGCTCCTTTCTCTGTGATAACTCCAGCTGTGTCAAGTTGACACAAAACTAGCCAGTACACAGGGTATATGTGGATGAGTGATGAAGCTCTTCAGGCTCATAGGTCCAGAGTGAAGCAAGAATCAATCATATGTTACTCAGCCTCTTTACCCAGGGACCTGAAGATTTTCTAACATAATCCTCCTCATTCTAGGACCCAAGAGTAGAGAATGACTCATGGAAATTTGGGCTTGTTTATCTGAACCTCAGTTTCTTCATCTGTGATAATGGGAGCATAGGGCAGGATTGAATGAAGCCTGTCTTTTCACAGTTCTTGGTAGTTTGCTGTAAAGACTTTGTGTCAGTGTGCCTCTAGTCTATTTAAATCCCATTCTCTGAAGCTAAACTCAGAGTCCTCATCTTCATGAAATTTCTCTTGACTATACTACCTGGAATTTTCCTGTTATTTATTTGATTATAACCATGAGATATATCATTAATAGATATCAGCTTAGCTTGTTGCAGGCATGAGTTATCTCACAGTATCACAGTTTGTCTCATGGTGTGATTATGGACTGAACTCTGGTTTGTGTATCACAGGAGCTGTCATAACCCTGGGGAAAGCACAGAAGTTCCGATTTAACCACCCAGCCGAGGCTGCTGTGCTGCGGCACCAAAGGCTCAAGGTAGGCATGGCTGTGATTTCTGAGCGGCTGCTTGGAACTACCCTGTTGTACTACCCTGTTGGAATCAATGCTCGTTTCCATGTCTCAGGTTGGAGAGGCTCTTGGCAGCAGTGGATCTTTGGAATGGCTGGACTTGGATGGAGATGTCAGTGCCTCAAGACTGGGTCTCTGTCCTGTGCTCAGGAAGGAGAGGTGAGAATCTGCTGATTGTAACAATGGAGTCTCCTACATTTACTTCTTAGTCCAGAACAGACTGGAAATGGGAGAGTGTTGTATAACTAAGGTCTGAACAAATTAGGTCCAGATTGACCTGGGTAAGTGTTGTGGCTTGAAAATAAAATGTTCTCCACAGGCTTGGGCATTGAAGACCAATCTCCATCTTGTGGTATAACCTATGAGGTCCTGGAACCTTTGGGAGGTATGATAGAGCCCAAAGAAGTAGGTCACTTCCCTCTGCCCACCTCTCCACTTCCTATTACCATGAGGTGAGCCACTTTGTACCACCACATGTGCCCCTATCCTTGCTCATGCCCAAACTTCGGGGTAGTCAGTCTCCCATAGATTAGGACTTCTGAACTGGTAGGCTAACATGAATCCTTTTCTCAAGTCGTTTCCCTCAAGTGTTTGCTACAGCAATGAGAAACTATGAGTAATCTGAAAATTCGGAACTGGCTGCTGAGTTTGTAGCCAACAGGGACGTAGCCATGGTCCTCATTTTCATCCTGCTTGGTATCTTGTCTCTCTTCTCACTGAAAGACATGTATCTCTCCTGTCAGCAAGATTTATCTGGGAAGTGTCAGCAGACATCTTTGGTACTGCTTCTAAACCTTACTTCCCCACAGTTCTGTAAGTCTCAGTGCACCTGTGACTGTGAGTTCATAGTATGTATATCTGTTAGCCTAGATTAAGTATGGCTTCCTCTGGATCTTTAAAATGTATTTCTTTTATTCTCTCAACCAACAATGCAGAGCTGTGCACATGAGGGATCAGAACCTATGGGAGCAATGAGAAAGCACATTGAGAGTCTGCTCTCCCTCCTGCTTCACCTGCTTTGGGATAAACTTTGAAGTCTTGAGTTAATTTGTATGCAGTTGACAGCAGCTGGTTTTCTACTTCACCATTATCCTTTCTATACAGAATCCTTTCCTCAACTGGATACCTGGTGGGTTTGCCCCTGGAAGCTCCTTTGTTCCTTTAGCCCAAATGACCTGTATGTCAGGTCTAACTGTAGGGAAGTCATCAGGGACTTAGAACCAGTGAGGTCACTAGCAGGACTATCAAGCACTTCCAAGGACTCGCAGCAGGTTCTTGTGACCCTTGGCCTCTTTGGAGGGATCCGGCTCGCTCTTCTGGCCTGGAGCATTTGATGAAAGATGAAGATAGTTTTGTCTGACACTGATAGAAGGAGATGATGTGGATGGGGAGTAGGATGACCAGCAGAGCATCTTCACAGAGCTGCCCACATGATGAACCATAATGCTCCAGCAGAGGTTTAGGGACGACTGGTCCCAGGGTCAAGGTCTTAGGGGCCCGTGGAGTGAAGGGCAAGCTGGAAAAGCTGGTGCAGGTGGAGAGTATCAAAGCCAAGGAGAATTTGGGACTGAGGCTGAAGTTCTTGTTTTCTCAGAAAGAACCCCTTATTTTGTAGGGAAGCCATGAAGGAGAATTTGTTTTGGATAAGGTTTCATTGGGAAGACAGACTGAAGATCTGGTTTATCTCAGAGTGCAGAGTTCACAGGGAACAACACTGCAATTTGAAGAGCTATGGATTTAGAAAGGCACGTTGGAATTGGGTGAACAGACTTGCATGTGGCCCTACCACATAAAAGCTGTGTGATCTCAGACAGCTCCCTTACTCTTTGAGCCTGTTTCCTCATCTCTAAAGGAAGAGTGCTTATCCACTTCCCAGGGATCCTGTGATATGGACTGGTGGAGCTGAACGGGAAAAATCCCCACATGCCCATGGCCCTAACGGCCCTAGGGAAGCTGTTTTCCTTTCTTGTCCTCTTGTGTCAGCCAGCTCACCATCCTCCCCAGAGAGCTCTGTAAGTTCATCCTTCCTTTTAAATATCTTCAGGATTCTGTAGCCTCATGACCTTTCATCAACACCAAGAATGTGCTCTTTTATCCATTCAACTGTCAAGGCCTCTCTCATGGACTGCCCCCACCATTCACCACCAGCTTGAGGGGCCTATAGGTTGGGCTGGGCCTATCCATCTACTGTAGCCAGCATCTGGTGCCAGCCCTTGGTCAGGTGGTATGGCCCTCAAGCTAATGACTGGGCAAAGGGGCCAGGGAGTAGAACAGACAGAAGAAGAAAGTACATGACCAATTCTGGATTTGTAGGCAGTCTCTCCTACTCTTAACCTGAGCTTGGCTTCAGTGCTGCCTTCATCCTAGCTGCTATCCCTCATTTATCTCTGGAGGAGCATTTGAGAGAGCCAGAGCTTTTTCTAAGCCATTTTTGTTTTCTTGTAGTAGTGATCTGGACTAGGAAGAAATTCTGTCCTGGAGGCCGTTGGCTATGTTCTTCTAATTCTCTTGTTTGGAGTTGGTGGGGCAGGGCTTACCTTAAATGTCCAGAACCCAGAAGAGGCTCTCACTGCTGCTGCAGGAGTAAGTAGCCACCACTAAATTCTGCTGCAGACTCTGCAAAGCCCCGAGGCAGCAGATGACAACTGCAAGAGAACAGTGGAGATTCCTGACAAGTAGTTGGCGACCAGGGTTAACAGTTTTCCTTCTCAGTATTTCTGAAGATTTTTCTGTATTTCCTGGGGGAATTTTAGTAGAAACTCTTTTAATTCTTTCATTTTTCAAGGAATAGCTCCTCTATATATGTATACTTGCATATATCCATGATTTGGGGTGTGTGTGTGTGCATGTGCATATGAGAGAGAAAAAGAGAGAGAGAGAGAGAGAGAGAGAGAGAGAGAGAGAGAGAGAGAGA
>NC_034592.1:104102290-104174543 GCF_900095145.1 Mus pahari
CTGAATGCTGGGATTAAAGGCGTGCGCCACCACGCCTGGCTGCTAAAGTATTTTTTTATCTTTTATTTTATTTTTTATTTTTAAGACAGTAAAACTAGCCTCAAACTCATAATCCTCCTGCCTCTGCCTCCAGAGTATTAGGGTTAAAGGCATGTGATAACACACTCAGCTTTTTGTACTTTTAATATTTGTTTTACTCTCATGATTTCCTTATGAGCCAGGTGTGGTGGCACATGCCTTTAATCTCAGCATTAGGAAAGCAGAAGTAGGTGGAACTCTGTGAGTTCAAGGTCAGCCTGGTCTACATTGTCTCTAGATAGCCAGGGTTACATAGAAAGACCCTGTCTCAAAAACAAAACAAAACATCAAAGCAAATAAAAATAAGCAGCAACAAAAAAAATCTGTTTTATTCTTGGGATTTCCTTATGAGAGTAAACTTGGGTTTCTGTAAACCCACAGTTCTAAAAATATGACGGTCTAGTGTCTATTCTCTTCTCCCATACTGTGATGTCATGAGCTGCCTATGACAACACACCTATTTGTTCTAAGCTGCCAGATGTCTGAAGCCCCTTCTACCTTGCTGAATTCAGGAGTGCTCTCAGAGGCATAGACGTCTCCCACCCATTTGTCCTGAGTTTGGTTTGCTTGGGTGACTCTGAGCTTTTTGTCACAGGAGAGTGCTGGAAGAACAGAGTGACAAGGACCAGCAGCCATCAAGAAATGGCGAGATCCCTTCCAGAGCCCAGACAGAACAACAGCAGTGCCATGTGGAGGCTCTGACGCAGCAAGCCAAAGGACAGTGTCGAGTCCAGAAGGAGCTAGAACTGGACCACACACATATCAGTCGGCAGAGAAACGACAGTAGGTGCCCTCCTCTAAGGTCTGCTTCATCTGCCTTTTCCAGCTTCGTGCTGCCAAGCTTCTGCATTCTGACCTTTGTTGTCTTTGTGATATGATGGAATCTTTTGTACTGGGCACTCTCTTCCTTCTTTTAGAGACCTGAAGCTCACACAAGGGGGCTGGAAATAAGCAAGGACTTCTCTATGGCCCCTCAGAATGATGCATCCTCTGCTGACTCCCTCCAATGGCGCACTTGTCTGTGCATTGCCACCCGCCCCACTTGCCCACTGTTTCATTGAGGCCTACACATCTTCCTTTCCTTCCCCTTCAGTGAGGAGGCCCTGTAGCTTCCTCTTGCCATGCCACTCTATCCAACCCTCTTCACTCCTTACAGCTCTAGCCATGGCTGGAGATGTCTGAGTCCAGACAGTCATAGGCAGGAAGTGCTGACCTTCTCTCTGGGTGTTTTTGCTTCCCAGATCAGCAGTGGCTACTCAAAGAAGAGACCTGGCTAGCCAGCCTACGAGAGACACAGCAAGAAGGCTACTGCGGAGAAGAGAAAGAACTCGTGGCCTCTGTGGCACCTGATGCTTGGCTTCCAACAGTTGCTCAGACTCCACCATCCCCACTGGTCCAAAGCCAGAAGAGGGTGGTGCAGCCCCAGTGCTCACCGAGACATACTTCTCGGGCTACAGTTTGGAACATCAGGCAGAAAAAGGTATCGTTCCAGCTGGAGAGAATTATTAAGAAGCGGAGGCTGCTGGAGGCCCGGAGGAGACTGGAGCAGCTCAGTGCCCTCTTCTGGGTCCAGGATGGTGGTGCTTCCAGGGCCCCAGGTTGGGCCCCTAGCTCTAACACCTCAGGCCCAGGTTCTCAGCGGAGCAGCAGACGGACAACTTGCAGTTCTCTGAGTCGCCGACGCCTGCCCCAGCTACACAGGTACCAGTGATGTCACCAGGAGCCATGGCTGGGTTCACCCAGCTTTCCAGTGCTTCCCTCCTGGGGCTTCTCAGCCTGTGAGGCAGCTAGGTGTTTATTCCTCTGCGCCTTCTGGGCTTCTCTTTGTTTGCGTATCTTTTTTTTTTTTTTTTTAAGATTTATTTATTTAATGTATATGAGTACACTGTAGTTGTACAGATGGTTGTGAGCCTTCATGTGGTTGTTGGGAATTGAATTTAGGACCTCTGCTTGCTCAGGTTGGTTCCACTCTCTCAGGCCCAAAGATTTATTTATTATTATAAATAAGTACACTAGCTGTCTTCAGATGCACCAGAAGAGGGCATCTGATCTCATTACGGATGGTTGCGAGCCACTATATGGTTGCTGGGATTTGAACTCAAGACCTTCAGAAGAGCAGTAAGTGCTTTTACCTGCTGAGCCATCTTGCCAGCCCTTGCTTGCGTATCTTAAGAATCAGGCAGCTTCTTACACTTTCAGAGCTGCTGTTGCTTCCAGCTAGCTTCTTCTTTTCAAGGAACTCGCATCATTTGCATGTGTCCAGATGAAGTTTCTTATGTGTCCTGCTTCCACCTCCATCTCACCCCAACCAGTCTTCCTTGATCCCACAGGCTGCTCCACCCTGACCTGACACATGACACTTCCCCGCACATGTTTGGATCTAACTGTTGGCTCCTTCACTCCCTGTCTGCTGTCATGAGATGGGGAGTGTATTATTTCCCAGATTCCTTGGAGTGGAAGCCTTCATCCTGTTCTGTGTGTCCTTGGCCTTGCACAGTAGTCACACAAAGTCTGTTGCTGTCATGTTTTCTCACCTCTTTGTCCTTCAAATAACTGGGCAGGCAAGCCAACTTTTTTACTATGGAAAACATTCAAACATGCAAAATTTTGAGAGACTCATGGAGTACCTATTTTGAGCACTTAAAAAAATGTACTACACTTACTGTAGAGTCCCACCACCTTATCTTCCAAAGGATTTAAAATAATATCACCCCCATATCTTTAAGTATGTACCTCTAAAAATAAAAAACTGTTCTGTCATAACTACAAAATCATACCTGCCAAGATTAGGTTATAGCTTGATAGACACTAATACCTGGGTCACACTCAGTTTTCTCAAGTTACTTGAAGAGTGCCTTGATTTTCCATATCAAGATCTAATTGGGGGGCTGGTGAGATGGCTCAGCGGGTAAGAGCACCTGACTGCTCTTCTGAAGGTCCTGAGTTCAAATCCCAGCAACCACATGGTGGCTCACAACCAATGAGATTTGACTCCCTCTTCTGGATTGTCTGAAGACAGCTACAGTGTACTTACATATAATAAATAAATAAATCTTTAAAAAAAAAAGATCTAATTGGATTTATAAACTACATGTCACTGTTAAGTCTGAAGTTACTATAGTCATTCTTTCCTATTTCTTCTTATCAGTATGCAAAATGGGTCAGCTCTGTAGATGATACCACACCACAGATTCATCTGCTTGATCCTTTATAATATTAAAATTGTTCCTGTTTTCCTCACATAGCCAATTGCTTGAAATGTAGGTCAGTTAAACTTTTCCCTAAGATAAAGCAGTTGGGGGTGGGGATTGAGTAACATGTATCTGAGACTTCTGAAAGCCAGGGCTTGTTGTCAACAGTCTGCTTTTGTGTATTGATCTGAGGAGTGCTGGACACAGTGAGTGGGCGGCTTGTTTTTGAACCTCTTTCAGAGTAACTAAGTAGAATGCCACATTCCTTGTATTGTCACAGGAACATTACTATTCTAAGATGGCTTTCCTTATCTTCACAGTGCTTTCATGAACTGGGATCCTTCTGCCATGTCACCACCTGTGCCTGAGCTGACTCACCAAATGCTAGAAAAATCCTTGTCAACTGATTTCATTCCTCCAAGGGCAGGACGCCTGGGCAGGAACAGCCTCCATTCATTGTGGTGGAGGAAGTTCTCTCCAGCCAGGAGAGCCTCTACCCAAAGCACCCATCTCACTGTGAGCCACAAATCTGTCAGTAGTCAAGAAATTGAGTCACTGGGTAAGCAGCCCTGTCAGATGTCATCCCAGGGCCAATCAACTAAGAAACAAAAAACAAGGGACGGTTCAAGGACCTTCATCCCTTCATCCACGTGGGCTAAGGGACTAACAGCCTCTGTCAGCACACAAACTGGGTGGACAAAAGAAGGGAGCTGTGGGACCTACAAGACTCCCAAGGAAACTACTTCCCAGTCTACGGATCTCAGTGGATTGGAGCCAGCAGCTGGGCATAGGAAAGTCGTCAAGTCTTTTCAGGCAGAATCCAAACCCCCACCTCCAAGCAGGGCATCAAAGAAGCATCCGAGGGCGTTGGCAGCGAGGGCCAGGGACTTCGCCAAAACGTTCTCGCGTTTGCCTCAGGGCAGCCCTTTAAAAGACCAGCCTCGTGCAGGGCATCCAGACACACCAGCCTCCTTCACAGATTCTAGACCTATAAAGGGCCGTGTAAGGGAAGAGGACAGAGGTTTATCTGACACCGAAAGCAGCTACTCGGTGGATTCTCTCTCTTATGTCTGTGCCCAAGTCCCAGAGAAACTGCTGAAACCAGAGGGCCTTCAGGGAAAATGGAAGCTCCCAGATCCAGAGAACTCTGAAAGTGACAACAGTCAAATATCTGAGGATTCAATTGCTGGGAAGGGGCATGGAAGCCTCTCAACAAACTCTAGAGGTGAATATTCCATGAAGGACCATGGGCATTCAAGGGCCAGAACTTCAGCCTCTGTGCGGGGTCTCCCCATGCCCTCAGACAGTAACTTATATACTCAAAAATATAGGAGCTTTTCTTTGGACAGCCTGATTGACCCTGAAAATAGGCAAGGGGAACCTTTCCTTGGTTCTGCTGATGAGATGCCTACAGAGACTTTTTGGCATCTGCAGAATGCCACCCTGTCTTCAGTAGACCAGGAGGCAATGGCTAGGTCTAGCCCTACCAACCATAGAATGGGAGTTGGGGTGAATGTTCTCTTGCCAAAGAGCAATTCATTTTACCTTGATCCTCAGTTCCAGCCCTCTTGTGATCAGCTTGAGTCAGAAATGGAGGCAAGCTATTCCGAACACACCAACCCTCTCCGAGGCATTCAACTTGCAAGAGAGAGCCCCCTGTTATCTGTGGATTCATGGTTTTCTTGTGACTCTAAGATCAGTCCCAGCAGTCCCTCAGGGGTCATACATTCTTTATGTCCAAATCCTGACATACATGAAATTCAGCCACATGGTGAGAAGCCCAAACACTGGCTAAGCATTGAAGAAGTAAAGCCACTAGGTACCTGCAAACTCCCCCAAAGCAGTACTGAGCCACCTTGCAGTTCAGATTTGTATGCAACCTCTGTTTCTGATACATCCAAGCCCTCAGTTTCTGAAAGCCAAGGACTCCTTCAGCCAGGAGCTGATGGATTCTTTCAGGGCAGAGAAATGCCTGACATGACCAACCAGGGCATCTCTGAAGAGTCTCACAATTCTGACATGTCAAGCATGTTGGCTCCCTCTACCACGTCATTCACTCATGTATGTAGTATTAATAAGAAGGACTGGGCTGCCCTTCATCAAGAATATCTCCTTGAGCTCTCTGATTCTGGTTTTGAGGCTGTAGGAGAGCCCAGGCCAGCTTTCCCCTTCCTGGAGGAAGACTCCAGTTCCCTGACTGAAGCTTCTGATAGAGTAGACACTCACTTGCCAACTGGCCCTGGGTTATCTAGAAATTTAGATTTCAGCTCCTTTCCAGTCCACATATCCAAAATGGGGCACTTAAGAACAGAGAAAGATCATGACAGTCGGAGTGCCAAGGTAGAAAGCGCTTCTGATCTCTTCAGTACTGTTGAGAGGATGAGTTCTAATGGGACATACCCAGCAGACGTCGAGTCACTGACTTCTGGATCTATAAATGCACAGCCCTATACAGCAGGAAATGTGATGCCAAGTTCCATGACCGAAGCATGGGAAGTCAGTCATGCCAGCTTAGAAGGATGCCTTCAGGGTGGCAGACATTCTGCACTGATAACTTCCTCTGGGCAGAAGAGGGCTTATCACAATCATGACACCTTAGCCACTGAAGGAGACTGCTTACCTCAAGTTGGGGCTCTTCTCAGGAAAAATACTACAGTTCAACCAGGACTATTAAGTCACAGCGGCCACCAGCACCCCCTACTGGAAGAGGAGGCAGCTTCCCAGCAGTGCACCGATGAGGAAGTAGCCAGAGCACACATAGATGCTTGTTGTACTTTCCCTTCCGGTCCTGAGCTGTTCCTGCACTCTGCCCACTGGAGCTCTTTCCCATCCTCCCTGCAGCCGCCTCCCCTGGAAACATTCTATGTAACCAAAAGCAGGGATGCCCTGACAGAAACTGCCTTAGAGATTCCGGCCTGCAGAGAAGCCTGGGTGCCATCCCCACCCCCTAGGGAAGCCTGGGGCTTTGGTCATAGCCATCAAATCTCCCAGAAGGCTCACTGGAAAAAGAATTTGCCCAAGTTGTCCCCAAGTCAGAATTCTAAGATTGATTTACCTCAGCAGACAACAAAAAGACCGACAGATCTGGACACAGGCGAAGGCACTGAAGAACTGGGGAAGCACTCGAGAAATATGAGAGAGGAAGAAAACCATGATTCTGCTGACTCTTTGGTTGCTCAGAACAGACAGCACCTCCCTCCTACCAAATCCAAAGCTTGTGAGTGTGGAAATCACCTTGGAATTTTAAATAAGGAATACACCCTCTCAGTCCACGAGAACCCAGAAGGAGCCTCTGCGTGGCATCACTGCAGTGTTGCCTTCAATGGCTCTGAGTCAAAGACTTTGCTCTTCATTTGTGATTCCAAGGCAAGTGGGGAAGAACAGAGTCCACTGCTGCCACAGATACAGTCCGGTGGTATGCGCAGTCAGTCTCCTGGAGCCAGGTCTGATTTCATTGGCAAAATCACCAATTTAGACCTGGAAAAGGTCATACCGGATGAAACTGCTGTCTCTTTGAAATCAAGATCTCTCCACTGTCTAAGCAGCCCTGTGAGCTTGGCAGGAGGTGGAAGTCCAACCCACAGGTGGGAGGGGACGAATGAAACTGTGCTTCTCAGAGACGTGATTTCCAAAGACATCCAGGAAGAGTTTAGTCTTCCAGGAACTCAGTATATCTGTGAAAGATGCCATCTAGTTATATGCTCTCAGGAAAGAGAGCCCACTGAATGCAAGGCCCATGGACAGTCACAAGAAGTACGGTCCAAAGAAGAGCCTTTGGAAGAGAAACAGAATGAAAGAGTTAATCATATCGACGAAATGGCCAGGCTGATCAGGAGTGTAATGCAGCTGGAAACTGGCATCTTAGAAATTGAATCCAAGCAGAATAAGCAGCTTCATGCTTCCCACAGGCCAAGTACAGAGCTTATGCTCCAGGACTTAGAGGGCAAGGAGAAGGCTGACCATGTCCCCAAGCCAGAAAGTTCTGGAGAACATTTATGCTTTGAGGATCAGCCATCTTTTCCAATACAGATAAAGGGTGGTATCTTTGAAGACAGCAGCACTAGAGAAGTAGAGGTTAACAATACAACTAGTAATAATAATACCCAGATTCAGAAACTCAGATCAAGGGAATATGTACAAACGAGGGGGTCTGAGAGCGAGCCCTCATGCCCGCCACCTGGAGCAGACAGACTTGCTAGGGACACATGTGATTCTTTGGGGAAAGGCACAGCTCTCAGAAAGCCTAGCAACATTTCCCTTCACTCTAGGACAATGAGAGCATTAGCTAGAGCTCTGCCATTGCAGCCCAGCATAGAGAGACACGAGAAGGACAATGAGCTTCTAAAAGCATCAGCAAAATTCCAAGGCCAGACTTGGTCCTTGGAAAGTCTTGAGGAACTGGAGAGTATGGAAAGTTTTCAGGAAAGCCAAATTGTTGTAGTCCCAAGTGGTTCAGAATTGGAGAATGCAAAAACTCAAGGAGGAGTTGAAGAAATGACTGTGGACAGGAGAGGGAGCCTACAGGAAAAAGAGGCTATGGTCTCATCGATTCAGAAAGTTTCTACTCCCAGCCAGCACTGGAAGGGCACATTTTTCAGCCAGGAGGCTGTTTCCCCATTCCATAACCAGACAGCCTTCTCTGCAGCTCTTCCTCATGGAGAGCTGAGTGGTACCCAACCTGTGCATTCTCTAGGCTTCCCAAGAAGCGGTTTGCATGGCTCTGATACCAAAGGCATCTCTTCATTTGAGTACATATTAGAGCCTGTGATGTTGAAAACTAATAGAAATTCTTTGGCAACTGGAGTAGGGGATCAGGATCACATTGGAGAGACCAGAAGCAGGAGCCCACAGGAAAGTGCTTCAGGAGATGTTTCTACCACACACACTCCCTGGGGTGGATCTGTAATGCCCGTGGTCATGAGAGCTAATGGTCAGACTGTTACACCAGACAGCACTCTCCTAAATGCAGAGGACTGGATAACAGTAAGCACTAGTTCCCAAGAAGACCAGGAAGGGGGCTTCAGGGATACCTCCACAGGCTCAGCTACCCAGGAGACTTTGGATTCTGAGGCCGAGGCAACTGTACAAAAAGAAAGAAAAACCAGTTCCTTGGACAGGATCTCAAGGCAAGCTGAAAAGAGAGTCAGTTTCCTCTTACAAGAAGATAGTAACCAGGGTGAAGAGGAAAGGCAGAAGGCAGAGGAGAAGTCAGAAGACCAACAACTTCCTAACTCTGCTTACTTAACGCCTGTGTCTGTACTGAAGGGACCTGATCCAGAGCCTCTGCTGCTACCGGACTCCTCTATCCATGCATCCCTATGCTTGGGTATCTTAGCAGAGATCAGACAGGCAAAAGCACAGAGGAAGCAGCTTAATGACTTTGTGGCTGAGGGGACAGCCCTTCCTTATGAGACTTCCCAAGAAGCTGAGTGTTTTTCAGAGGCTGCTGGTAAGCCTCAGACACAGAAGGCTAGGTTAGGGTGGGATAGCGCCAGGAATGATGCTAAAGTACAAAGACTGCATGAGGCATCTCCAACTGCTGTGTCTGCAGACCTCTTGGCTGATGAGAGGAAAGCCCAGGCCACTGCAGGGAGCTTTCATCATCTGCCCAATCCTGAAACTGACAGAGAACCACAGCATCATTTGCTGGCTTCCCCTCATGTTGTTTCAGAGCTAGAAGAAAGATATTGCACTGGAAAACCAAGACAATTTTGCGGAGCAAGTGGATGGTCTGATTCTTCTGAAGTCATAGAGATAAGGAAAGAAGCGTCTAGAACAAAGTCATCTGTTGGTCCTTTGCCCTCAGACAGGCTTCTTTCTATACCAGCTGCAGAGCAGGATGGCAGGGTGGGATCAGAGAAAGTGTCTGTCTTACCTTCTCAAACTTCTTGTGATGCTCCTGGCAGGATTCTGCATGGGCAAGGTCAGTTGGCTGCACAGGAGATTGTAAAGGGTATATCCTTTGGTGGGAAGGACAGTATCCAGGGTCATCAGGAACCTAGAAGTCTAGATAGCACACATGGAGGAGGCTCAGGTAAGATCTCATTGACCACACAGAAAGGAAAAGCAGTCTTTTCTGAGTGTCTGTCTGTGATGTGTACTGTTGATAATGCTGTAGACCTTTCTCGGCCTAAGCAAGACCATGTTCATGGCTTGGATGCTTCTACTGGCTTAGAAGAAATGAAGGCAAGTCCAAAGTCATGTGCTGTTCACCCTGAAGCTCCAAGAAAGGTTGAAGGAGAAGCTAACATACGTCATCCTGTTAAGTGGAAAAATGTTCACTCTGGTCTGGCAGTAGCATGTGGGGGTGACAGCAAAAATCCATGGTCAACTCCATTTCTAGATCAAAGACCAAGCCTGCATCCCAGTGGAGTTAGAGAAGAGGCTCCAGGTCCATGCCCAAAAGACTGCCTTGTCTTTGAGAGGAACACTGGAGGCAGCAGGCCACTTGGCTCTTCTTATGAGGAGGCAGAGAACAGAACTATTCCTTGCCCTCACTTAAGTGGTTCTCAACCTATTGCTGCTGTTTACGCATGCTGCTCTCATTCCTCTCCTCTGCCATGCTATAGAGATGGTGTCCTTAGGAAGGGAACCCCCTGGGCTGCTCCTCACCCTGACCACTCACCTTGCATAGTACCATCTAGGGTCTGTGAAGTGGACGGAGCAGGAGAGAGCTTTTCTCCAGTGTCTTTGGCACATGGCCTCAAGCACAAATGTGGGTCAGTAGACAACAGCATTCCCAACCCACCCACTACAACTCCTGTCTCCTCTCCAGCTCAAAACTGCAGCTGCCTTTCCATCTCAGCAATGAGGGCAAGTTCCCTCACCCACACATTTGCTAGGGGAAGGTCAGTGGAAGGTTCTGGGGAAGAGACTACAGGGAATAAGGCCAGCACTGCCCCTGAGGATACTTTTCCATCCAGTCCTGCAGGCATGAGCTCTGAGCCACTGAGAACTTTGAAGAATAACTCTGTGGATGAGAATGGACAAGCATCCCAAACCATGCCAGAACCTCTTGCGGTGACTCAGGGACCACGTACCCTAAATGCAAATGAATCTGTTGACAGTAAGCTGGTGATAGCAGCTCAGTTTGGACATTTAGAAAACACTATCAAATGCTGTTCAGAAAAGATGCAACCATCCACTAAGGTCAGGGGTCACAGTTGCTCAGGTCCCCAAGCCCAATTTGTAACCATGTTGAAACCTACCTGCCACCCTAAGATTGAGACTTCATGGGAAGAGGAAGAACAACAGAGAGACCAGGTCTCAGGAGATGGCAAAGACCATGCCCAGGTCAGAAATCTAGTACCTTCTAACGTTGGTGGCTTTGATGGCTGTCAGACTAGAGATGGTGAAACCAAGTCTTCTGTGCCCCAGACTTTCTTTTCAGACTTTGAAGCCCAAACGGAACCATCACAGCCTGCTGCCCAGACTCATAGCCAGCACTGCTCTGATAGGAAGCAGCTGCCTCGCAGCCACCACAGGCACTTGCTTCCTGTGATTGCAATCTTCTCTGGCCCCAAGCACGCCAAGTACTCTCCTAGCCCAAAGTTTCATATGGTCAGCTCATCTCGGTCTCTTCAAGAACTAAATTTGAGTGTGGAACCTCCATCCCCAACAAATAAAGATGCACAGGGGCCAGATAGCTTGTGGAGACCACATCTCAGGGGTCATTCCTCCGAAAAGCCAGTATCAACATCTCTGAAGACTCAGGATTACAGTCAGAAAGCTTTGTGTAACTTGAACAATAGCTCCACTGATCACAGGTCCTTGAACCCTGTCATTCCTCCTTACCCAACGTCTTCCACTGTGTCATGTATGCCAACCCCTGAGTTCTTGACCACCTGGATGCCTGGTGCTTTGGAACAGGCCCATCAAGGAAAGAAAGATAAACTGAGTGTCCAGTGTATGCCAGAGAATTGGCATTCTCAGACGGACAAAGAAATGCTGCACTTTGGTTCTAGTGAATTAAGTCCCTCTGTCCTGCCCTCATGTCCACAGGGACCTGTGCATATTGGTTGGAAGCAATATGTATTTGGAAGTGCAGTTGATGTCTCTTGTAGCCAGAAACCCCAATGCCTAATACAATCAAATATGGCTCAGCATTCTAGCATGGACAATGTCCTAGAAGTCAAGAAATCTCCATTTCACTCTCATCCCAAGTCTGATGCCCAAACCCAGGATTTGCCAAACATACACAGTAACATTGAGAATGACCAAAGTTCAAATGAGCTCCCTCTGGCTGGAGGGAGTGCCACAGCTCAGGTAGATGAGATTGTACTACTCTGCCCAACAGAGACAGGCTGTGCTGGGGCGGAGGCCAGTATGAATACCTTTGAGCAGAGAACACAGGCCCTGGGCAGCAGGTGCCACTGGAGTTGCACTGATGTCTCTGTTCAGCCTGAAGCCAGGACAATGTCAGACTCTGAGCTAGCCTCCTGGACCAGCATGCACAACCTGTCTGTCCACCTTTCACAGCTTCTGCACAGTACTTCAGAGCTGCTTGGGAGTCTCTCACATCCAGGTGTAGTCATGAAGGAACAGAATGTCAAGAGTGAATCCCTAGATGAGGCCCAACAGGCCCTCATAAGGGACGGTTCTGCTCTGACCACCGTGGATGAGGGCATCCAGACAGACCTGGCCTTACCTCCTTTGGCCTTCCAGAACCCAGAGATCAAGTCTGAGGAGGTCAGTGTGATCCTTGAAGTGATGGACTCGGGAATCACCACTGTGGCTCAAGAAAAGGGAGATGTCCCAGTGGTGTTTCAGAAGCGGGAGGCCGAGGAAGCAGCAGCACCTCTAGGTCTCCATGAAGGAAGCACCCATGATAAGCTGCAGAACCCTCCTGTTCCCCCCGTACCACACTTGAGGTTCCAGAAAGCTGATCTTGGGCAGAACTTTACTTTCATGAGCCCCCCAGCTTCTCCTGATGGTTCCCCACCTCCCAGTCTGCAGCCAGAGGAATCTTGCATGGTGGTCAATATGCCCAGAATCTCCCCCCACTCAGGGCTTTTCCTTGGTGCTTCCGAGTCCACCCAGGAGCCTAAAACCCAGAAAAGGTGGTGTGGCTCGAGTGCTGTGCTGGTGGATAGGGCTTCCTCTCCGATCCTTACGTTTAGTGCCAGCATCCAGGAGCTGAGCAAACCCTTAGCCTGTGTGACTCTATCAGTTCCCTCAGCTCATCCTCTTGAAGACTTCCAGAAGCTTGACATCAATTCAGACCTCGCTGTTGGTGACCCAAGACCTCCAGTGGATAATTCTCAAGCCAGCGATGAGTCTGGTGACTCTCAGAGAGCTGAGTCTCTGGACAGAGGAGGCAAGAGCCCCTTAGGAAAAAGCCCTGAGAGATTACTTCTTGATACTAGCTCCCCATGCAGCCCACAGCAGAGCTCTAGTCTCCAAGTTAGTGTCTTAGGAACGGCCCCTCAGCAGCTTCAGCCTGAGAGCACCACTGGAGACCAAAGCAAATTGCCATCTCCACCACCAGGGCACAGGAACCCAAAGCTAGATGACAGCTGTGTGACTGAGAAGGTGACTTCTATAGAGCATGGTCCACTAAGGCCCAGTCAGTGGCAGAGCAGGGCAGCAAATAAAGGCTCAGAGTTTATGGTGGTGCCACAACCCAATCTGAATCAACCTTCTTCACGGAGAGGTCTTCAGCCCGTTAGCCCTTGTCAGATCTCTGATTCTACAGGGATTCAAAGTCCTGCGGTAGACCCACCTCAGGCCTGCCACCCTGTGGGGCTGCTCTGTTCTGGTTCACATATGCATGTGGCCCCTGGTCCCCAGCATTACAACCTCAGGGATCCCCCAGTTCATAACAATTTTAATAACTTGTATGGAGTTCAGAAAGGACCTTGCGGAGGTCTGCATGTAGGTAAAAGTTTAGAGGTCAGATGTGACTCCAGTTCTGTAGGGACACAAAGGCCCCAGCAGCCTTCTGAAAAATATAGCCAGAACCTGGATTGGCTTCAATTGGAGCACATCCCCTTACAAGCTGGGGTTCAGAAGCTCTCTCTCAGTGTGGAACTCACAGAAGCAAAACTACACCATGGCTTTGGGGAGACGGATGCCCTGCTGAAGGCGCTGCAGAGTGGGACAGGGGAGATGCTTGCTCCTCAAGAGCCTGCTGTTCCCTCCAGTGAGGGGTTCTACACTAGGTAAGGGCCCTGGGCCTGAAGGGCAAAGGATGGGCAAGATGAACGTCAGGGTGAAGACCATGTATGAATCAGTCACATTTTGTTTTAGGCAAAAAAAGACTCTTGAGACCCTCAGGAGGCAGAGGGCTGAGCGACTTCATAACTTCCGTCGCACGCGAAGCCTCAGTCCCCAGAAACTGGGCTTTCTGCCCAGCAAGGATTTCCCTACCTGGGAACTCGACTTGCCCAGCAGACGCCAAGAATACCTGCAGCAGCTGAGGAAGCATGTCGTGGACATCACTAGGTAAGGGAGAACCTGGAGTCCGAGGAAGCAGGCTCTGTGGGAGCTGGAAGTTGACCATCCAGAGACTCTTCCAGGCCTCTGGAAAAACTGAGGTAGATGAGTCTGGGACAATGGAAATGGGATGTATAGGAAGGAATGGGACACAGAGTGCAGAAGATGGGCAAAGAGAAGTATTGGACAGAGAGACTCCTATATGTTACTCAATCTGTGTGCTGGGGCTGTAGAATGGCTTGTTCCTCCTTAGAAACCTCTCCTAAGAATGTTAAATGATGACCCTGTAGGCCACAGGAGATTGTGCTGAGCCAGGAGGGGTGGGCAGGACATCCTTCTGTGTGCTTGCCATGTTAGAAGGTGTCTTTTCACCTTGTGGACTTCTCTAGAATCCCAGAACCAGCACCAAGATTAGCTCGCCCTCCCTCGGACATTGAGCTCATGCTTCAAGAGTATCACCGGGCTCGTGAAGAGGCCAAGGCGGAGATTGCCCAGGCTCAAAATCGGCTCAAGGAAAGGACTGAACAAGAAAAGATGAGAATCCGACAGCAGATCATTTCCCAGCTGCTGAAGGTGGGGAATGAGGCAGTCCTCTGCCTTAGGACAGGTCTGGAACCTGGGCCAGACCTTAGACTCTGGTAGCCTTCACTCTGCCTGTTTGTGAGTCTGGGGTAGGGTTCTGCTTCCAGCCCAAAGCTGGACTCACATTCCCTTTACGCTCATCGGGGCACTGCTGCCCCAGACCAGTGTGAGAGGAGAGGCTTCTGTGTGGAGTCAGGGATGTGGGGAAGAAAGCATGGAGAGTTGTGGCTTCTGGAAAGTAGGTGGGAGGCTACAGCAGGAGGCTCTGGGAGGTAAGTGGTGACAGCTGTGGAGGTGACAGGGAAGGGAGAGGATGTGGTAGTGCGGTATCATCAGAAGCTAGTTTATCTGTTGTCTTCCAGGAAGAGGAGAAACTCCAGACTCTAGCCAACTTCAGCTCCCTGTACACCAGCTCCAATGGAAGCATATCTTCTGGTGTCACATCTGGTTACAACAGCAGTCCAGCCTTCTCAGGCCACCTCCAGTCCCTAGAGGTTTCGGTAAGTGGGCAGACATCAGAGCTTCTGAGATGGAATGTATAGGACCAGCTCTCTCAAGGCCCCGCTGCTGTGGGCCCTTCCTGTGTGGTGTGCCTTCCTCTCACTTTATTCTTGCGGTTCTGTGGTTTGCTCTTTTTTTTTTTTTTTAAGTTTTGTTTTGTTTTGAATTTTGTGTGTGTTTGTTTCTGTATAGGTACATGTGTGTGAGTGCTGCTGCCCACAGAGGCCACAGGCCTCAGGTCCCCTGGAGCTGGAGTTACAGGTGGTTGTGAGCTTTCTAATGTGGGTGCTGGAAATGGAGCCTGTGTCCCCTACGACAGTAGTACACACCTGGGCATGGTGGTGCAAGCTTTTAATCTTAGCACTCAGGAGGCAGAGGCAGGTGGATGTTTGTAAGTCTAAGGCCAGAAGGCTCTTCATCCAGGACAGCCAGAGAGCTACAGACTGAGACCCTGTCTCAAAACAAAAACAAAATCAAACAAACAAAAACCAACAACCAGTACATGTTAAGTTTTGTTTTTATCCTTTAAAAAAAAATAAAAAAGGTTTATTGGTTTGGTTTTGTTATAGTTTTTTTATTTTGCATTTATTTATTTTGAGACAGGGGCTCACTGTATATAGCCCTGGCTGGCTTGGAAATTCACTATGTAGATCAGGTTGGCTTTGAACTCAGAGAAATTCACCTGTCATTGCCTCTGCCTCTTGAGTGCTGGAATTAAAGGCATGTGCCATCATGCCCAGCAAGATTTATTTTTCTTTTTTGTATGGGTGTTGCCTGCAGATATGCCTATGTACCACAAGAGTGTCTGGTGCCTATGGAAATCAGAAGAGGGCATCCGATCCCCTGGGACTGGAATTACAGATTGTTGTGAACCACCATATGGGTGCTGGGTATCAAACCCAGGTCCTCTGAAAAAGCAGACGCTGCTCTTCCTCTCTCCTCTCCCCTGCCTCTCCCTACTACCTCCCCTCTCCCTCAGATCCAACCCCCTTCTACTTCTCTTCAGAAAAGAGCAGGCCTCTCAGGGACATCAACCAAACATGGCATAACAAACTATAATAAGATCAGGCACATAGCACCGCATCAAAGCTGGACAAGGTAACCCACTAGTAGAGAAAAGGTTCCACACGCAGGCAAAAGAGCCAGGAACAGCCCCTGCCCCCACAGTTAGGATTTCCAAAAGAACCCCAAGCCACTCAGCCATAACATGTATGCAAAGGACCTAGGTCAGACCTCTACGGGCTCCCTGATCTCTGTGAGTCCCCCCCCCCCACGTCCCAGTCAGTTCTCGTGGTGTGTCCCTGACCCCTCTGGTTTCTCATCCTATCCCTACCCCTTCCAGGACTCCCAGAGCGCCACCAATGTTTGGCTGAAGTACTCTGCAGTAGATCCCAGTTGCTGAAAGAAGTCTTTCTGGTCTCTGATGACAGTTCTGCTAGGCTCTGGTCCCACAACACTGCAGGCAGGACAACCCGTGGGTCGAAGGTTCTGTGGCTGGGTTGGCATCCCAGTGCTGCTCTTAACACTGAGCCTTCTCTCCAGGCCCAACTTAAGCTTTTAAAACAGTAGATGCTATTTTAGGATAAGGTAGTAAGTAAAATGGTGTTGCCTTTAGACTGTTTAGAGACTTAAGATTGTAGAGAGATAAGAATATTAAGCAGCTGTTGTTGCCCTAAGCAAACTGCAGAAATGCTAAGCCAGCGTAATCTGTGGTTTGTCCAAATCTACAAGGTCAAGGACACCCTGAAGAGACTGTTGGAACTGAGACTGGAGGGATGAAATTCAGAAGAGCTGAGCAGTGCTAGTGTTGGGAGAGAGGCAGCCTAAGAAGGAAGGCCTGGAAAGAGAGTGTGAATAGCTAAGCAGGAGTAGAGGATAGAGCGGGGTGTGTGAGTGGTGAGTGGCAGTGAGTGGCAGGAGAGTGTAAAGCGACCAGGCTGGCCGCTTTTTGGACTGATGGTGGTACTCCACAGAAAGGAGTTTTTTAAAAGCCGTTGAAGTGATAGAAAACACACATACACACACACACACACACACACACACACACACACACACACACACACTCGAGTTTCTACTCTCCCCAGTGGTATCTGTTCAGCTACACTCTCTGGTGTTTGTTTGGGGACCTTTGTGAAGCATCAGTTGGTTGTGGATATAAGATTTATATCTGGGTTTTCAGTGGTCTGTGTATTTTGATGTCAGTTTTTGTTCCTATGGTTCTTTAGTATGCCTTGAACTCAAGCATTGTGAAGCTTCCAGCTGTGCTCTTTTTTTTTTTTTTTTTAAAGATTTATTTATTTATTATATATAAGTACACTGTAGCTGTCTACACCATGTGGTTGCTGGGATTTGAACTCCGGACCTTTGGAAGAGCAGTCGGGTGCTCTTACCCACTGAGCCATCTCACCAGCCCGCTGTGCTTTTTTTTTTTTTTTTTCGGTTTTTCGAGACAGGGTTTCTCTGTGTAGCCCTGGCTGTCCTGGAACTCACTTTGTAGACCAGGCTGCTGCTTGTGGACGTTGTACATCGTGGTGCGCACTAGGCTCCGCACCACGATGTACAACGTCCACAAGCAGGCTTTTTCTTTCTTATTCTCTCTCTCTCTCTCTCTCTCTCTTTCGGTTTTTTGAGACAGGGTTTCTCTGTGTAGCCCTGGCCTGCCCTGGAACTCACTTTGTAGATGAGGCTGGCCTCGAACTCAGAAATCCACCTGCCTCTGCCTCCCAAGTGCTGGGATTAAAGGCGTGAACCACCACCGCCCAGCTCACTTTGACTTTACTATTTACACTAAATCCCTTGTATTAGTCAGGGCTCTCTAGAGTCACAGAGTTTATGGGTAGTCTCTGTATAGTAAGGGAATCTGTTGATTCCTTACAGTCTGCAGTCCAACTCCCTTACAGTGGTCAGCAGCAGCTTTGAATGGAAGTCCGAAGATCTAGCAGTTGCTCAGTCCCACAAGGAAAACAGGCAAAGAGAACAAATCTTCCTTCTTCCAATGTCCTTATGTAGGTGTGGCCCAGATTAAAGGTATGTGCCTGGATCTGGGACTTGCTTTGACCTTGAACTCAGAGATCTCCTTGTCTTAATCTTCTGGCATTCATAGCCACTATGCCTCAAGCTCCATGCCAAGATCCAGGTCAGAAACTTGTATCTCCCAGCCTCCAGATTAGGATCACTGGAGAGCTTCCCAATTCTGGTTTGTAGTTCATTTCAGATACAGTCAAGTTGACAACCAGGAGTAGCCACTGCACCCCTCCAGTGATGGTCTCCTTCCTGCTGCCACCATGGTACAGGTGGCTTTTCACATACTGACCCTGGGTTTTATGCATTTGGTAGAGGGCCTGTATAAGTTATTTCTCTGCTGGAGAAATGAGCCAATTTTAGGCATATTAGAGTATATATAAAGGCAGGTTTATTGGGAAACTACTCTTTGGCACACACCCACTGAGAAAGAAAGGAGAGAAAGGTAGGTGGGAGAGACCAAAATGTCTGGACTATATAGGGAAGAACTTCTGGGAGAAGGGCAGCCCAGCCTCTGGGCTTGAAAGTTCAGAGTAGAGCGTTGGGTATGCCAGATAGGAAGTGAGGGATGCTGGGAGAACATGGAGGCCAGGTCTGCTTTAGTGTGTAAAATATGCACCTCAGCCCCCTGTCCCAGGTCTGAAACCCAACAGGCCCCATGCCCAGGTACTGGTTATTCTCATTGCTGTGGCAACTGATCTGCAGTGAAGGTTTTCTAGCTGCTGTCTATTGCTGTAACCTCTTGAGTTCTGTTCTGTTGCTATGAAGAAAGACACCATGACCAAGGCAACTCTTACAGAAGCAAGCATTTAATTGTGGGGGTTTCCTTACAGTTTCAAGAGCTAAGTCCATGGTAGAGAACATGACAGCAGGCCAACATGGTGCTGGAAAAGATCTGAAAAGAGAGTAACACTGGCATGGGCTTTTAAAACCTTCAAGCCCATCCCCAGTGGCACACTTCCTGCAACAAGGCCACACCTCCTAGTTCTTTCAAATAGTGTCACTTCCATGGTGATCAGCAGTATCACCCTGGATGAGTCTAAAGGCTTGAAGGCCTTGGCGGTCATACTTATTCAAACCACCATAGTATCCAACGTCCTGAAGTTGAATTGCAATTTGGAATAGTGGAAGGCATTCTGGATCTCGTTCTGAGTATCCTCTGTTCTGCAGGAGGACTCTCAAATGCCAGATTCCCAAGACACTTGGATAGGGGACTGGCGGGGCCGGTCCACAGTGAGGAACAGTTACCTGTATCTGACTGGGTCTTCCTGGAAGAGCTTAGCCCACAGTGAGTATAAAGCTCAGGGGATGATGTCTGCACGATTTACTGGCCCAAGATTCTTGGCCCTGTATCACTGTCCCACTGCCCTGGCGTTCAGGTCATTGCAGAACCTTCATCTCTTTGTTGTAGGCCGCAGAGCCTCGATGGGCAGTGGCTGCTTTTCTCCCTCCAGCCTATCCAGCTTAGGGACCTGCTTCTCGTCCCCCTACCAGGACTTGGCCAAACACATTGTCAACACATCAATGGCTGATGTGAGTCTCTGGATCTATTCATCCCCCTTCCTGTTGCTATAGCTGGAATTATGTTGGATGGGGAGGGAGATGAAAGGAGCCAGGCAGATTAGGGCCACCAAGGCACTGAGGCTTCAGGAACTCTTTAAGTTGACAAGTGGTCTTTTAGTAAATGTTAGCCAGACTGATGAACCTAGAGGCCTAGCTTCTACTCTTTGCTCCCAGATAATGGCTGCTTGTTCAGATAATCTCCACAACCTCTTCATCCGCCAGGCAACAGATGGCTGGAAGTGAGTTGTTTTGCCATGCTTTGGTCCTTCCGCATTATCCCCCTCCTCCTCTGCTCAGCTCCCTGGCACACCCCATGCTAGCAAATTCCTTCCTGACTATTTCTTGCCTCTGTTGTCCCCAAGCTATCAGGGTGAGGAGCAAGAGGTACAGCTTTACTACAAGGAATTCTCTTCCACTCGACATGGATTCTTGGGTGCAAGTTTGGTGTCCCAGCCACTGTCTCAAGTCTGGGCAGCTGTGAGTGATCCCACTTTGTGGCCTCTGTATCACAAGCCCATCCAGACAGCAAGGCTACATCAGCGAGTGACCAACAGCATCAGCCTGGGTGAGTCTAAGGGCTTGAAAGCTTCCAAAGGCCCGGCAGGGAGTCAGAGGTAGCGGCTCGAAGCAGCGCTGTTGGGAACTCTAGACTTCTCTGTAAGACTGCTGGGGATCCAGTTATGGAGTAAAGCAGGGGTTTCTGAACACTGAAGAACTAGTATTCAATCTGTCTTTCTAGTGTACTTGGTGTGCGATACCACACTGTGTGCACTGAAGCAGCTGCGAGATTTCTGCTGTGTCTGCGTGGAAGCCAAAGAGGTACCCATGTTGGGGTGGTAAAATGTTATGGGATGAACTTAGTGCCGTGAGGTGCAATTAGTGGGGTGGCTTGAATGCTGATGGTATTACCTCCAGTCACTCTAACTATACTCACACCTGTCCGTGTTTTGTCATTGCACAGGCAGGACTCACATATATCTCTGTCCCTAGGGGTGCCTATCAATCATGGCAGCTCAGTCTGTGTATGATGCATCCATGCCAAGACCTAGCAGAAAAATGGTCCGAGGAGAGATCCTGCCCAGTGCTTGGGTCCTGCAACCTGTCATCATAGAGGGGAAAGAGATAACCAGAGTCATCTTCCTTGTCCAGGTGACACAGCACTGCATCCTGTCTCATGGCATACCTTGGGATATTTCTCTCCAGTTGAATAGGATCCAAGAATCCACAATTGTCATGCCATTTGGCCAGAGTGGGCTAATAGTAAGGGGAATCAGAGAGGGAGGAAAAAGCTCCCAGCACCAGAGATTGACCGACTTATAGCTTATGGCAAGCCACGGTGTCCTTAGGAAATAGATGGACTATTGAAGCCGAGAGCAGCAGCAGCCCAGAATCCTCACTTACCTTCTTGTATGGCTCTCCACTCTCAGGCCAACTCCAACTTCATCACTGGGAGGGGAAAGCTAGTATTTAGATCTCAATGCTCAGGGGTCCAAGTGCATCTCCAGACACCACAGCCAGAGTGGCTGCTCCAGGTTTGTTTGTACCTTTAGTTCTTCCTTCTGCTTTCAGGTGGAGCTGGGTGCACCAGGCTTCCCTCCCCATCTTCTGAACTCCTGTATCAAACAGCAGCCATTGGTTGTGGCCAATCTGGCATCTTTCCTTCGTAGTTAGCATTGGGCCATGGAGACAGCAATGCTGAGATGTAGGCCCAGGACAACTGAGACTCTACAGCTGCTTCTAGACCCTGAGGCAAGAAGAGCCCAGGCTGCCTTCTATACAGATGTTATAGCCAACTATACAGATGGCACCAGCCCAGGGTTGCCAGCAAAACCAGTACTTAGTTACTTCTGAAGAGTGAACAACCTGAAGCTCCTGGCCCTAGCTGTCCAAAGCATGAAATCAACTCAGCTTCAGGATTTTTCACCGTTATTTCCTGCCTCTGGGACTCAATGGCACACCACGTGTTCAAAGACTAGAAAGAACACAGCCCGTGGAGCTGGGGACTGCAGTGCTTTGGCAAGGTGCCTCCTTGGCAGGCAGGGTGCTCTGGATCTGCCTCCAAAACTTAGCCCCACTGTGTGATGGAGTGGCAGAAAGGACCAGACCATACAGTTTAAAGAATCACCTGTACAAACCAGGTTCTGATTGCGAATTTTCTCTCATTGAACATTTACAAACATTTTACTATTCATATTACTCTCCCCACTCTGTGTGTCACAGTGTATCACTGGTACAGTCAGTCTACCTTTTAAGCTCAGTACAGTGGGAGACCACTGAAGGCAGATCTTTGAGTTTGAAGCCGACCAGGTCTACACAGTGAGTTCCTAGGCAGCCAGGGCAACACGGAGAAACCTGTCTTGAAAAACAACAAATAGGCCAGGCGTGGTGGCGCACGCCTTTAATCCCAGTACTCGGGAGGCAGAGACAGGTGGATTTCTGAGTTCGAGGCCAGCCTGGTCTACAAAGTGAGTTCCAGGACAGCCAGGGCTACACAGAGAAACCGTCTTGAAAAAAAAAAAAAAGATATTCAAGCAAAGTTTCTTGTCATAATTATTTACATATAGTTACATTAAATTATTTCTGGATAACATATTAAAGGATACAGAAGGGGGAAAAAGGAAAACCCAAGAATGTGTATAAAAGGATAGATGTAGTTACACCACTATGCCACCATGTATTTCCGTATTTGTGGGCCTGCACTGATCCCAGAGCGCGTAGGAGTCACCCGAGGCTGGGTCTGTCCCTGTCCAGGCATGGAGAGCTCTGTACAAAGGCCCAGCTGCCTCGAGGCTGGTGGTCCACAGAACACACAGTAACTATAACCGGAAGGCTGCTTTTGGTAAGAAAGAAGTTCTGAGGTAAATAAGCCATTCCAGTGCCTACAATACAAATATCACCAAAAAAAAAAAAAAAGTACTTGGTACAAAATGGAGAATAACTAGTTCTCTACTTGAGTACCTGCCTTCTTTACAATCAGTTGTTGGAGCAAGCTGTTCTAAGTGCACCTTAAGACGGGCTCCCTTCATGGCTGAGTCCTTCAGTCAGAACAGTTTTCTGAGCTTCAGGCTTTCCTAAGCAAGATGAGGATTGGCCGTTAGCCTGCTGCTCACCTTTACCAGGACTCAGCTTTCTGATACTTCTGGGCAAAGAAAGAGAAAAACCATAACTATCCTCTGTGCTTGTAACACTTGCCTCACATGTGAGGCTCGACCTAGGTTTGATAACCAGTACTGACAGAACCCAGCAGTTTGTCATTAACATGTGTGAAGCCCCTAGGCCCAATCCTAGACTTGGAAAAGGAGTTTAGGGAAGGAAGAAGAAGAGGCACACACCAGAGGGTTAGTAGCACTGGGGTGTAAGTTTAGAGAAGCTTAACTTTCTTAGGTCAAAACCCTTTTTGCCAGCTGCAAAGTTTTCCCCTAAGATTTTGCAGTTGACTTCAGGAGTTATCACTGAGCACCTTCTGATTCTTACTACCAAAGCAAACAAAAAACAGTTGGCAGGGATAAAGCACATTATCAAAATACTATCTTTGGGCACATGGTGGCACATGCCTTTAACCCGAGAACTTGAGAGGTAGAGGCAGGCAGATCTCTATGAGTTTAAGGCAATCCTGGTCTACAGAGTGAGTTCTAGGACAGCCAGGGCTACAAAGAGAATCCATGTCTTAAAAAACAAAACAAAACCCCTTAAAATCAGCTGGTTACAGGGGCTGTCAAAATAGCTTAGGGCTAAGCCCAAATGACCTGAATTTGAGCCCTGGGATCCACACGGTGAAAGAACTGACTCCCAACAAGTTGTTCTTCAACTTCCAGAAGTATGCTATAGCACTTGAGTGCAGTCACACTGAGGATAATAAAAATTTTAAAAATCACCTTATAGAAATGAGGTCTTGCTAACTATAACCCGGAAGGCTGCTTTTGGTCAGAAGGAAGTTCTGAGGTAAAATCAGACATCCCAGGGCCTACAGTACAAATACCACCACAGCCACCTGCAGTGTGGTCAGCATAGACAGCAGGGAGTACATGGAGAGTAGATGATGCAAGTTCATAGACTGTGTCTCTTAAGACTGGCACTCAGCATGACAGATGCCAACATCATGAAGAAGCAAAGCAGCTCGCTCACTGCAGTGCACAAGGGATGAAAGCAGGGAGAACATCCATCAAGACCTTGTTAAAAGTTTTATTTTAAAAAAGCCCAAGCCCCTTAAATGTTCTACATCAGGCTTGGTCTGACTAATTCCCTGCAAAGAGGTGATGGTCCATAGAAGACCAAGTTTCACTTAGGCGAGTCCTACCTTATTGGCTGCCAATATTTGGGGATAAGGGTGACAGTCCAGCTTCTGGACACAAGAAAAGGTAGACTTCCAAATCCATGTTTGTCAACTTTCTCACAAGCAGAAGTTCTTTGTCTATTAAGATTTCTCAGAACCACAAAGTTTTAAGAGATGCTGGGATAGCAACTTGAGGCTCGAAATACATTGATCAGCACAAGCATTTCTTTTAGCATCTGGATTAAAAACGCCAGCCCTTCTGTTCCAAGATTGGAGTCTCTGGGCTTTTCCACTGTGACTCTGAATCAGGTTCTCCTTCCTCTAGATCTCAGGTGTTGAGGCGGGCCCACAGGTGTCTGGATGCTTGAAGCAACACACTCCTTCACGTAGGAGCAGCCCGATTACACACCTGGACACTCTTGCCATCAAGGCGTGCAGTGGGGTCTTGAGCCTCCTCCTGAGGCACAGGAGGCAGGTTCTGGTGACATGCCCGAGAGGGCTGCTTCCCAGCCCTAGCTTTGGGCCAGCACTGTCCCTCGATTTGGTTGCATAAGTTCACAAGCTCTCAGCTGGGGTTCTAGCAGATGGGGCTCAGCTAGGAACAAGCGAAACAGTGTTGACAATTCTTCTGAGAAGTCCTGAAGTAAGTAGAAAGGTTAAGAGAAAAAGTAATTCTGGATGGTCTGTCCTTTCTAAGATCAATCCTAACTAAGCACTCACAGCCATTGAGACACTGATAACCCAGCGATTTCATCTGATGTCTTCCATGCAAAAACAGATACCAATCTCCATGACTAGTAAACTAAGGTTGTAAGTTCCAGCTGGGAAAGTGGACTCTAACAGGAAGCAGAAGCTTTAAAATTTTCAGGCATAGCCGGGCAGTGGTGGCACACGCCTTTAATCCCAGCACTTGGGAGGCAGAGGCAGGCGGAGTTCGAGGCCAGCCTGGTCTACTGAGTGAGTTCCAGGATAGCCAGAGCTACTCAGAGAAACCCTGTCTTGAAAAAAAAAAAAAAAATTCAGGCACAAAGTATTAATCTCATTTTATGAGTACAGTTTTGCTCTGAATCACAAAAGCATTTTAAATATAAGCAGAAATTTACTTTGAGTTTCAAATCCCCAATATTCACTGTGTTGTGCAGCTGCTTTCCAATTGTCTTCCTCCCTCTGTCCTTCTGAGAGTCCTGCAGAGTAGTCACCCAGATCAAACCCAATACTTGGTCTCATGGTAGGCCTGAAAACACTTGGTAAAAATGTATGTAGCTGCAGCTATGGTGGGCCCACAACTAGAATCTCATTACCCAGCAAGTAGAAAGAATGCAAGTTAGCCTGGGCCACATACACAACCTTTAGGACAAATGAGACATATATTAATGTTTAACAAAGGGATTAACATTAAGACTCCTTACCTCTGGCCACTGGGCCTCATTAAGGCTGCCTAAGCAGGCTTCTATCTCCAGATGTCCCATGAGATCCTTTTCTACCAGCTCCCGGAGTAAGAACAGTAGCAGGTCCCACTGCAAAACACCACAGAGAAAGTCAAAAGTTGTCAGGATCATTCAGTAGTCCTAACAGTAGAGACTGAAGACTGTATAGCAGTCCCAAGAGTAGACATCTCAAAGGATGGAGCTGGGTTTGGAGATAAGGCTTAGCATGCTGTTAAGAGCAATTCCAACACTCAGGAGGCAGAGGTAGGAAGAGCTCTTGAGTTTGAGGCCAGCCTGATCTACAGAGTGAGTTTCAGCTATATAATGAGTACTGGCTACACAGAGAAAACAGTATCTTGAACCACCTCCCACCCCAAAATAAATAATAAAAAAAATAAATAAAATAAATGGTTACAAACTATTTGCAAATAAACATTGGAAAAAAAAAAAAAAAAAAAAAACAGACAAAATAAAAAAAAAGGAGGCAGAGGCAGGTGGATTTCTGAGTTCGAGGCCAGACTGGTCTACAAATTGAGTTCCAGGACAGCCAGAGCTACACTGAGAAATCCTGTCTCAAAAAAACAAACAAACAAAAAAACAAACACAACAAAAAAAAGGTGCCCCGAGGAGGAAATTGAGACAAAAGGAGTGTGTTTTAGCATGGACGAGGAAGAGAATAATAAAAGAAACAGCAGTTATAAAATTTGGGGTGGGCCACTGGATAATGTTAATAACATGACTTGCAGGGATGAAGGGGTTGATCAGCAAAGTTCTGATGTGCAAACATGATGGCCTGTGTTGTGGGAGACTAGTAGCAAGGGCCAGCTTTCCTATGTTCATTATCTACAAGGCTGGCTCCCCCACAACTCCTGCAATGTGTAAAGCTGCTTTCTGGAGTACTGTAGGTGGTTAGGGTAAAGATCAGCTCTTTTACTCTCTTACCCCCAGCGCCAGCTCTTCCTTGGATCCATGTAGTACAAGAATCTACCTGTAACCTTAGTGCTGGCAGGGCTAGATAGGAAAATTCTGGAAGCCAGCTGGTTTAGCCAATTAGTGAGTTTCAGCTTCAGTTAGAACAATACTATCAAGTACACATACTACCTCCCACTATGACTGCAGGAGCTGGGCATGATGGCTCATATTTGTAATCCGCACTTGGGGAGGCAGAGGCAGGAAGAATGCTGTGAATTTAAGACCATCATGGACTACAGAGTGAGATCCTATTTGAAAGTCCACATGCATGGGCCTAGAGTGATGGCTCAGAGGTTCAGAGTTGCTTGTTGCTCAGCAAATCAATTCTCAGTACCAACATGGTAGCTCATAGCCACCCTTGTTCATGGTGCACATTCATGCAGACAAAACATTTATATACATAAATCTAACTATTCCTCCCCCGTTCCCCACCAGCAAAACTACTGACTTACCTCTCTTGGCCTAGTATCTGCCAGAAGCCCTACATTTCTTGGGCTAAGTAGAAGCTGTAATGGAACTGGCCCCTGGAAGTCATCCTTCCACAAGGAAAGCAGCATATGTAGAAGCCTTCGAGCATGTCCTCGTTCCAGCCTGTGCTGTGCTGGGGGCCCTAAGATGGGGATCTGGTCTGCAACTAAAGAAAGAGAAGGTAAGTTTTAAATGGAGGCAGAAGAGCACATCCTATGCTCCTAACCCTGCTCGTACCCAACCTTGGGGTTTGGGAATGTAGCATGCGGGTCCTGGCGGCAGAGGAACCATACACACCTAGAAGGGAAGCCAACTCTACAGAGCACTTGGCCAGATGCTGCTCAGCAGTTGGGCACAGGAACTATGGGGGAAAGGAGACATGGGCGTCATTCTTACTGCTCTGAGGATTGGTCCTGAGCCAACGTGGCTCTTCCCACGTCTCACCTGGCGGCATCGCAGTGACTGGCCCATCTGGTTTAGGAGCTGTTCCAGATGCTCTGGGGAAACTCCCTCCTCAGGGTCCCGAGGCCCAGCCGCCAGGGAGAGCACATCCTGTAGAGAGCAGTGATGAAACTTCATGCCAGAATGCCAGAAACTTGGTTTGGGATGGAGAGAGGCAGAAGGAAAACAGAGCCCAAGGGAGTGAAGCAACTGGGTCAAGGTGTTCTTATGGCTGAGGCTCAGGCAGTAACAGCACAGCTAAGATAAGCAACTATATGGACAATCCAGAGGGAAGTAGATGTAGTGGTAAGCCTGTAGACTGTGTGTTGCCACAGAGCTCAAAAGGTGGAACTCACTGAGACAAAAACTACATAACCAATTCCCAGAGGGTGTCTTAGAATACTTAGGGAAAATGTCCTATCTGAAGTCTGAATACTCCTTTCATGCTCCTCTGAGATCTCAAACTAGAAATCCTCTGCATATGGAGAAGCAGTCTAGCATGATACCTTTTTCTCACCTTCCTATAGTCCCCATCTATGGGCATTGCTTTCTAGTCTCTATTTCTTTATTATAAGACCACTACTTTGTTTGGAGCAGGGCCAGATACTATTTTATTTTAGCTCTTGGGAGTCACAAGGCCTAAATATTGCTCCAACTATTCATCCCTGCTTTGGTAGCACAAAAACAGCCACAGATGATTTATAAATAAATGGATCAAAAAAACTTCATGTATAAAAACAAACAGCAGCCTCATTTTGGATCATGGCTGTTTGCTGACTCCTGTTCTATAAAATTAGTCTCTTTCTCTCTCTAGATACTAAGTGCTAATATGTAGAGTTCACACCATCTACTTTTATAAGTTATTTTAAGAAAGTCTCGTTTGAGTTGCTCAGACTGGCCTGTGATCCTCCTGCCTCAGCCTCCAGAATAACTGGGGGTCCAGGCCCGCACCCAATCGAGGCCCAGGTTTTATTTCTTAATCACATTAGAACTTATGGTCTGTGCTTGTGACATGGACAAACAGTACAGAAACTATGTCCAGACACTGACTGCCCCTCAAAAACTTCCCCATTATGCAGCTATTTATTCACTACCATGTGTGTAAGATGCATCCAGTCAGACGCTTTAGCTCTGGCCTGGTGTGGTAACATACGCCTTTCCCTAGTTCTTGGGAGGCAAAGGCTGGTGGACCTCTGTGAGTCTGAGGTCAGCGTGGTCTACATAGTTCTAGGCCAGCCAGACCTATATAATGGGACCCTGCCCCAAAACAAACAAACAAACACCCCCGACCCTTGAGATATAACTTCCTGAATAAGTCTAGAACAAAGTACTTAGGAAATCCATTCAATTCAGCTCTGTTCTGTGTGATCCCATTCAGTAAGGAAAGAAACAAACCAGCCAGACAACACACAAAGCTTCTATACAAATCCTGAAGCCAATGTGAAAAGAAGCAAGCAGCAGGGAGAGGGAGTGAGAAAGCCAAGGGAGTAGGGTAGCTGTGTACTTTTATCTCGGAGATGAGGTGGGAGGGGAGGGGAGCATGGTGCTCACAGGCTCGGGAGCAGCCCCTCCGCTCCACCCGGGCAGTTGGCTCAGGACCCTGGGCTCGTAGCATGCGACTCATGGCTGCTTTCACTTCCCTTCTAATCAGCGCTGCCAGGCAGAGGGAAAACAAGAATGGAGTCACTGGAATGTTTCCCTGCAAGGACTAGTCATGACAACCCACACCTTTCACTGGTTTTAAACAGCTCACCTAATCTCCCACAAACTGTTCAATGTCCTGCCTGTCCATCTTTAAAAACTTGGTTCAGTCACTCCTTTCCTAGACCTCACCTGTGATGTTGGCTGACAACCAAGAGCAGGCTTTCTCTGTTGCAAGCCCCACAGCAATGTTCTCTGCACTGCTTAGAACCTGTGGCACAGAAGGACTGCTGAGTCAGGGACTTGGGAAGGCAGGTAGTACAGAATTGGATTCTACAGTCCAGAACCCACCCTACAACAGCCTCACACAGGTGCATGTGTACACATATGTGTACATGCATGCCTGCCTACTGGCCTGCTAGCTGCAGGCTTCCTTCCTACGTACAGCAGCTGGGGTCTCCTCTGGTAACAGTGCTCGCACAGCGGTGGGGCTCTTCCTTTGGCAGAACCTAAGAAAGGACAGGAGGAGGGTCAAGGTCTAGATAGTGTAGACTGACTCAAAAGTAAATTCTCAAGTGCAGCAGGCCTATGACTGGAAACTCTAACTCAGAAGGAAGGACTGTCCATTCTCTTGCCCCACCACATATGCTGGAGGAAGGAGAAACCCACCCATTAGCCTTACATTACAGACATCCAATTCCATATCTGGACTCTATGCCCAAAGACAGAATCCTTCAGAAACAGGTAACAGAGCAAAACAGGTGAGGAAGGAATAGAAATGGAGCAAATGGATAGTGAAAGAGGCAAAAAAAGACAGGAAAAAAAAAAATCAAAAGGAAGCTGTGTGTGTGCTGGCTCATGCCTGTCACCTCAGCACTTGGAGGTTTGAGGTCAGCATGGACTACAGAGTGGGACCCAGTTTTAAGAAAAAAATCGACAAAACCAAGAGGAGACTTCAGGAAATGGGAAGGCTCAAATAGATTGACAGTTCTTACTCCCGCCCCTGGGTCAATGCTTGGGCCCCATGGGGGCAGAGTTGAGAACACAAGAATTCCAGTAGCTGTGCTGGATCTCCCCCTTCCTGTCCCCGCGCCACCAGCTGCTCCTGAAGAAGTGACTCTGATTGATGCACCAAATCTGCTACCAGTGTCGCCCTGTAGAAGGGAAAGCAAGGTTTGGGGCAGTTAGGAGAATTACGAGGAAAGGGATGCAAATGGAAGGACATTTGGTCAGAATGTCCTTCAAAGGATATAAGAAATTTCAGCCTGCTTGTCCCCCCACTCCCTCCAGGTGACTTTGCTCAGCTTGACAACAGGTTAAAGTTTAAAGGGAAAAATGAAGGTGGCTGAGACAGGATTCTTACTCCACTCTTACTTGATGTGTTTGACACAGTTTGATCCAATTCTTTCTGCCACAAATTCTACAGTCCTGCGCAGGGAGGGCGGCTGGTTGTGGAAAAAGGCCTCGGCAAGTTGAGCCTAGCAGGAGGTGGAGGCAGGTGTAGTAGTACCACGAAGGTTTCCTTCTGCCTCCTTCACCAACTGCCTCCCTGTTTCCCAAACCTTTGCCCTTACCTGCAACCCCTGGCTGGTCTTGAGAGGCAGGGTTCCCAGGTTGGTGGTGGTAGTGGGGGTGATTTTCCTCACAAAGCCTCCACTCCGCCCACTGCTTCCTGAAACCCAGGAAGCAAGCAGTTTCCGGAGCTCTCCTGTAGAGGAGTTGAAGTTCTTAATTCCAAAAATATCTCCCCTTTCTCCCCCAAACATCATGGCCTTTGAGGAGCAAAGAAGATGAAGTACCCAGAGAGCCTAAAGACAGAACAGCATGCTGAGGAGTCAGGTCCTTTTGGGTGTCCACAACAGGCCAGGCCATGGACCATAAGGGGAGACAGAGATGCTTACCAATGTAGGGGCAACAGGTATATAACAGCTGCTGGTCCACGACAGGTACACTGTCCTGGGGGAGAATAGACCAAGGTTGGAAGGGGAAGGCAGGCAGTCTCCCCTTCCCTCCCGAATGTGCAGAAATAGAAGTCAAGAAGATGAATCGTCTTAAGACTTTCCTAGCTTGTCTCCTACTGGGTCTTTATCTATTCAGCTCATTTATCTGGTGTGACACTCACCAAACCATGCTCTGAAGCAGTTGTATCCACCTCAAAGGCATCTACCTGACCATCTTCTAGAAAGAATAAGTTCTCAGGAACTGTAGGTATCTGGTAAGAGAGGAAGGTAGTGAGAACACTATTGGCACTCTAAGATTTGCCATAGTTTCTAAATCTGTTAGGGCCCTGGGTCAAGCAAGTTGTCTTCTGAAGCCATAGCAATACCCATGCCTCTCAGAACCTCTCTCTTCTGTTGCAAACCTTCCTCAGACTCTAAAAGCTCTGTAGTCTGCCATGGCAGCCATCCATCCTCCTACCTGGAAAAGCCAGCCCAGGACAGCAAGCAGCAGCAGCTTATTCAGGAAGCACATCTCTCCTTCATTCTCCTTTGATAAGATCAAACTCCTAAAAGGTAAACAGAGGCCGTGAGCAGACTTGTGCCAAGGACAGAAGGCAGTTCTCAAAAGCGATTACTAGGAAGGCAGTTCTCAAAAGCAGACCTAAATCACACTACTGTTGGGAAGACCAACAGGATCTCAGTGAGACTTGCACCTTACATCATTCTTGGCTAGGCCATACAATAAAGGGGAGGACCATGGAAATGAAAGACAACTGTCACTGTTCTGCCTCTTCTGAGGCTGCTGTAGCCATGGAACCACACAGAAGCACAGACTTCTAGGCCCACTTTATAAATAGCAAGGCTATGCAAGTAAGTCAAGCTCTACTCACCGATGTAAGTGCAACAGGAGAGTAAAGACACTCCGGTAATAGTCTAGCAAGGGGACAATGTGGTCAGCAAAAGAGAGGAATTCCACCAGCCAGGGCACAGTGAGCACTGCCCGACGGGCCCACAACCCCTGCTGCAGCAGAGCCCGTATATCCAAAACAGGAGGGACCTGGGAAAGCCAGGATTCTGTTAGTGAGCAGGCTCTTAAAAGGGGCTGGCTAATACCCTCTGACCTGCCAGGGTACTAGGAAACCAGTCATCCTCCACATTTCTCTGGTCTACACAACTCTTCCTTACCCAGATCTTCCACATGCTCACCTGGCTCCTGAGGGCCAGAATAGAGTCCTGAAGCTCACGGGTCGGGGGTGGTTCATGTCCCCGGTATGGCAGGAAAGCCACAAAGCCCAGAAATTTAGCCAAAAGTCTAAGACTAAGAAGCACTACAGCAAATTGTCTCCGTTCACCCTGCATGAGGAATCAAGTGAAACAATGTCCTTTGCATAAGACTTCTGGAACAAACACACATCCTTTCCCTCCTAGATCAGACCCCATTATCTCCCTCATTCTGTTTTCTGACCTGCCAGTCCATGTCTGACTCCCCATCTTCATCACCAGGCTCATGCTGAGGCAGGCGAAGGCCATTGAGCTCCCGAATCTTTAAACTTAAACTATCCATGAGATGCTGATTAAAATGGAAGCTTGAGTGGAAAAAAGCAAAAGACAAAACAAAAAAAAAGGCATTGAAATAGGTAAAAAAAAGAACCGGTGTTTAGAGGAGATGCCTCAGACAAGGACTCCTAAGAAGGATGAAGCTAAAGGACAATGAAATTACCTATGTGGGCAAAAGAATGAGACAAAAGAGGAAATATAAATGGGAGGAGCCAGACATGTCCAACCTGAGGCTCAGGCAAAGGAAAATGGTTTGCCCATTGGGGAAAGCAAATCTTTCTTGGCCTCTGTCTGTCTTCCTGTGAGATACAGGAGCCCCTTACCTGCTGGCACTCATGATGAAATCCCTGAAGAAGCCTTGACAGCCTGGGAATGTGGGGGGTGGGCAGGGCCCTCCACTGCTCTGAGGGGCTATAAGCCGTTCTTGGAGCTGCCGCAACCGTCCTAGTTTGTCAGCTCCTAGCATATTCAATACATCTGGAGCTTCACCCAGAACTGATCCCCCAGCACTGCCAGGGCTCTGACACATCTGAGATGTCCGAAGGGAGGAGAGAGATGAAAAACCCGTAAGAGAAAGACTTAACAAAATACCGAGAAAGTAGGCTTGGGATATAGCTTGGTGGAAAACACCTGCCCAGCATGAGCAAGACCCTGGGTCTGAAAGAAAGCAATGAGCACTCTAGGTTTTATCTCCTGTTTCGGCAGACGAGGAGATACAAAACTGCACGGCAAGCACTGTTTGCCTCAGGTCACTGGAACAAGGGTTTGAAGATACCCTGACTACTAAGCTCTCTTTGTACCATAGCCAAGTCAAGGAAGGGACGGTGGAGAGAGGCTACAGAAGGGCATGGAGTCCAGGGCAGGCCAGAGAAATCAGAGAACACCTCCCAAAGAGAAGGCATTCTTTTTAAATTTGTAGCCAGAATCAACTAGGTTGTCTATCTGATCCAGAGTGCCAACCTTTATTTAGCTGCCCACATCTTTATCTACCACTGCAGTTCTTACCTGGAGAAGCTGTTTTTGGAAAAGGCGGACAAAGTGGCTGTGGCTGCAGGCTGCTGAAAGTTGACCCATCATGGCTCTGAGGAGAGAGACACAGTGTAGGAAGGAGACAAGGGATGTATTCCGCTGTTTACCAGAGATGTGAACAACCCCTTTGCCAGGAAGCCCACACAGAAGGTAAGAAATGTTCATTTCCTTCACCACCAAGATTCCCCCAGACTAGACAGACAGACTTAACCCACCCAGAAATGCCTTCTCAGATCTTCAGGCCATGCTCATTGTCAGTGAACACCATTATCGACGTAAGGGAGTAAGGACAGGATACTTGTTTGACAGCCTGGTCATCTACCTATGCAGTTTCATCTATGAGCTCTGTCCTTTCCCAAGCTTCTGCCTTTACAGAACAAGTGCATGGCATCCCTGGGATTGAGAAGCTAGAAAGGAAATCCCTTTTGATCTAGGTAGGTTGAGTTACCAATAACTGGGGACTGAGGAAGAGATGGGTGGAAGGAGGCAAACCCTTCCCAATCAACACCCTAAATGTTCCTGGGCTGCTGCTCACTGTCAGAGCAAGGACAGAACTGAGCAGGGGCAGAGCACCCACCTGATCCTGCTACCCAAGCCCTTCTCAAAATCCCAGCTGGGTTCCTCATGGTGATCTTCCCACTCTCGAAGTACCTCATAGAACACATCCCTGAAAGATATGGAAGCTTCATCAGCTGACTCCCAGGTACCTACACCCACTTCCCAGAGCACTTTCTCTTGCTTGGAAGGTTTAAGATAACCCTGCCCACAGTGCTAGTCTTTAACCCCCATAGCTCTCTACATGATGGTAATGTTACAGACCCAGCAGCAGCACATCACAGGCATCTGTGGACAGGGAAAGCTGACCCTAAGATGGTCAGCTAAGCTCAGGGATTCAGGTCTGTGGACATGAAACAGAATGAAGCCAATAGGCTTTATGATGACTGCCAGCAAAGGGTCTGAACAACAGTCAGTCACCCCTTTCAGTGCCTAACTCTAATTCTAGGAAGTGAGAGAATTGTTTATGCCCTCCTCATCAGGTCTTTTCTTTTCACCTCTGTTTTTTAAAAGTATGAAAGGCTCGATCACTGGAGAAGTTGGCACGATTGTCAGTTTCTGGCTGAAAGGAGACAGCTTGAGCAGAGGGTGGTAACACGAGGGAGACCTAAAACATGGCAACAACATTAGGAAACAAGACCTGTTGGATCATGTTTACAAGACTTTACTCCTTATTCTTGCCCAGAGTCTGCCCACCTGACAGCACCATGGAAACTACTCGGTACCTAGCAGGGGTAACTACCTTGGCAGCACTGCCTTCATAAGCAGCTCGAAGGCGGCCCTGCAGAGCAGGTGAGAAGCACAGCAGCCGCTCATTCTCAGCCAGCAGCTTTAAGGTCCCTTTATCCAGGTAGGAGAGAACCCTGCAAAGACAGGCCACACATGACTGAGACGGGCACACAGGCTGCAGACACAAAGTACATCCCAGGCATAAGACAGGTGTTTTTGGCAAGGTATGTATGGCAAGGCCATGGCTAACAATCAAGATGATGAAGGTAAAGGGTGAAGGAAGACAGGAGACTTCATGAAGTTGAGAGCAAGACAGTAGGATAGAACATTAGCCATGAACATTAAGGTCAGCTGCCATGTGTTGTTGTCACTATTTTTTTTCTTGTGGCATACAGGGCTCTCTATATGATCAGCAAGCACTCCAGTGATCTATATACTCAGACCCTTTTGTATTTATTATTTGGGACCACAGCTCAATACTTTTCAAAGGCTGGCCTTGAATTTTCTGCAGCCTGGGCAGGTCTTTAAACTTGCAATTCTTGCTTAGCACCAAACCCAGCTATTTATTTTTTTAGAGGATAAACTCATAGCCTTGATACAAAATTAAATGATACAGATGGGCCAGGAGTGGTAGTGCATGCCTTTATTTCCAGAACTTGAGAAGCACAGGCTGGCAAATCTAAGCAGGTTTGAGGCAAGTTTGTTCTGCTTAAGGATTCAAGGCCAGCAAGGAGGGCTACATAGTATCACCTTGACTAAAAAAAAAAAACACAAAAAAACAACCACCACCACAATCTCCTTCCCCTCACCAAAAGGCTACAGGTGGAAGGTCTAGTGCAACTTGTATCTATTAAGCAAACGCATGCGTCCATCCCACAAGGCTAGAAACAGACAGATAATAAGACCCATGCCACAGCTAGAAAAACTCACTGAAACTGATGCTCCAAAACCTGCACTGCAAAGAAGACGCAATCATGGATGCTCCGAAACAGGGGAGTGTCCAGGGAATCTAGGCCAATAACATACCATTAGTTAAGAACTATCCCACCTGCAAACATCATTTCTCAAAATGAGACTTGCTTACTGACCTAGGGCACTCTGACTTGATTCAAGGTCACTGTCCTTGGTGGCCACCATTCTCCGGGCAGTAAGGAGCTGAAGGACGAAGAAAAGCTCCAAGAAAAGGTTTGGTACTAGGTTCTCTGTTTATAAAGAGAAATGCCATACCATTGTGCACCACTGACAAGCAGGCCAAGGCTCTGCGCCTCCTCCACTCTCTTACTCTGTAGTTTGCAAGCATATCCAAGGCAGCCCCCTTTGCAGTCACTCACCAGCAATGCATGAAGAGTAGATAAGGGCTACCAGCTCCAGGCGCTGTCGAGAAGACACTCTGGCCGGGTCAGCAGGCTCTGCTGTGAGGTTTCCTGTCCTGCTGGGAACCGGAGACCCTGATTCTGGGATGGGAGAGGCTGGGGTAGGTGACTGCTGGAGCTGCTTGGTGCTATGTGAACAGGAGAGATGTCATGATTACTCAGCCTGGCTTTACCAGCGACATTCACATTCAGGTTCTGACAGAGAAGACATCAACAGCCCAAGAAGCAAACCCAGAATCCCGAAGGGAGAAATCAAGTTCAGGAAAAATCCCTGCAAGTCCCGCACAAGGAGGAAGCTGACATCCCAGGTGGCGGCAAAGCCATACCGCGCCTTCCTGAGCATCTCCCGCTCCTCTTGCAGACTTCTGCACCCTGGGGGAAGGCCAAGGCCCCAAGGGCTAGTGTCCAGGGTTGAGGGTTGGGAACTGGGGACACAGCTGATTGGGGGTGAGGTGAAGCAGGTCTTGGGCTTGGACAGTGACCGCTCTTCGCTCACCGGAGTTGGGTTGATCCTTCGAGAAGGCTTCGTTCTGCTGAGAGTAGTCACAGTATTTTGTTTTTCCAAATTTCTATCTTCAAGCATCATTCCATCCATAACAGTTGGGCCCCTTTTAAACCCTCCCCCATTGTGGTTTCTTCACCTTCTAACCATCGCGCACTCTACTGTGGGGCACCCAGCTCGGCTTTAGCGAACATCATGCAATAAGAACCGATTCTCACCCTGCAGAGCCTGGAGGAACGGTGCCTACGGGAGGGAACTCCTCCAAGTTGCTGAGGTTTGGCGGATCAGAGAGCGACAGTCTGGGGCTGCCAGGGCTGCCTGAGCCCTTAGGCTTCCGGCCTCCAGCCCAAGGCGGGCTCTCGCCACTCGCCCCCTCCTCCGGGGCCCCGGAGCCCCGACCGCCTCGTTCGCGGGACTGCCCCGGTCCCGGACCCCGCCTGCGGCCCGCGCGGCGGGCCAGAGGTGCCTCGGCGGCGGCGCTGAGGGGCTCGGCTGCAGGGAAAAGCTGGCTGCGCGCCCCACGGCCACCCCGTGCCGAGGCCCCCTGCCTCGCTGGCAAGGCTGCCGAGGCTCCTGGGGTCTTGGCGGGGGTTGAGGGGCCCTGCGGGAGGACCCGGCTGCTCTGCTCCCTCAGGAAGTTCAGCAGGAACGGCACGAATTCCTTCCGCAGAGGCCGAAGTGCGCTCAGAGCGGCCACCTCGGAGCTATCCTGAGGAAGAAGCAGAGGTCGTGGGGCGAGCGCGTCAGCTGACAGCGCGGGCCGCCAGCGGCTGAGGCCGCAGGGTGGGCGGCCCGGGAGCGGCGCGCAGAGGAGCGAGCGCCCTTGGCGCGGGCCGTCAGCCGGGGCAGGCTGGGAGAAGGGACTGAAGCAGCATCCCCCGCGGGAAGCACATTCCAGGCAGGCTTGAGGGCGTGTCCGCACGGTTACCTCCGAACTCGGGGTGCTGCGCGCGATCCACCGCACGGCGGCTGCGACCGGCACCTCTTCGCGCAGCAGCGACTCTAAAACGGCCGCCATCCCTGTGCAGGCGCTCTGAGGCTACTGCGCAGGCGCACACGCGCCACGGGCGGGCGGGAGGGGCGGAGCCGGCGACCGGGGCGACCGTTGGACGACGGGGCGGGTCCTTGCGGGGTGGGGCTCTGGCGGCCCGGGAAGATCTGCCCAGCCAGCCAGGCCTGCAGGGCGGCGAGGCGCCTTTCCCTGACTGCCTGGCCCCTGGAGCAAAGTGATAAAGATGGAGCTGCTGCGAGCTCTGTGGAGACCCGGGTCCGAAAGAGAGGCCAGACAGGAAAAGTGACCAACTCTAGGAGACCAGCCTATCAGACCAGACCTCTGCCTTAAGCACAGCCTTAGACCACCGACTGTAGAGCTTTTTGAGTCACTCCCTCCTCAACCAAAATAAAGTGAGTAACCTTGTGTTTTGACATTTTTGTTTTTCTGAGACATGGTCATTCTGTAGACCAGGCTGACTTCGAACTCACAGATTATCTTGCCTTTGCTTCCGGAGTGCTGGGATTAAAGGGGTGCATCCGGCCTACTTAGCTCCCCACCCCACCCCTTTACTCAAAGGCTGACTTTTTACCATGGCCAACCTTTCCATCAACTGACAATTGAGGACAAGAGTTCATGCTGAGGCATCTTATAAAACCATCAAGTCACAAACAATTGACGTCCTCAGGAATTGTCCATCAGACTTGTATTTAATCCTTTCCGTATTGTATTAAAGAGTTTACATCAGGAGAATATCTCAACTTCTATTACTTGAGAGGTCAGTATTCATGACTAGAAGAGTTTCTAGACACACTCACCCCGACCTCCTCCACACTGGCTGGTTAACCCTCTGGCTACACCTGTCAGTCCCTTATTTTGAAAAATGAGAGGTTTTTGGATGATACTCCTTAGTAAAAAGAAAAAAAAAAATCAAGATATATATAGGATCTAGTTGAACACCTTCCTCCAAAACAAAGTAGCAGTGTATTGGCCCTGTGTTCCTCTTATTCTAAGGAAGACCACTTGGTGATAGGCAGTAGATGGGGCAGGAATCCCTCTAGCATACCAGGGATGTCTGCCAAGGAGAAGAAAAGAGAATTTTGAAAACTTAATTTTGGCGGGCAGTGGTGGCGCACGCCTGTAATCCCAGCACTTGGGAGGCAGAGGCAGGGGGATTTCTGAGTTCCAGAAACAGGACAACCAGGACTGTCCAGAGGAACTCTGTCTCAAAAACAAAAAACAAAACAAACAAAAAAAAAAAACCAAAAAAGAGTGAAAACTTAATTTTGTGCTGGGTTTAGTGGATGCTTGTAATCCCAGTGCTTGGCAGGCAGAGACAGAATAATATCAGTTTCAAAGTCAGCTTGAACGCACCGTCAGACCCCTGAACCCTGGTGTTCACCTAGCTTCTATTCAGTTAGCCCAAATGGCCTTCTCTTGGTTGTCTGTCACTTCTGGTGTACTGAATCTGTAATACTTTAGTAGTTTAGGAAATAATTTTCACTTTTTGAAATCCAAACCATCACACAAATAGCACTAAAGTTTGCATGCGGACTGAATGTTTTATTACTAGATTATAAAAATAAAATACAAAATAATTTTAAAACAGAACTTAAAACACTGTACAAAGCTTTAATATGGTACAAATGAGAAAATTAAATAAATAATTACACTTTTATGTACAGATGGCCTATACAAAAAGCATTGCATGTTTTTCAATACTCTATGCCCATGGTTGCCTGAGCAAAAACACATAAAGGGAAGATGCTTGAAGGAGAAAGGATACAATGTAACACATTGAAAAGAACTTCAAAGAGCAATTTCGCATGTCATTAAGAGGAGGACAGCAGAACATTGACTTATTTTTCTTGTTAGTAAGAGAATTCGGGCTGTGACTAAGTTTGATAACATTTGCCAATAATTTATGAACTTATTATATCTAATACAAAATGAGATGTGCCTCCTTTTCTGAAAAACTTGGAGTCTGTAAATAAATGATCTGATGAAATAGATGCCATTTAGGAAAGGTGTCAAAGGAGAATGAGAACTTGCATCAGGGAACAGCAAGGTGGCTCACGCCCAGGTCATCAGACCTGTCTACCCAACTCATCCACTCTCTCTTTCCTAAGATTCTGTTTCTGCCTTTCCCCTCCCCCCCCCTATTTTGAGACAGGGGTCTTACAGAGCCAGAGTTAGCTTCAAACTCATTATGTATGACCTTCAACTCCTGTTCCTGCCCTCACCTCCTAAATGTTGAGATTATAGGCATATACCACCAAGTCTAGGAAATCCAATCCAATTTCAAAGTCCTGAGTGGCCCCGTGCTACATTTCCTTTGTCTTAAAAGATCTATTTCCTATATTTTAATTTCTTAATTATCTTAGAGAACTAATTTCATTAACTGATTTATAGTTTAATAAAACTGTTTTAGCCAGGCATGGTGGCTCACACCTTTTATCTCAGCACTCTGGAGGCAGAGGCAGGCAGGTCTGGAGTTTAAGGCCAGCCAGCCTAATCTAGAGAGCAAGTTCCAGGCCAGGGCTATATTGAAAAACCCCATCTCAAAAAACCAAACCAAACCAAACTGTTTTGAATAAAGTCTTAAGGTTTCTTCTCAGCAAACTCTCTAAAATAATAAATCACAGCCCAAACTCTGTTATAGCCTTGCTTACTACTGTAAGTGAGCAAAAAACAACCTGGAACATTTCAACTTTGATACAAGTGAATTTTTGAGGTTTTAAATTATGTTTTTATGGGAGTTTTTAAAAGTATCATATGGCAAGAATAGTCTACATAAAAACTTGGTTTACTAATATCTTTAGGTGAATAATCATGTATATAGTACAAAATAATTTTAAATTATCACTATTAACATAAAATAATGTTATTAGCAAATTCTGTAATTCTATTAGTTTCAGAGATTTGCCTCATTCATACTGTTGTTGGTCTAGAAAATCTGGTTGATGGTACCAGATGTGGTCAGCATCAACTTGAGCCTACAGTGTAGATACTATCACCTCCAATTAGAGAAGGCAGAAACTTGTTACATTGTAAGGGCAATGAAAGGAACAGCCACTTTTGTTAAGGGCTCCTTAAAACCAAGGATTGAGCACAGTATAGGAAATCATCTCATCACCTTGAACTTGCCTTAGCTGTCATGTTTTTTAGTACTTATATGGGAGCAAATACTGAAATCATGACTGAGTAAATCTTTGCTATTTAGCATCTTGAGATTTTGTGAAACTAAAAGATGAATTTGTCACTAATTTTCTGATGCAAATTCTCTCCCAAGAGGAAGAACTTACCTGGAAACCTATATATTTTACCCATATTCTCCTCTAATAGGGGATTCTTCTTGTCCCATACTTGGGAGTTACCTAGGAATTTTCCACTTCCTGCAGTTCTGGAAAGCAATGTTGCATAACAAGATCCTAAAGGCTCCAAGACTGTGTTAAATTTCTGGAGAAATGGCCAAAATAAGGCAAATAACCAATAATATGAGGAGTTTAAACTTTACTTAAACATTCTCAGAGTGCACACTAGAGCTTTGTAAAGTTTTGGTGAGGACAGGAAATGGGGCATGCTTACCAGACACCTCCCACTGTCTGGTTTGTGGAACTGCCTCTAGTTTCCTTCTATAAGTTTAGGTCTAATATGTACCACTGTGGCTTCTGAGTTGGGACTATAAGTATTGTTGGCATGTAAGGATCATCAGAGTTGTTACATGCTGTAATCTTATAATGCATTTGGATTAAAACGTAAATAGCTATTCTGCAAATATGTTGTCTACAGAACCAAATTCAAGAAATTTAAGCAGTATAGTTGGTTACAAATGTCCTATCAGTGACAGAGGTGCTAGATGACCTCCCCCCAGAAGCAATATTCCAAAGCCATAAATAGGCACATTGTAAAACAGTGAATGCAAACCATGAACATGACAGATACAAACAAATGAGCTATGCACTCAACATATAATATATACATACATGTATGAAAACTTAAAAAAATAATTAAAAAAATAATGTGTTTTTTTTTTTTTTTGGGGGGGGGGAGAGGATCCCACACTACAGCCCAGGTGGACTGGAAATCACTACAAAGCAGAGGTTGGCTTCAGACTCTCTTCCATCTTCCCACCTCAGTCCCTCAAGTATTGGTTAGAAACATTAGCCATCACACCTAGCTAACAAGTTTTTAAAATATGAGAAACTTTGATCTCCAAGGCTAAATCTAGATTATCTATAAGTATTTTAAGATAGCATTTTCAAGATGCATTTTTTTCCTTAAGCCACTAAATTTTGGATCCTGTTTCTCCTATCACCAATTCCTAATGTTAGATTAGAAATGTAAAATTTTCTGCCCTTGAGGAAAAGGCACCTGTTTGTCAAGGTTATTGGGTGTAGAAAATCTCATTACTTAGCTAGCTATGTGGTCTAGATTTATAAAACATGCAGCAATGTACATCTTTTCTTTTGTACAATGGATGCAATCACAAAAACAGGAGCCTAAGAATCCGCACCTGGGAGGAAGTCTCCGACCTGCTGCAGCCCCTCAAGTTTCCAGTGTCCAGGAGTAAAATAAAACACCATATCAGCATACAGAGCTTTAGTGTGCTGTGCTAGAGCGGATAATGTACAGTGGATAATGGCGACGAGGAGTCTTTGACCATTTTGTTACCTTTTTTTTAGGCCTTGATTAACTTTTAACTTTTACCAAAAACATTCATTGCAAAGCATGCAACTAAAGAACTAAAGGTGGCTGTGCTCCTGTTTGCAAGGCCAGTTTGTGTGCAGAGCTGGGGAAAAGTGCCTGGATGTTTGAAGGTCTCTATCTTAATGTTGAATCAGCAATTTTAATGGTGATACAATTCCCTCCTGTATTCACTATCCATTAAAGTCAGATCTTTAGGCTGCTGTGCAAGATTACGAGGTATGATTTTAATATTTCAAGCAATTCACAAAGCCTATGGGTCAGTAGTATCATTTGGGGGCACATTAACTAAAATTAGGAACTAAGTGCTCATTCTTTGCTCTACTGAAATAATCACAGGACAGGCTTGAGTTAGTAACCTGTGTAGATAGAAGCCAGGAGGTACTTGTTTCCCAAAAGATAATTTCTGTCATACCCTACTTTTATTATGGCTACAGTCATGTTCTTTACATTATTTGGATGATTTGTGACTGAACTATGGAATATGCCATCAATAAAAACCTCAAGATAAAGAACTGAAAATCCAAACCAAACCAAACCAAAAGCTTGATTCTCTAGATCATACTCCTGAGCGAAGAGCTGGCTTAAAGCAGCCAACTTTTAGTTTGAACCTGAAAGAAATGTAACATCTAAAAGCACAAACTATGTTTTTTAATCTTTTGTTTGTTTCTTTAAGACAGGGTTTCTCTGCGTGGCCCTAGCTGTGCTGGAACTCACTCTGTAGACCAGGTAGGCCTCAAACTCAGAAATCCACTTGCCCCATCCTCCAGAGTGCTAGGATCAAAGTGTGTGCCATCACACCCAGTCCTACTTTTTCACCTCTGTATCAGGACAGCACTCAATAAAACTACTGATACATCCGACATAATTAGTCCATTCCCTTTTCTTCCGGATACATCTTTGGTTGGCTCTTTCCCTACATACAAAATAAAACATTCTCACATAATAATGAGGCGTTTGTCTCTGGATGTTGATGAGTTTGTGAACGGCTGCAGAAAAGGAGGCAACACACTGAAAGACAGACAGAAGGCATCCTGTTCAGCATGACTGCCAGCAGAGAGATTCACAAAGGAAAAAGGCTGGGCCCTGTTAGCTCTCCCAGTTACTATTAGCACAGGTTTGACTAGAGGACAGGGAGAAAGCCAGCTACTTTTAGCATCTAGCTAATGTAACAGAAAGGAATAATTCAGTTACCCTACATCCCATCCCCACTTCCCTTCAAAAGGGTGACATGGAAGAGGCAACTTTCAGGAAATGTTTTAAAAAACAGTTGATGTCAGCTGCATAATTATAATGCCCATCTATCCACTCTAACTATATGGACAGAACTATGTGGCTAACATGAGTAATCTTTGAGCCTGTATTACAAGCATATCTTGTTAAAATTTTCCCCTATTAAAATACTTTTTAAGTGAAAATTAAGTACCTTACACCTTGGCTTGGTAACAACTGCCAGCTGCTGCGCTGTGCACCTGGAAGGCAGGACAACTCTTAGGGATCACATGCCAAGAACATGTGTTCAGAAAATGAAGACAGGCAATGCCCAAGTGTACATGAGGCACACAATAGAAAAGGAATTTTATCATCTATAATCTTGAAATTACAAATGCAGAATGAGAAAAAATGGATTTATATAAGCATATGTCTCTATATTTATAAATATTTATATAATTTACCATGAAAGACATGCAAGCAGTACTGTAGCAACTGTTATACAATATAATACATAAGGATCAGACTCCATTATTACAGCTGTAATAGATAAACAACAAATGTGCCTTCCCTACTGCACGGCTCTCAAGTGCCTGAACCTGGAAAGAAATTAAGATTCCACACTATGCCATATTTCTCATGGGAGACCTTATGTCTCAGTGTAGTGTCCCAAGTTTGAAAATGCTCAACACAGAGCAAGCTAAGTTAGTGCAGCACCAGGGCAGCTGGGATGCACCACTGGAACATGCTCACTTAGTGAAGAAACACGTTTCCTTTTCCACCCCTACTCCTGAAATTCAACGGTTATAGGTTTGGCAGCAATACAAAGTCAAAAAGTAGATGTTTGTTAGAAGGCAGATTTCAACAGCAGGCAGATCAATTTCCCTGACCTCAATAAGATTTTTATACACCCACAGAGCATCAAATAGTCCACTTAAAAAGTCTGGTATCTTTAATTTGCCTGATTTCTGCTAGTAAGAGAGTGAGATTAGAACAAATATGATCATCTTTACAGCTTTATAAACTGAAATTTAGATGTCAAAAGCAGCTATAAACAAGAGCTCAGGACTGAGTTTCTTCCCCTTGGACTGTGCTGGACTGACGCTTCCTATGCAGAGGCATGGACTCTTGATGTGCTTCCTGCCTGCCCTAGCTAATTAAACTTACGTCTTATAAATGTGGAAATCAGGCTAAGAAGCCCAAGCATTAACCAACACAAGAACCAGGTAATAAAAACATTGAAAGAAAACTATTTAGTCTAAATTTATTTCCCAGATATTCATTCCTTATTGGTTAAATGTATAAAATACAAAATCTGATTGTAAGCCTCAGTAACATATTTTTCCTAAATCTCTAAAAGTATAAGCCACATTCCGAAGTGTTATTCTTTCCTCTATCATCCTGAAGGCTGACACTAGAAAGAACCCAGGGAAGCTGTCTCCTCCACAGTCTCCTGCGAGGAGGAAGCGCAGTCAGGGGAAAGGCGCTTGTACCTTTGAAAGCCATTGTCCCACTCTCTGTCCCTCTCCAGACACACTTGCCCAAAATAGCTCTAGCTAGACATTTCTTAAATTTTTGAGATAAAAATATAGGAGTTAAGAATAAGAACTGTTGCTCAAGGGTAAAATAGCAAGGTTTGACTAAATAAAGGTAATTGGATTTTAGAGTGTTATTAGGGGTTATTATTAAAGTAAGAGGTAAAAACATTAACTTTAAAAAAATGTAAAATCCAGGGAAGATACTAGGAATGAGTGGAAAGAAAGGTGTAGATTCACTAAATAAACACACAAACCAAATATACCCAGGTAATGGTTTCCTGGCAACAGGCTTCTTATATTTGAATGTCTGCGCAATGACTCTCCAAGGTTAGGAAGTTTTAAATAAAAATATCAATTTTGCTATATACTTTTTGAGTAGAAGATTAACAAATTAGGCAAAATCATCTAAAATCCCATTCTATTTCCTATCCTCAATTTTCTGTTTCAAAGGCAGCTATAAACAAGAGCTCAGGTAGTGAGTTTCTTTCCCTTCAACACTGCTGGACTGAAGCTTCCTATGCAGAGGCATGGACTTTTGATGTGCTTCCTGCCTGCCCTAGCTGATTATACTTATATCTTGTTATAAATAACTGATGATGTCACTTTCTTTTGTAAGAGAAGATCAACACTGATTGTTTGAAACAGACAGTACAGGGACACACATGCATCAGGTCTAGGAGGAAGATCTCACACCTTTCCCAGAGATGCAGCCTGCTCACTTCCTATCTGCTGAGTTTACTGGCTGGCTTACTCTTCCCTGGGGGAGTTTTAGAGCTGGTTGAGTGGTGGTGGAGGCTGCCAGATCCTTTTGGGCCATTCTTGCTGGGTTTGCAATGCTCCTGTTGGCAGGACCTCCTGGAGGACGATGATCCTGAGTGGCTAGGGGGTGACTTGCTTCTCCCCAGATGTGGGGAAGAACTCCTCTGGTCATGGTGGGGCCGTCCAGCCCTAGATGGTGAGGAACTAGATGTTCGAGGCAAGGATGAGCTTCGAGGAGAGGCACTGGGACTCCTTCGAGGTACAACTGGACTCTTGGGTGGTGTTTTTGGATTGTGAGGAGATCCTGGGCTCTTGCATTGGGTAGTACTCCGGGATTTCTGAGATCCATTTTGAAGAATTTGGGCCAGGCGAGAGAAAAGGTCTGAGTCAGAGTTACTACTCCCTAGAACTTTATATCTGCGTAGCCTTAAAAGAATAGAGAAGAATTAATTTTTTGGAAACAGGATATCAAAAATTCATTTTAAGTGTGCCTAAAAAAAAATCACAGTATCCCAAATCATGATATGTATGAAGTATGTCAATACCAAAAAACGCACTAGAAGTATGCTGAGTTAGTCTTTCACACACATGCTGGGTTTGACATCTGCGATGTCTGTTTGGCCTTTTGGTTAATGTTTGTTTGCTTTGACAAGGTCCTCCTGTGCAGCCCACACTGATCATCAAGAACTCAGTCTGTAACCCAGACCAGGCCTTTCACAGCTCCCCAGGTACTGGAATTATAAATATGTATAATCTCCTAGCTTTCTATCATTCCTGGCCAAAGATACCTTGTTTGTGTGGTTTTTAAAATTCCAATAGGGGCCATCAGGGTGGCTTAGTGGGTAAAAGCTCTTGCCATGATACCCTGGTGACTTGAATTTGATCCCTGGATCCCACATAAAGGTGGAATAAGAGAACCAATTCCACAAGATTGTCCTCCCACCTCCACATGTGCATCATGCACACCCCATCATACAATACGCTCTCGGCCCTCTTTTCTCTCTCTCTCTCTCTCTCTAATAAAACTTTAAAATTTGTAAATATATAGTTGTGCTGTATAGTCAGGGTGACTAGTCACTCTTTTGCTTCAGAGCCACCCTGTAGCAGGAATCGAGGTTTTGCTGTTGTTTCTTTTAGATCATCTGGAACTTACTATGTAGGTCATTATTGCCTTGAACTTGTGATTGTTCTTCTTCCCAAGTGTTGGCATCTGTGTATGCCACCACACCTGGCTTTATAATCAGTTTATACAGTAATATGGGTTGTCTCTGGACCATCTTCATTAGTTTAATCAAGCACATGGAACTTTAATCTGACTATGGTGTTTAAAGGTAGAGTCTTTGGGAAGTGATCGGATTAGTTAAGATCATTAGGGTGGAGCCTCTATGTTAAATTCTGGTGGCTTTGGAAGTAAAGGGAAGGAGACTAGCATATGCTGAGATGCACTAGTGCTCAAGCCACCACGTGTAGTGACTAAGCGAAGGAGGCACTTGCATGGCCTTGTGTGATGCTACTTGGAACTCCCATTCTTCTTATAAATTAGCCTGTTTCTGGTAAATGACTGTAAGAACAATAAGCCGACTAATATGTAAAAGTTTAAATAAAGAATGTGTATATTATGAACATTTTTTTAATACCAGGAACCTACCACCTAGAAAACTGCACTAGAAGAGTCAAATGTGACTATTCAGAAACTTGAAGTACATTAAAGGCTTGCAACCCACACAGGGGAACTTGGGCATAAACTGCAGTTGGTTTTGGTAAGTTTCAGATTTTAGCAAGGCAGTTGTTACTCATCTTGACCTTCAGCCCTGTGGCAGTCAAACCTGTACTAGCTTCTAAAGCCGCTTGTACACAACTTACAGGAACCAGGGCAGGGTAACCAACAACCCACACACCCACCCAGTCCTTAGGCTGTAAACAGGCTAGGGAACTAAGAGTACAGTGCTTCCTAAGGACCAGAGTTTAGTTCTCAGCACTCACACTGGGCAACTCGTGACCACGTGGACCTCCAGCTACAGGAGATCCAACACTCTCTTCTGGCCTCCAAGGGCACCTGCACACAGGCGTACAGACCACACTCTCTCCCCCAACTGAAGATAAAAATAAAGTCTTCGGGGAAAAAAGTCTATTTGGAGACCATATTCTCATTGCTTTGTTAGTCGCCAAAGGCCTCGTTCATCTGAGGACAGCCACAAGTAAGGCCAACATATCTGCTGAGGACAACAGCAGGCACGGTGTCAACAACCTGATGCCCGTGAGCTTGGATTTTTCTGAATAATAAATTCTCAGTAAAAACAGTAAGTTGTTACAACTTGTATCACTTCAAACTGGGGAGGATGCCTTTGGAGTATTCAACATTCATTATATTTTTATGAGATAAATAACATGTATACCAAGCTCAATAGAAAAACGACCAATAACAAAAGCCACAAATTTACATTCTGCTCTATTTAGTTCTCTTCCACTAAACTCCACATTTCTTCTGAGTAAGTGGATTAATGTATAGTCTTCCTCATTCTGTAAATTCAAATGGTGATAATACAAACGTCGTCTTGCTAGTGCTAAGAATTCTGCAAATGCTGACTCTTGTGTGTATTAACCAGATCAACTATTAAGGAACTGCCTGATGATACAAACACAAAGTGATAGGATGGGGCATTTCAGAGACTGGTACATTTTTATTTAACTTAGTGTTTTTTTTTAATTAAAGGCAGGTTCATTGGGAAGCTGGTCTTGGAAGAGTTCACTGGCTCCAAGGACTGAGTTCAGGGGAGTTGGCATGGGGAGGAGTGGGGCGAGGAGAAATGGTGCTCGGTGCTCCGTGCTCTTGCAGAGAGAAGAGGAAGAAGAGGAGGGAGGGGTTATTGATTGATTTAGGAGATCAATCATAAAACACTAACTTCATAGATAATTGTCCTACTGATTGAAATCACTCCTTTTACTCGGCTGGCATTATTTTATTGTGCTCTAGAGCTCTTCATTGCGGCTTCTCACAGTAGATGGAGTGCGTGGCTATTCTCACATCTCTACTCATTATTGCACACCCTCTTTTCTGTGACTGAAGTGACTTTTAAGGGGTATAAAGACTTAGTATTTTCTCACCCTGCCATTACTTTTTCTCTTTTCCCTTTAGGGAGCTAAATCTTAAAGACTGGGTAGGACAGTCTGGAGAGATGACTCAGTGGGTAAGGGTGCTTTGCCTACAAGTTTGATGATTAAATTCAATCCCCAGGACCTACATGGTGGAAGAAAAGAAGCAATTCCCTCAAGCTGACTTCTGGCTGCTACACAAGCACACTGGTGTGCACACACACACAATTCTTAAAAAGCACATGTGAGTAGTAAGAAGCAGCAGAAAATGGATGGGAAAACCGATATTGAGTGTGAATCACAGAAAGATAAAGAAGAGGGTAAGGGACCAGCAAGTGGATGTATGTAGGCACTACAGGAGCTGCAGAAGGACAAGGAAGTAAATAGTATCTAAGAACAGCTGGAAACTGCCCAAACGTAATGAAGGACAAGACACCACATCCAGTAAACACAATGACCTCCAAGCAGGATGACTGCAAAGTGACCCAATCAAACTAAGACACACAATCAAACTGTCTAAAGAGTCCTGACAACAGAAAGAAGTCACTTGTCTTATACAAGGAGAATATTTTTTCTCAGAAGTTCTGGAGGTCAAAAGGCAGTGGGTTAAGGACAGATTTTTTTTTTTTTTTTTTTTGAGGTTTTTCAAGACTGGGTTTCTCTGTGTAGCTCTGGCTGCCCTGGAACTCACTCTGTAGACCAGGCTGGCCTCAAACTCAGAAATCCACCTGCTTCTGTCTCCCAAATGCTGGGATTAAAGGCGTGCACCACCACCGCCCAGCAAGGACTGAGATTTTAAAGTTCTAAGAATCCCATGTTGAGAAAAAAGTCCCCTTCAAAGATGAGGGAGAAATAAAGATAGTATGAGGTAGAAGCTGAGCTAGGGGTGTGGCAGTGTGATGAGAGGTAGGATATGTATTTAGCAGGCTTGATGTCTTGGGCGCAATCCCTACAGCTCACAACCACTTACATGACCTCTAGACCTGCTGTCTGCAGTGCTAGCTGCAGTTACTGCAGACTGAAACCAGAGGACACCAAACAGGAACTAAAGAGCTGAATAAAGTAAACAGATAAATACAGTCAGTTCTAATAATACAGTGATTATTATTCTCACAGCTATTTATAATTTTTATAAAACATTCAATCAAAGTTGAGTTGCACATCTATAACCCCAGTGGGAGGATCAGTTGTTCAAGGCCAGTTTGAGCACATAAAAACGAAGATGTAATCTTGTGACTTGAATAAGTACAATGAATAAGGAGGTGACTTAAAGGGACATAGTGGTATGTCCCTGTTATTACACTCCAAAAACCCAATTAGAATGCGAGAACTTCAGGACTGTCTACTCCATGTTGACCACAATGGAAACAGGCACAAACTACACAATGGGAAAAATAAAGGAATTTAAGGCTTCACCATACACACACAGAAAAAAGGACAAAGACACAATAAACAACAGAATGATTTAAGTTGGGGCCAGCATGATAGTTGAGCAGGAAAGGTGCTTGTCTGAGGCCTGAACTGACTCCCTGAGGGCCTGGAAGATGAGAACCTATTCCCACAAGCTGCTTTCTGACTCCTGCACCTACAAAGGCATGCACACAAATGTAAATAGACATGATAGAAGGCCTCTGTAGAGCAACACCAAAATGACAGAAGTCCCCTTCTTCCCAACTACCTTTAGAAGAAAGGAAATTCTGGTAGACACTTAACATGAATGACCCTAAAGATATTCTGCTAAGTAAAACAGGCCAGCTACAACAGAACAAACACTATATGATTCTACTTATATCAAGTATTTATAATGATCAAAGCCATAAATTAAATCAAGTGTTCCTGGGGGGGCTAGAAATGGAAGTTTATTGTCTAATGAGTTTAGTTTCGGTTTTATATGATGAAGGGGGCCCTAAAGTACAGTGCTGAATATGCATAGCAAAATTAACATGGTTAATACCACTGAAAAGGACACTTAACATGAGTAAGATGGTAAATTTTATGTTGTTTTATTTTTCGTCAGTGGAAACAAAATGCATTGTCCTCAATAAATCTATACTATGCCCTAATGGTGTACTGTGGAAGGAACAGATGAAAACAAGTTCAAAAGAAGGAACTGTGACCACGGCTGTCATATGGTAAAGCATACTTGGAAACACCCTTACACACTACACACATGGGAAGCATGAAGTTACCTGGCTTCTACTCCAGGCCTGACTGGTGGCTTTCCCGGTGGCGGCCGAGGCAAGAACTGAGGTGAAGCGGAGCTATTAATTTGATCTGTGCTGACCCAGGATACTGGCCTTGGGATCTTGCTCTTTCTAGCCTGGGAGATGACGGGTGACAGAAAGCTATCTTCAACTGATCTACTCAGGTGGGAGTCTGCTGCCAGTCTGGAAAAGGGAGTGAAGACTTCCTCCTCAGACAAGGGAACTGGAGCAGCGGCTAGTTTCTCCTCTATGAGCTTATCAGAGGCACTTGAGAGATCCCCCAGGAAAGACTTGAACTGCCTTTTTTCTACCAGAAGTTTGACTATTTCTGGCTGATAGGCTTTCTTCTGTAGAAGCTTTTCTTTTGCAGACACTGCGGAGGATGATTCAAAAGTTGAATCTATTTCTTGTGCTAAAACAGGGATCCGGCTGTGCCTGGTCACAAAGGATGACCGAAGCATGTCCTTCCGAGTAGGAGGCCCATGCTCATTCTCTGAGACACAATGATAGAGCTCTCCATTTCTAGGGACAACTTTCTCTCTCTTACCCTCTTGGTGCAAATAAACAGAGAGGTCTCCCTGCTGCCCTGGCAAGCTTTCACTCTGAATACCATCATCTTTAAATAGCTTATTTTTCTGCATTGCTGCCATCTGGCCTATCTGCCCTTCAGGATGTGGGTCAATGGCTTGTGGAGAAATTTCTGACGTTCCAACTGCCAAAAGCTTCATTATCTCATGGGTTTTGTCCTGATTTGGTATCACACTAAAGTTCTGTGTCTTTGACACATCCAGAGGTTCTGTGGTAGCTGACTGATCCCTTTCTGCGGTCACTAAATCTCCTGGGAGAGAGATTTCAATACAGTGCTGCCCTTCATTTAACTTCTCATCTTCATTCTCTGAGCCCAGAAGAACGCTTTTCTCTTCTGTTTCTCCAGGGAGATGTTCAAATTCTTTCACAGCTAATCTATTATGGTCAGGAGGGTCTTTTGGTCCCAAGTCTTGAGATGTGTCACCATCTCTCATGTTGGGTATCATGTCATGACCAGTGTGATCTATCTGAAGTCCCAAATCCACTCTGCTTCCTCCGCTAGCTAGTTCACCCTCTGTCACAACCAAGCCCGAGAAGTTCTCCCTTGGAGAGTACAGTTCTACAGTGGGCTCCAAGGGCTGAAGATCTTTCTTCTCTGGTTGTGGACCATAGTGAAAGCTTCCTGAAGTTGACTGTGTTGATGCCACAGAAGGTCTAGGAATTGTAATCTGTAGAAGCAGGGAGAAAAAATTAAAAAATCCAATTATGTGAGTTACCAATCATATGCATGGTTTGAGATGTAATACTTCAGATTTCAATTTATTAGAGCAGCAAAAATGAGCTGGGCACATCCCTTTAATCCCAGCACTTGGGAGGCAGAGGCAGGTGGATTTCTGAGTTTGAGGCCATCCTGGTCTACAAAGTGAGTTCTAGGACAGCCAGGGCTACACAGAGAAACCCTATCTCGAAAAACCAAAAAAAAAAAAAAAAAAAAAACCAAAAAAAACAAAAAAAAAAAAAAAAAACCAAATAAACAACAACAAACAAAACCCATTAAGTCCTAGGAAAACAAATGAAAAAAATTCTAAATTCAAATCCAAACTGGAGTGTTCATGGGAGATTTGGCTTAGATTCACTTTCTATCCAAGTATATATGAAAATTCTGATATGGGTATGGAGTCAGCTAAGTTGTTTGAAATCTATTTCACTTTGTGTAAGGAACATAATTAGGTTTACAGACATGTAAATCCTGCCCTAAAACCAGTTGAGATGGAAATCACCAAATAGAACATGGTGCTATATATCTGTAATCCCAGTTCTTGGGTAGTTGAGGCTCAAAGAATTTGAATTCCAGCTAGCCTAAGCTATGCTGTAAGATTTTATTAAAAATAAATAAAAATAGGAACTAGAGTGTTGAAGATGCTTTAGATAAATCTAATATAGGCTACCTGGGTTCAGAACAACCATACACATAAAATAAATTTAAAGAAAACAACAAAAACAGTATAGGTCAAGTGTGGGACACACGCCTTTAATTCCAGCACTTGAGGCAGATAAATCTGGGAGTTCAAGGCCAGCCTGGTCTACATAGTGAGTTTCTCTATAGCTCAGGTTGTCCTAGAAACTGTAGCAATGTTCCTTCCTTGGTTTCTTGAGTACTGGCATTACAGGAATGCGCTAAAAATCCTAAAACAAAACTTGGGTTGGACTAGACTAGTTTATTTCCTTGGGCTAATTTTCCCTCGTCCACAAACAATTGTACAAGGCAACCCTGGAGGAGTTGTTAGGAAGATCAACAATGTAACCTGATTGAAGAAGTAGAAAGTAGTAACTCTTCACAGCAATGAATCCTAACTGCCACAGTGTCTTTTCCAAGTCTTTTATACCTAGCAAGTGCAAATGTGCTTTAACAAAAACCATTTCTCTTTGGGGAACACTGCTGAGATTAGTATGTTAGAAAGTAAGGATAAGGGGGCTGGTGAGATGGCTCAGTGGGTAAGAGCACCCGACTGCTCTTCTGAAGGTCCAGAGTTCTAATCCCAGCAACCACATGGTGGCTCACAACCATCCGTAATGAGTTCTGACTCCACTCTTCTGGAGTGTCTGAAGACAGCTACAGTGTACTTACATATAATAAATAAATAAAACTTACATATAATAAATAAATAAATCTTTAAATGAAAAAAAAGAAAAGAAAAGAAAGTAAGGATAAGCCAAGTGGTGGTGGTGCACGCCTTTAATCGTAGCACTCAGGAGCAGGAGTAGAAGCAGGTGGACCCCTGCATTCGAAGCCAGCCTGGTCTACAGAGAGTTCTGGGATCAAAGGAACATGCCACTATGTCTGGCTTTATTTTTATCCCTATTGCAGGTTCACTATAGAACATAGTGTAAATACTATTCTTTACATGCAAGCATTTGCTGAACTTAAGCGTCTGATTGCACAATCTTTTTTTTTTTCTTTTTTTCTTTTTTCTTTTTCTTTCTTTTTTTTTTTTTTTTTTTTTTTTTTTTTTTTTTTTTTTTTTTTTTTTTTTTTTTTTTTTTTTTTTTTTTTTTTTTTTTTTTTTTTTTTTTTGAGACATAGTTTCTCTGTGCAGTCCTGGCTGTCCTGGAACTCACTCTGTAGACCAGGCTGGCCTTGAACTCAGAAATCCGCCTGCCTCTGCCTCCCAAGTACTGGGATTAAAGACGTGCGCCACCACGCCCGGCCCCTCTGATTGCACATTCTTAACTGAACAACTAATCTACCTTTCTTTTCCTGTCTTTCTTTCCTTTTATTTATTCACTTATTTAGACACAGGATCTCTCCTACAGCCAAGTTGGCCAGAGTAGGCTTCTTTATTTAGCTTCATAAATTCTGGAACTAAAGCTGTGAACTCCTGTCCACAGATAGCCTTTATTTTTTTTCTTTTGTTTCAGTGTGTGTATGTGCATGTGGGTGAATAAGAATGTGTTTGTGTATGGAAACACACACTTTTTTTTTTAAGATTTATTTTATTTATATGAGTACACTGTAGCTGTCTTCAGACACACCAGAAAAGGGCATCCGATCCCATAACAGATGGTTGTGAGCCACTATGTGGTTGCTGGGAATTGAACTCAGGACTTCTGGAACAGCAAGCAGTCAGTGCTCTTAACTGCTGAGCCATCTCTCCAGCCCGAGACACACATTTTTTTAAAGACAGGATCTCTCAGTAAATCAGTGATTTGACTAGACTGGCTGGCCAGAAAGCTCCAGGTACCCATTTGTCTTTGTCCCCACCTCTCCACCTCCAGCTCCATGCATACTCCAATTCAGTGCTGGAGTCACAGATGTATTCTGCAGTGCCTGGGTTTTAGGTGGTTACTGAGTGTCCTTAAGTATGAACAGTAAGTAATTCACTGATGTGGTCATCTCCCAGCCCCAGTCTTTGTTTTGTTGTTGTTGTTTTGAGACTAGGTCTATGTAGCCCTGGCTGTCCCGGAACTCACTATGTAAAAGAAGTTGACCTCAAACAGAGATACATCTCTGGAGTACAAGGATTGAAGGTGTGTGTAACCACACTCTCCTCAGGGCGCCACCCCCCCGAATTTGTTTGTTTTGAAACAAGTGTTTCTCTATTGTCCTTGAACTCATTCTGTAGATCAGGCTGGCCTCCAACTCACAGATATCTGGCTGCCTCTGTCTCCTGAGTGCTGGGATTAAAAGCATGTGCCACCTTGGACAGCCCATGCTTTTCTTAATAGCACCTTGAGCAGTTAACACAAAACAATGACAAAAGCCATTTCTTACCGCAGTCAGGGGTCCTTCTGCCTGTGCCTCCATGGGACTCGTGGGAGTCACTGTGATGAACTGACTTGCAGCTCCAGCCTGGAGGTCTAGCCTATCTGTGTACAGTTCTGAAGCAGCAGTAGCAGGGCATTCAGCAGAAAGTGCTAAAACCACACCTGAGCTTTCCTTCTTTAAGTGATGGTTGTCAGTCCAAGGACCTACTTGGATCTTTTCATCTTGAGGTGACCCCTCAAGGACCTGAAGCACTTCAGGCTCCTCATCTGAAGGGCTTCCAGTTGTCTTATGGCCTAACACCTCATTTGTCCTAAAGTCTTGAAGGTCTTGCTCCTTGTCCACAATCACCCATTCTTTGGAATCAACCTCCTGTTTGCAAGAGCTTAAGTTAACAGCTATAAATCCATTGCTGCCACCACCATCTGCCTGCTCCGGGGTGTTGGCAGAGGCAGGCTTGGAGGCGTCAGGAAGATATTCTTCATCATAGTGCCAGATGTGGTCAGTGCGGGACACAACAGGGACACAAGGCTTATGAGGCAGAGCAGGGAGAACAGGTTCTTTTCCTGCACTGGAATCTTTCTGCATTTTCTCCATGCTTAAGAAAATGAAAACAAGTTACTCAATTGTCCTTAGAGAAACATCTACTATATCCTGATAAACTCTATGTGGAACAACCATTTTTACAAAGTGTGATGAGTATGTATGGAGAAAACAAGGGGAGTCTCACAGGGCCACCATGCTCTCTTCTTGCCATTCCTGTTCTTCCCCAACACTGTCCACTTTTAAAGTCTCTTTTATTAGTCTGACTCCTTGCCAAAGTAAGTTTTTCTTCCTATTGCTCTCATATCTATACCTCATCTTAAGTGTATTTCGAATAGTTAAAGCATTGTTCAAGTCTAGACCATCTTTTTGATCATATGTGGATCTGTGACAACGGATGACCTTGAATTTCTGATCCTTCTGACTCAACCTTCCTAGCTGAGATCAGACACGAACTACACATATACTTATTTGTATGTGGTTCTGGGGATTGAACCCACATGTAAGAACCCAGGGTTTTACATATGCTAGGCAGGCACTCTAACCGAATTATACTCCCAGCCCAAATCCATAGCCTTTCTTAACCCAACACTTCATTGCCAACAGTCCCAGAGCTGGGACTACGTGTGCACTACTACATACAACTACCTCTCTCTGAATTCTCTTGAAGCCTACTGAGTGGTAAATAGACTTCAAATCATCTTACATTTTCATTTCCATCTTGTAACCAAAATTTGCTACAGGCAGAATGTGCCTAACTGATCAAAAGCATAAGTCATTATACTATTTATATACATTATCTGTAAAGCTTAACTTTCCTTTTGTCTTGGGAGACGTGAGTGTCACAGGGCAAAACAATAAACTTACTTATCTATTTCCCTCTGCACCTTATCTCTATGTGCCCCAGTTCCTGCCTAATGTTGCCTTTGTTCCTCTACATTGTTGCTTCAAAGAGCTCACCTTCTAACAAAGGCACTGCAAATATAGCAATTCTCAAAGACAAAGACTTGGCTGTAGAATTTGTAATGATATTACTCAAGTCACATTAAAAATGAGGATACAGGGGCTGGTGAGATGGCTCAGTGGTAAGAGCACCCGACTGCTCTTCCGAAAATCCGGAGTTCAAATCCCAGCAACCACATGGTGACTCATAACCATCCGTAACAAGATCTGACGCCCTCTTCTGGAGTGTCTGAAGACAGCTACAGTTTACTTACATATAATAAATAAATAAATCTTAAAAAAAAAAAAAGTAATGATACAAACCTAAGATATGAACAAATGGAAACTCAATAGTGTCAGTGTTATAAAAACACAAGAATTTCTTATTTGAAAGAATTAACATAATAGAGATAAAATATAGTAGTAGTAGTAGTAGTAGTAGTAGTAGTAGTAGTAACATGGAAGTTTTAAAATGAGAGAGGGTTATAGGGGAAGATACATTACATACCAGGTCTCCAGAAACTTGTCAGTATCTGGCTTTGGCTCAAGTGTCAAACGTTTTTCCAGCTCAAAGCTGTGAATAGAACGTAGCTTCCTTACTAATGGAACCTCTCTGTCTGGCTGAGTAATCTCTGATCGGACACGAATTGGTGAACCAAGGCTTGGAGCATTGAGTATACCATTTACTTGACCATGGCTATTTTCTTCTTCAGTAGCTGCCTAGAAAAAAAATATAAATAGAATCATTCCAAATTTATACATGGGAGAAATCACTGATGCCTTTGAAATAATGTCAACAGATGATTACATGTGTTTTCAGAAAATTAAATTCTTAAATTTTTAATTTAAAAATTATATTTATTTCTTTATTTACTATATATCTGTGTGTATGCCCTTACTACATGTGAACATGGAGGTCAGAGGACAACTTGTGGGAGTTGACTCTTCTAAATGCAAGTTGCCAGGCAAGGTGGCAAACACTGTTACCTCCTGACTCACCTCACGAGCCAAGAAAACTAAGATACTTTGACTTTGGGCTGGAGAAATGACTCAGCAGTTAAGGACATCTACTGCTCTTGCAGAAGACTAGAGTTTGAGTACCAGCACCCACATCAGGTGACTCAGCCCCCTGTGACTCTCACTCCAGGGGATCTGAAGACTAGCCTCCATGAGTACCTGCACACATGCCCATAATTAAGAATAAATAAAAATATTAGACAGTAACAGTTTAATTTTATTAAATTTCTGTTTGTCAATTTTTTTTAAAGGTTTTATTTGTCTTATATATATGATGAGTACACTGTAGCTGTCTTCAGGCACACCAGAAGAGGGCATCCGATCCCATTACAGATGGTTGTGAGCCATGTAGTTGCTGGGGATTGAACTCAGGACCTCTGGAACAGCAAGTAGCCAGTGCTCTTAACCACTGAACCATCTCTCCAGCCTGTTCATTTAGATGTTTAAAGAACCCTATCCTATTATACTAAAACTAAATCTTGGAAAGGATATCTTTGAGCCGTACAGATCTCACAAGAGTTAGGAGAGACTGCCAAAATTGCCATACCCCTTTCTTATTCCCTCCCTCAAAAACAAACAAACAATAAAACCAACTCTTTGGGATAGAACAAGAAGCTGCTGGAAACTGCCAGGGCAGAGCAGAAGGCTGGGCACAGATTAATACAAAGGGCTGAGTTCCTCCAGGCTACATAGACTCTGTCTCAAACCAACCAACAAATTCAAACAATCAAATCTCTCAGGCTGGAGAGATGGCTCAGAAGTTACTAGCACTCATGATGGGTCACATCTATCTGTATCTCTAGTTGCAGAGGCTCTGACACCCACTTCTGGTGTCTTTGGGCAACAGGCACAAAGACATACATGAAGCAAAACACCTACACACATAAAAAAAAATTAAAAGAAAACCAAAATTATTAAAATCCAATTTGTCCTGGCACCATAAAGACTGCCCCAGTTGATAGTCTAAAAATCAGTAGTAGGCTTAGTATAACTGAAGCATTGAGTTCAATCTCCAGCAACGCATACACAATATTGAATCCCTACTTTTTACTCCTCATTGCTGACTACTATGTGTAGACAGTATTCGTTAGCTAGACCACTTGCTGTTAATGCTTTTACAAATGACAGAGTATATATGTCTAGGCTATAATGAATGTCTATTTTCTCATGCTGTATTTCATGTACTGAACTCCTAATTCCAAACAAAGATAATGGGGTATGTAGGCAATGACTAGGTTATGGAGGCAGAATCTTTATAAAATTGGTGTCCTTATAGAGTGTCCTAAAGAGATCTCCAAATCTGTCTTGATCACTATGAATACTATGAGTAATAAAGTACTGTTGTTTGCAAGGTACCTATTTCATGATATTTTTTTATTACAGCAGCCCAAACATATTAAGAATAAATATCCTGAAGGGTATTTTTCTTTTTTTAAAAAAGAAAACATTTCACTTGAAAAAAAATTTACTTGGGATAAAGATGGAGCAGAGACTGAGGGAACAGCCAACCAATGACTGCACCAACTTGAGACCCATCCCACATGAGAGAGCCAATCACTGACACTATTGATGATATTCTGCTATGCTTGCAGACAGGAGCCTAGCATAACTGTCTCCTCAGAGGCTTCATCCAGCAGTGGATGGAGGCAGACTCAGAGATCCACAGCAAAACATCAGGGAGCTCAGGAAGTCTAGTGGGAGAATCAGGGATAGAAGTGGGCAAGTTGCAATCATATTGTGCCTAGTTGCTGATGCTCTATTCTGCCCCTGGAAACCATATAAAAACTCACCGAACGAAATACCTATCCTTCAAGCCTGGGAAGACCAAAGGACACTGGAACAATAAATTCCTCTTGCTTTTAAAAAAGAAAAAAAAAAGAAGAAGAGAAAAAAAAAAAAAAAAGGAAGAAGGAGGAGAAGGAGGAGGAGAGGGCAAGTTGGAGGCATCAAGGATACCACAAGAAGACCCACAGAGCCAACTAACCTGGGACCATGGGGACTCACAGAGAGGGGACTATCAACCAGGGAGTGTGCAAGAGCTGGACCTAGACCTCCTACACATTTGTAGCAAATGTACATCTTGGTCTTCATGTCCATCTCCTAACCAGTCGAGCAGGGGCTCTCTCAGTCTCTGTTCCCTCCCACCGGATACCCTTCCCCCTACCTGGGACTGCTTGCTTGGGCCTCAGTGGGAGAGGATGTGCTTAGTCCTACTGGGACTAGATGTCCCAGGGTGGGATAATACCCAAGGGAGGCTCCCCTTCTCAAAGAAGGGGAAGACAATGGGTGCGCGCACACACACACATGTTAATATATGAACACTGAGTGTAAATGCTCTCAAGAATCCAAAAGCATCCGATCTGGAGCTGGGGTTAAAGGCTTTGAGCCTACAGACATGGATGTGTTGTGAATGGAACTCAGGGCCTTTTCAACAGCAGTGCATGTTTTAAAAGCTGTGCCACCTCTCCAGTCCCTCCTTAAGATAAAGAACTGGGTTTGTGATATATTCATACACATATACTATTATACTTTGTTCTCATTCTCTCTTTTTTTTTTTTTTAAAGATTTTATTTATTTATTATATGTAAGTACACTGTAGCTGTCCTCAGACACTTCAGAAGAGGGCGTCAGATCTTGTTACGGATGGTTATGAGTCACCATGTGGTTGCTGGGATTTGAACTCCAGACCTTCGGAAGAGCAGTCGGGTGCTCTTACCCACTGAGCCATCTCACCAGCCCTTTGTTCTCATTCTTATCCCCATGCCACCCTCTCCTCTCAAATTTATAGTTATATAATTTTTAACTGTACAAAGTTAGGATAAACTCCTCAGAACCGATCACAGATGAGCTTCGGAGGATATTCATAAAAGGATGACTAGCCAACTTTCTACCAGGCGTATTTTAAGGCTGAACCCTAAGCTTCAACCTCCTTCCCAACCACACCCTTTTTTTTTTTTTTTTTTATTGCCATCATTTTTGAGACAAGGTCTCACTGTGTAGCTGTGGCTGGCCTAGAACTCACTATAAACCAGCATGGCCTCAAACTCACTGAGATCCCCCTGCTTCTCTACCTCCCAACTACTATGATTAAAGATCCATGCCACAGCACATAACAATTACTACTACTGTAACTACCACTGTAATGCATGGCCTTTTCAACATGATCTTCATATTCTACAAAAGGAAAAGAATAAACAATGAGAGCAAAGAAAAGTCTGGGGATAATCTGCCCAAGAGTAACTCACCTATTTCTCTTCCACACTTACAAGTGTACCTGTGTACAATTCTTTTATTTATCATCCACTTTACCAGTTTATGATCAAATGTGATCTGTGATCTTCTCACTCCCTGACCTTCTGGCTTCTTCACCTCATTAGAGACAGTTTACCAAGGCTGTGAACAGAGCTACACTGATCAGAGTCAAAAAAGGTTACACAGCTCTGTCATATCATCTGGAAAGATGATCCACTTTTACTCTACAGATATTTCTTTTCTGTTTGACAAATGATTTCCCACTTCCTCCTTTCTTCCGTTCTAGTCAAGTGCTTGACTACTAATTCCCGCTAACGCTCCTGATTCATTTTAAATATCTATCTTTTCCATAACATACATTGAATACTGATGATTGGTATCTAAACCTGAGCACTTTGGACCGCATTAGCTAAAAGATCACAGTTTCGAATATTTAAAGCCATTGTCAAGGGGGCTGGCGAGATGGCTCAGTGCAGAGGTAGCAGAGATCACTTGCTGTACTTGCAGAGCACCACATGATGACTCACAACCATCAACAACTCCAGTGCCAGGGGACCCAGTGCCGCCTTCTGATCTCCACAGACACTAGACACACGTGTGGTACAAATACATACATACAGGTAAAACAGCTGTATTCATAAAAATCTTGAAAAAGTTTTAAGATAAAATAAGTAGCAATACTATGTTCTACTTTACACTCAGAAGTGAGAATCATGAGCTGGTGGACTACAAAGTAGATAATGTTTCTTTTTCTTTTTTTTTAATGAAAATAAAATATCATTTACCCCTTCCCTTTTCTCCCTCCAACCTTCCCCATAAACTCTTGCCTCCTCAGCTGTCAATTCATGGTGTCTATTTTTCAACTGTCATTACATATATATGTATCTATTTTTCTAATACATAAACCAACCTGCTTGGTCCATATGATGTTATGTGTGTATATATGGATTCAGGATGAACACTTACTATTGGACAATCAATTTGAGGGCTTCTCCCTGGTGTGACTAGAATGACCTGGGTTTGATCTCCAGGACTAAGGTGGTAGAAAAAAGACCTGTGTCTGTCTGTCTGTCTGTCTGTCTGTCTGTCTGTCTGTCTCTCCCCACCCCTCTCTCAACTGTGTATCAGTAAAAGAAGAGTATAGTAACTACACAGAAAGAGATTACTTCGTATAAAAGAAATACACACTTTACAAATCCCGAGTTTTATCTTGTTCTTGTTGATATCCATCTCTTCCCAGACATCCTTTTCCTGAGGGCGAGGGTGCCCCAGAGACCCAGGCAATTTATCTGGTGATACACCAACAGGGATTCCATTCTCCCCATCACTAAGCTGTTCATCTGGAAACACTTCATCTGTATTTTCTCGAAGCAAGTCTCCTGGGATGGGGGTGGCATTTGCAATTCTGAAAAGTTAGGAGAGGAAACCAGTAAACTTCAAAAGACCAGAATACAGAGTTACCATAAGACTATACTACATACAAAAAAAAAAAAAAAAAAAGACTATACTACATTTTTGTCTCTAAGTGATATGTCTATACATAATTAAGAGTTAAATAAAAACCTAAAACTCTTTTAACACTAATTTTATGTTAATACAGAAAAGGGAACATTTTTCTAAATTGGGAGAAATTAAAATTTTGAACTGTCAATGTAAATAATACAACTCACTGATTTGACAATCACTTTTTTGTTGTTTGTTTGTTTTTCAAGACATTGTTTCTCTCTATAAACCAGGCTGTCCTGGAACTTGTTTGTCCTGGACCAAGCTGGTCTTGAACCCACAGAGATCTGCCTGCCTCTGCCTTCTGAGTGTATGTGCCACCACCATTGGCCAAGAATTACTTTAAAAGTCTGAAACATCTGTTCTATTTTTCATGAAGCTCTCATCAATAAAATAAAATAATTTACCATTTTTGCCAATAATAAAAACAATTATGGAGAAGTACTAAGTGCTATAAGTAAATAAACAGGGGTCAGGTGACATTTTAGTATGAAATGTATACCACTGTTTATTTTATTTCATTCAATGTATTTTGATAATTTTTACCTCCTGGAACTCATTCCCATCTTTGTAACCACTGCATTTTTGTTCTTTTTCTTACTCTTAAATAAAACAAAACAAAAGAAAACAAGGGCTGGAGAGATGGCTCAGAGGTTAAGAGTAAGGGCTGTTCTTCCAGAGGTCCCGAGTTCAATTCCCAGCAACCACATAGTGGCTTGTGATCTGGTATGCGCTTCTAAGCTTGCCTGTATATATGCAGGCAGAACACTGTATACATAATAAATTTTTTTTTAAAGGATGTGGTTCCTACACAGTTAAAAAAAAAAAAACCCTACAAAAACATAGAAATGAAAATCAAACCAACTGGCAAACAACCAATAAGATGAAAGAAAGTCCCAAGTGAAAGAGCACTGTGCACTCACTGTCTTTTCATTATGGCGTTAACTAAGCTCCTACCAGGTGTAAGGCCTCAGACAACAAAGGAGGAGAAAACCCTTGAGTTTCCCTTCTGGGGAAACTAGAAATTCTGAAATTACAGAATTCATACAGTTCTATATGACAAAAATACAAAACAGGAATAGGTATTTGTTTAAACACTCCTGTTTTCCTTTCTTTCGAGAGAGAGTCTTAGTTTGATCCCACACTGGGATTGAGTAGAGATCTTCCCAAATCCTGGGATGACAGGAGTATGCTATTATGCTTGGCTATATACATTTCCTTTGAATGAATTCCAGGTCCTATTTACATAGTTGACATCACTCAGCTTGCTAGTCCATGACAGGCCTTTACTTTTTGGTCATCAGTCAGTTACTAAACTCAAAAGGCCTCTGATAACTATGTTCCATAAATACTAGTGTTTAAAAAATATTTCTGAGCTGGAGAGATGGTTCAGCAGTTAAAAGCACTGACTGCTCTTCCAGGGGTCCTGAGTTCAATTCCCAGCAACCACATTCTGACTCACAGCCATCTGTAATGGGATCCCAATGCTCTCTTCTGGTGTGTCTGAAGATCGCTACAGTGTACTCACATACATAAAAGAAATAAAAATAAATCTTAAAAAAAAACAAAAGGAAAGAAAAAAAGATATTTCTGGCTGAACACAAGATTTAGCAAACAAAGAAACTTCTAACAAGTAACTTGGAATACCTAAACATAGGAAAAGTCTTCAGGGGACTGTCTTGACATATGCTGTTACTGTGAACAGCAAAATAGATAACCTTGCCAGGCACACCTTTAGACTCTGTGCTTAGGAGGCAGAGGTAAGTGGATCTTTGTGAGTTCAAGGCTAGTCTGGTCTAAATAGCAAGTTCTAATCAAGTCAGAGATATATAACGAGACCCTGTCTCCAAACAAAACAAACAAACAAAAACCCCAAAACAGTAACAACAAAAGAAGCAAACAATCAAAAGAGAGGACTCCTCAGGCAGCCACTCTGAAGTACTTCCAAGGTAACCATGTGCTCTAGCATAAATGGTCTAAGGGGTGTTCCATTGTCTTGTTCTGGTTTCCTGCCCTGCCTCTACCTCTGCCTAAGTGGTCAATGTTCAGTGATCTCTTTATCAATACTGTAGGTAAACAATCTAGAAAATTCATTCTTCCCTGACCACTGTTTTCACAAGAAAACCTCACAGCCTAGTAAAGCAGGAAACAGAGAAAGAGGTGACTTGGCCTGAAATAGTCCAAATATACAATTAAAGGTCAGAAATAAACTGAGTAATGAAAGATTTTTTTCAGGTATGAGCTTAAATATAATTTACTGATACAAGGAAAGTTTTCTGGAAGGTTCATCTACTGACCACACTTTCTTAACAGTTTGATCCCTCAATGTTCCAAACTTTCCCCTTATGCCCATCATTCTCCTCCTCTATAACAGTTCCACTTCCTATTTCCCTGTTCTACTCCTCAGGAAATAAAATCATCTGTCCCCAGCTCTCCTCACCTGTTCTACAGTATATCACATACTTCAGGGACTCATCCCTGTCTTTTCCATACAGCTTCTCTTCCACATGATACAGTTCTCCTTTGTAGTTAATTCCTTAGTTTTCACTCCTTCCATTTTTGTTTTGTTTTGTTTTTTTGTTTGTTTGTTTTTGTTTTTCAAGACAGGGTTTCTCTGTGTAGCCATGGCTGTACTAGAACTCATTCTGTAGACCAGGCTGGCCTTGAACTCAGAAATCTGCCTGCCTCTGCCTCCCAAGTGCTGGGATTAAAGGTGTGCACCACCATGCCCGGCTTCCTAAATTCTCTTAATCTAGAGTTTGACAAAAGGAGAGAAACAATTCCTCACCAAGCAAATGATGGCATGTTCCCGAATATGAGCACTAAAGGGTAGGGTAGGGTAGGGTAGGGTAGGGTAGGGTAGGGTAGGGTAGGGTAGGAGTTGGTACAGCACTTGGCCAGCATATACCGAGGCCCAGCATTCATCCCTAACACCTATGAACCAAAGGGAAGGAAGGGAAGATGAGAAGAAAAAAGATGGAAAAGAGAGAAAGCAGGGGTTGCAGAGATGGCTCAAAGGTTAAGAACACTTGCTGATGTTGCTGAAGACCCAGGTTTGGTTCCCAGCATCCACATGGTGGCTCACATCCATCTGTAACTCCAGTTCCAGGGGATGTGATACCCTCGTCTAGACTCCACAGGCACCAAACAATAACAATATAGTGGAGTTTAAGCACTGTACAGTTAGAAATCACTAAGACTATGCTGTGAGGTGGTGGCGCACACCTTTAATACCAGTGCTGGGAAGGCAGAGGCTGGCAGATCTTTGAGTTCAAGGCCAGCATCATCTATGGATTAAATTCCAGGACAGTCAGGGCTACACAGAGAAATTCTGTTTTAAAAAACCAAAAATAGAGGCTGGAGAGATGGCTCAGTGGTTAAGAGTACCGACTGCTCTTCCAAAGGTCCTGAGTTCAAATCCCAGCAACCACATGGTGGCTCACAACCATCCGTAATGAGATCTGACGCCCTCTTCTGGTGTGTCTGAAGACAGCTACAGTGAACTTAGATGTAACAATAAATAAATCTTTAAAAAATAAAACAACAACAACAAAAAAAACCAAAAATAGACAGACAAGAAAGATCATAAAGTTAGTAATAATTTATAAAAGTAAATAAGCAACATAATTAAACATAAAAAAGAAAAAAAATATGTATGTACATATATATGTATATATATATATCTGGAAGAAGATATATATAGAAGGAAGAAAATATATATATATATATATATATATATATATATATATATATATGTAAATGTAAATAAATAAAAAAGTTGTTCCCTCTACCTACTACTGTACTGTGAGAGCAACAAGTCACGTTAGCTCTAAACTCCCATTTCACAGAAGGTATTTTCTGAATTAAGTAACTCAAAAGCTTAAGTGAGGAAAAGATTAACTCAAGGGAATATTTAAGTTGAGTGATTCCGAGTAGACTAAGGAAGTCCTTGCATTCAGAAAAGCACCACTCTGAGCTGTGCAGGACATACCCAATAGCAGCAGGGGTCAGGCGGGTGTGCAGCTGAGGGGTGGCAGAGGTGGTGGTGGTCGTCAGGGAGCCGTCAGTTCCACTCTTCTCCCAGTCAAACGGGTCACTCTCAATTACTCCAAAGGTCTTGATGCTATTGTCAAACACGGATGTTAGAAGCTAAACCACAAAGGAAAAAAGACTAGAGTGAACCAACAGCAATCCAGGCACCTTCATCTCAAGAAGATCCTTTAAAAGGATTTATAATGATGGTTTCTTCAGAATCCATGGCTCAAAAAAAAAAAAGTATACACACATACATACATACATACATACATACATACATACATATATAGACACACCACTTATTTGGCCATTTGCATATTTATAAAGAGGACATCTTTTTTTTTTTTTTTTTCTCTCTTTCTTTCAGAACCAGGGTTTCTCTGTACAGCCCTGGATGTCCTGGAACTCACCAGGCTGGCCTCGAACTCAGAGATTCGCCTGCCTCTGCCTCCCAAGTGCTGGGATTAAAGGCCACCACTACCCAGCACTCACCCAGGATTTTCTAAATCAAGGTTCTCATGAATTCTTTCAAAACTTTTCATCAGCATTATTGTTACTTGTATGTATGTGATGATGTGCACGTGGTATAAGTTACCACATTCAGTTTAAAGCAGCTTATTTTTTGTTAAACTGGGATATACAATAAAATGAATTTTAAGAGCACATTATTCAAGACAAAGCAATCAAAATGAGATTCTGAGTATTTTGAATATTCTATTTCTTCTTTGTAATTTCAAAATGTTATTATTTTTCAAATTTAACTAAAATGTGTTTTCTAAAGTAATTTGGTTCAATACCTATCCATGGGCAGCCCACAAAGATGTCTGATGCTAGTTTCCAAGAGTCACAGGACATGGACCCAATGGATGAAGACTCCTCTTATCCTCAGCACAAACTACAGTCAACAACAATGTCATTTATCTCCATATAAAATTTCAATTTGCTATTTGAAAGAAAATGGAAACAGGAATTATCTGTAGTGTGATATATTGAATTTCGCTGAGGACCTTGATTTCTGTATCTCAGTTGGAAGTTACTGGATGAACTTACCCACAGAATGCCATGCTAATACTGGCTTGGCTAGCTCAAAGACCCTTCAGTGCAAAAGAAAGTGACTTATTTTAGTGATACATAAGTAAATCAAACAGGTAAAAAAATGCACATATTTTTTGCTTCTCTGCTCTTTAGGGTATTTCGATCATATGGGAGCAAAACCCAAAAGTTGTACTGCACCCATCCTCTGGGAACAGACCAGCAAAGTAGAAGATAACAAAAGAAAAACTATTAGGAGGATACACAGCATTGGCTGTTTTCAAGATTTCTGTTTTTCATAGTTTTAAAGTTTCTTTATCTGAAACTTTCTATGTAAGAGCAATTGCCTGCATTTACTCTATGTATACCATGTGTGCCTGGTACCTAAGGAGACCAGAAAACGGCATGATCCACTGGAACTGGAGTTACTCACAACTGTGACTCACAAAGGTGCTTAAATCATAGGGGCACAGGATGTAGCTTAGATGTGGCTTTCAGCACAGGGTAGACACAGCACAAAGCTTGAGTGTGGGTTTCTTTTATTAAGGTGGCATTCCATAGCACTATCCTCTAAGCCAAATAGTAGCATCTTAACCAGACCAGCAATGTCTGTTTAGAAAAGCTCTTAGCTAGGCTTGTTTACTACTTATGTTCCTTCACAGAAGAATGTCCAATATAGTTCTGGAGAAGATCCAGCCACTCCTCCCAGCTAGTTGTATGCAAATCTGTCCTGACTGCCTGTGGCCCTGATGGAAGAGATATAATATATAGGCAGAGGAAGACAAAGGAGATACCATCATGCAGAGTGAAGATTTCCTTTCCAGTATAGCTGCTATCAGGCCACCACACTCCTGTCAGTAATCCCCAATCAGGTGCTATAAGCAAGCAATGAAATAAGTTTACTGGCCCTCAGGGTGAGCTTCAGTGAGACTGAACTCTGGTTTGTCAATGACATTGCTTAGTCTTCTCCTGTGAAGAAAATTCTCATGACAGATCAGAAATTTGTTAGTTTTTATGCTTCAGGGTATGAAGAAAATCAGTAAATAGAAGAAAATGTTAGCAGAATGAAAAAATGGAAATGTTTTTAGTCAAGAAGAACTTATATATGAAAATTGAGACAGCTCCGTGTTTCTCTAGAATAGAAAAGAAAGTTGAAAGGAAAGGCCACCTGCATGGTCTCAGCACCCAAGATTTTTGAAAGTGTAACTGAAGGCTGAGTGATTGGTGTGCTTCTCTACCAGTACAAGGGTGCTTGCTCACTTCCCAAACACTAGATGTAAATCCATAGGGAATGGTATTTAGGCATTCATATCTCATTAGTGATTTTCTCCTTGACAAACAATTGTTGCCCAGACAGAAAACTTCAGACCCTGGCTCACTTCTGCACCTACCTGCAGCCTATGGACACAGGCCCAATATTATTTTAATCAGAAAATTAAATGATGGCTAAATTTCTTTTTCTTTTTCTAGAATCAATCTGGAAGAAACTTCTTACTGATTCTAGCCAATAGCTATCAAAATGCCCCAAAGCAGATACTGGGTCCAATGTTGTGGAGATTAGCCTTGAGGTACAAAGGAAAAAGAGGAGACAAATGGTTTTGTGAGCCCATCAAGAGATTCTAATGGACTTTGACTTGAACATTTAAAAATATTCACGGAGCTGGGCGGTGGTGGCGCACGCTTTTAATCCCAGCACTTGGGAGGCAGAGGCAGATGGATTTCTGAGTTCGAGGCCAGCCTGGTCTACAAAGTGAGTTCCAGGACAGCCAGGGCTATACAGAGAAACCCTGTCTCGAAAAACCTAAAATAATAATAATAATAATAATAATAATCATGGGCTGGAGAGATGACTCAGAGGTTAAGAGCACTGACTGCTCTTCCAGAGGTCCTGAGTTCAAATCCCAGCAACCACATGGTGCTCACAACCATCTGTAATGGGATCTGATGCCTTCTTCTGGTGTGTCTGAGGAGATCAACAGTGTACTCACATTCATAAAATAAAATGTTAAAAAAACACAATTATTACAATGTCCTGTGTTGGCTTCTTCTGGTTGCCTTTCCCACTTCCTCAATTCTCTCTCCAGGCACCAGTGAGGGCTTCCTTCCCCTTACACATAACTCTTGTCTGACTGAAACTAACGATGCACTCCTAAAGTCTTCTAGATAGACCTAATGGAGGGATTTACTGACTGCTATACCGAAACCCCATTCAGCTGGAAGACGGCTTAGTAAGTGCCCCAATCAGGTAGCAATATTTAGGGTTACTCTGTGGGTTGGTGATGATGAAAATAGGAGGTAAAGTTTGGCTAGGACATTTAGGGTAAAAAGACCCTCAAGGAAAGTAACTAGGCTCTCTCGGCTAACAAGCAGGAAATGCCCTTCTACTTCTTGGCAGCCTCATCTTTGCCAGACTCCAGAGGTTCCAAAAGGGACTTCAGTATCTGATCTAGTTCCTACATGATTTTAGGAAAACTTTTGCAGGGCAGGAGAATGTTGAAATAGAAGCTTGTTAAGCAAAAACTTCTGGTCAAGAGTACAGAACTCCTACCCTGGGTGGAAACTCAATTTTCCATTTGGGTTAGGTCAGTTCCCTGGCCAGGGCACCACTCTGAAGAAGGCAGCATGGCCTATGATAAAGAGCCAATTCCTTGTATCTGGGCCTCCTTCAGAGGCTCACAGTGATCACTGTCACCAAACAGTCCCTGGTCACTTTCTGTCTCTAAAGACTTCAGAAAGTCAGCATACACTGGCCGAGTTTTTAAAAGAAAAATAGAAAATGTATAATAAAAAAGGAGAAATTATAAGACACCCCCCCCCCCAATCAAAGAAGGCTAGCCTGCCAAGGACCAAAATTCCATAAGCTCTCCTACTTTGTAAAAGAACTTTAAAAGAAATTTAAAAATTTTGTTGTTGTTTTGTTTTTGTTGAGACAGTGTCTCACTATGTAGCCATGATAGCCTAGAAAGTGTGATGTAGGCAAAGCCAGCCCTTAGCTCTCAACTCACCTACCTCTGGCTTCCAAGTGTTGGGATTAAAGGCATGAACAACTGTGCCTTGCTAGAAATTCAAATATTTTAATCTTACCTACATTTCTGCTTACCCAAAGACCCTGCTGCATCCCCATAACATAATGACCCCTTCTTAGTTCCTCAAGGGGCAGGGAGGTAGGGAGGCAGGGGGTATCTCTGTGAATTCCAGGTCAACCTGGTCTTCACAGACTTCAGTCAGTGCTACATTGAGAGACCTTGTTTCAAACAAACAATTAAAAGTTCAGTTCAAGAAATTACTTCTGAGGGCTAGAGAGCTGACTCAGAAACCACTGAGCACTGACTGTTCTTCCAGAGGTCCTGAGTTCAATTCCCAGGAACCACATGGTATCTTGTTTTTTTTTTTTTGTTTTTTTTTTTTGTTTTTCGAGACAGGGTTTCTCTGTATAGCTCTAGCTGTCCTGGAACTCACTTGGTTGACCAGGCTAGCCTTGAACTCAGAAATCTGCCTGCCTCTGCCTCCCAAGTGCTGGGATTAAAGGCCTGCGCCACCAGGCCCGGCTCGCCACATGGTATCTTACAACTGCCCATAATGGGATCCAGTACCTTCCCTCTTCTGTCATACAAGCCTACATGCAAATAGAGTACTTGTATACATAAAATATGTAAATAAAGAAATCCTTTAAGAAATTACTCCTATATAGTAGAAAATGGAAGAAACTGGAGAAAACATCTGGGCTGGGTTAGCAATTAAGTAATGGTAAGTAATGTTAGGATACACAGGCATTCCAGGATGAGGATGACACTTGACAACATCAAGCCCCATCACACAAGTACAGTAAGAATGAAAGGAGAGAAGGTCACAGGGGTAGGGACAAGAAGTGACCCACTCCACACTTACATCTAAGTCAAGGCCGTCACTGTCTCTACCTTCCTGGCCACTACACTGCAAGTAGAGCTTGACCAGGGTGGCTGAGCTCTGGCTAGTAAGTCAAAGTGTTTTAGACAAACATCCATACCTGCTCTTCTCTTGACTACAAAGCCTATATGCACAGGAAACCACTTGAGCGTTGCCTAGTAAAGCCACAACAAACTGACTTGTGTGTAACATAATCAAGAAATCTAGGTAGTGCTTAGACACATACTGCTTCTTTCTCTTCTTTCCACTGCACTGCCTCAACATCTTCCCAACTCAAGTCTCCTTTGCTTTATTGGGATGTATTAAAGCTGAAAGGCTATCCTCTTAAAATACAAACAGGGAACTGGTGAAATGGCTCGGCTGATAAGGACACTTGTTTGATCCTTAGATTCCACATATAAAAGGAGAAAGCTGGCTCCCACACATTGTCCTTTGATCTGCACATGCATTTTGGTATGTGCACCTCCTTACATATAAATATATATTAATGTAAATTTTAAAAGAAACACAAAAAAGATCAACATATCCCTGGGAGCTTTTGTTGTTGTTGTTGCTGTCATTTTTTTTTTTTAACACTTTCAAGACTTCCTGTTCACTTAGAATAAAATTCAAACTTTATTTTTTTTTAAAGATTTATTTTATGAATATGAGTACACTGTAGCTGTCTTCAGACACACCATAAGAGGGCGTCAGATCTCATTAAAGATGGTTGTGAGCCACTATATGGTTGCTGAGAATTGAACTCAGGACCTCTGGAAGAGTGGTTAACCACTGAGCCATCTCACCAGCCCCAGAATAAAATTCAAACTTCTTGAAACAGTTTATAAAGCCCTACATCATCTGGCCTAATCTCAAGCCATTTACTCCCTTCATTTATGAGCTCTTATTTCAATCCTTTTCTTACCTCAGGATTTAAGCATCTGCTTGCAACATTCTTTTTTCTTTTCTTTT
>NC_034592.1:104174638-104202583 GCF_900095145.1 Mus pahari
AAGATTTATTTATTTACTATATATAAGTACACTGTAGCTGTCTTCAGACACACCAGAAGAGGGCATCAGATCTCATTACAGATGGTTGTGAGCCACCATATGGTTGCTGGGATTTGAACTCAGGACCTCTGGAAGAGCAGTCAGTGCTCTTAACCATTGAGCCACCTCTCCAGCCCAACATTCTTTCTCTTATTTTTCTTTTCCACAGAGCCAACACACTCCCACATTTGGGGTGGAGGGCGCTACCCTAAACACCTATTACCTTGTTACTCTCTACCTAAGCATTCTTTAAGCAGCCCCTCGATACCTTAGGTTAGTAGCAGAGTACTTACTTAGCAAAGACAAGGCTTTGTGTTGGCCTCAGCACTAAGAGGGGTAAATAATAAATAAATAAATAAATAAATAACAAAAAACCCCAAAACCCAAACCCCCAAACCACAAAACCAAACAGACAAACAAAGCAAATCCCAGGAAACAGAAATGATCAGAATCATAGAATCCCACAATTGCTGTCAATTTCTTAAAGCAAGAAGTAAGACATTTTGGTGTAGCCTCTATTTAATGGGTGTATTCCTGTATCCCAGAACCTGGAAAGAAGCAGGCAGATCTTTGAGTTCAAGGTCAACCCCATCTATCTAGTAAGTCCCACAAAAACGAGAGTTACACAGTGAGATCCTGTCTCAAAAAACAAAACAAAAAATACTTGTTTCTGTACTTTTTCCTTATTTCCTGTTCAAAGAACAAAAGCCATAATCTCAATGTAAGACTGGATTGACTCAACATCTATTAAAAATATAGGTGCTAGCATTAAACTTAAAAGAAATGCATCTGGGGAGATGATTTAGGGGTTCAAGTGCTTGCCATGGAAGTGTGAAGATTAGGGAGTTCCAATCACCACATGCAAATTGCCTTTCTGTAATTAGTGCTCAGGGGATAGAGACAGGGATCCCTGGGACAAATGGGCTAGTGAAAACTAGCATTATTGCTTAAAGAATGGGCCCTAAGCCTTGCCCACGACCACAGTGGAACTCCTGAGTTGAGAGCAAGGGAGTGGTATCTCCTGCCCAATCCTCCCTTGCCCCTCACCACCTGCAGCAGTTGGAAAAGCTGGCCCTGGGGTCATGAGAGCCTGTGAGCTGGTCCTGCCCCTCACTGACTGCAAGCTGCAGCACTAGGGACAGCGGGCTCTGCACCTTGCTTGGGCAGAAACAGTAGAGCTGGCCCAGGTCTAGGGAACCAATGAGCTAGCCCTGAAGACAGAGAGAAAGGGAGTTGGCCCATATGTGGCAGCTGGGAGAAATGAGCCTGGGGTCATGATAAGCTAGCCCTGCCCCTCAGCAGTTGCAGCACAGTAGAGCTGGCTTTGGTGGAGGGGGCACAGGTGAGTTAGCCCTCAGAGGGTGAGAATAAGGTGGTGTGGGTGCAGAGGTGATGCCCTCCACGACACCTTCTTGCTGACTGCAGTAGCCAGGAGAACTGGCCCTGGGGCATGAGATCAGAAGAGCTAACCCTACCCCTAGCATGGACTGTTGTAACACAGTGGAGCTGGCCCTGATGGCAAAGGTGCTGGTGAGCCAGTCCTAAGGGTGTGAGAGTGGCAAAGGCTGGCCCTGCCTCTCACCAGCTGCAACATTTGGAGAGTGGGCCCTGCACCTTGACTGGGTAGCACAGTAGAGCTGGCTCTGGAGGTGTAGGTACAGGTAAGACTGGCCCAAGGGCATGAAAGCAGAAGAGATGACCCTGCCTCCTCCTGATGGCAGCATTGGGTAGCCTAGCCGGAGCAGTAGACAGCTCACGCTGGTAACGCAGATAGTGCTGACCAGCCCAGCTACCACCCAGGCCCCGATCCAGGGATCTGAACTGGCCCACCCCAAAATCTATTATCATCTGCAAATAGTTGGGATACATGAAAGGACCAGACCTGCTGTTTCAAAGCTGGAGGATCTCCATGACACAGGATATTTAAGAGGCATCTTGATAAGGATCCAATATGCATGATGTCACAAAAGCCAGGGATCTTAAACCAGACCAATGACTTGTTGCAATGAACATTTGCAAGTGAAGATGTGTGGACAGAGGGATCGACTGTGGGACACACTGGGACACACTGCAGCTTCCATCCTGGGATGCTTTCTAGGTTTTTTTTATTCTTGTTTATCTGTTTGTTTGTGTTTTTTATTTTGGGGGGAGGATGCAAGGGCAAAAGGCAGGTATGAGGGGACAGGGGAAAGAGCAGGACTGGGGTACATATTGTGAAACTCACAAAGAGTCAATAAGATGTTTAAAAACAAACAAACAAACAAACAGCTGGGCAGTGGTGGTGCACACCTTTAATCCCAGCACTCGGGAGGCAGAGGCAGGCAGATTTCTGAGTTTGAGGTCAGCCTAGTCTACAGAGTGATTTCCAGGACAGACAGGGCTACACAGATAAAAACAAAACAAAACAAACAAAAAAACCCCCAAAACAAACAAACAAAACCCTGACAGGAGTACTGACTCAGAATATAGATCCTAAGTATTGCCTTGATGTAATTTCCTAAAGCAACACAACGCTATCACTCTTTGGTTGCTGAAACAGTGTTACTACAGTCCAAGATGGCCCCAAACATATGTCCTTCCTACCTTCGCTTCCAATGTGCTGGGAATAGCGCTATCAACCACAGCATCTGGTTAGAAACGTTTTAAAAGGAAAGCCTCATGTTTAAGTGAGACATATATAAACGGTTTTTGATAGGAAACAAAATAGCTATCTTCTCTAGGTCTACATCTGCTATTAGAGTATGCAGTAATAGACTATTAGATAAGGTATTAGTCCCGTGTGACTTGATAATAATGACCCATAAAGATTTCCTTAATCTTTAAATATTTACAAAACATATACATTCTAAGTGAAAGCTGACTCTGACATTTTCATATTTGTAAAAATGTTTCATTTTAGTCTCAGCCCAGACTATATGGGATTGGAAACACACACTGTGACACAGCTAGGGAAGCAGCCATGCTGCCCCGTGCTGCCCCGTGCTGCCCCGTGCTGCTCCATGCTGCTCCGTGCTGGGATGCCTTCACCTGCAGTGCTGGAGGAGGATTGCTCTTTTTAACTATGTGGCCATACTGTGAAGAAGCCCATGAGACAGTAATCAAAATCACATTTTGAAATGAGAACGTTCCTGGGCTGGTGAGATGGCTCAGTGGTTAAGAGCATTGGCTGCTCTTCTGAAGGTTCTGAGTTCAAATCCTAGCAACCACATGGTGGCTCACAACCATCCGTAACGAGATCTGACGCCCTCTTCTGGTATGTCTGAAGACAACTACAGTGTACTTACATATAATAAATAAATAAATCTTTAAAAAGAAAAAAAAAAAAAAAAAGAAATGAGAACTTTCCTAAGACAGTCTCACTGTGGCGCCATGGCTGACCTAAACTCACAAAAATCCACCTGTTTCTGCCTCCTAAATGCTGGTGTTAAAGGTGTACACTACCATGCCTGGCCCAGGAATGAACTACAGATTGAAATTAACTACATGGAAAGCATTAGTTCACAAAAACATTCAAATTTAAAATTGATTCTTCTCAAAGGAAGATCCTAACAGTGCTCTGTAAAAGCAGCAAGAGAGTAAGGATGAAAAACTCAAATCTTGGCTAGAGAGATGGCTCAGCAGTTAAGAGCACTGACCGCTCTTCCGAAGGTCCTGAGTTCAAATCCCAGCAACCACATAGTGGCTCACAACCATCTGTAACAAGAATTGATGTCCTCTTCTGGTGTGTCTGAAGACAGCTATAGTGTACTTACATATAATAAAAAAAATCTTAAACAAAAACCAAAAAAAATGCAGATCTTCTGGAAAATTGTTATCACACTAACACCATTCACCAAAACACTAACCCAATCACATCAACACTCCTCACTTATCTTTACCCATCACCTGTTCTCTCCCAGGACTGCTTAGGAAACAGCAGAGAGCAGAAAAGGATCACATTATACACACTGTGTAAAACAGAAAACACCATGTCTACTCCATCCCTCTCCAAGTAAAAAATAACCATACTTTGTTCTACTACTAAGTGATAGAGATGGCCCTTAGAGAATATCAAAATGAAAAACTTAGAATGTGAATCATCTTCATTTAAAAAGAAAAGTATAAAAAATGCAAATATAAGAGGAACACTTCAAGGGCTGGTGAGATGACTCAGCAGTTAAGAACACTTACTGTTCTTCCAGGAGAGTGGTTTGATTCCCAACACCCACAGGGTGGCTCACAACCATCTGTGACTCCAGTTCTAAGGTGTGCTAGCTAATTTTATGTAATTTGCTACAAGATAGCATCACCTGAGGGAAAGCAGCCTCAAATGAGAAAGTGCTTCCAGGAGATGGCACTGCAGGCAAGCTTGTGGATTATTTTCATAATCAGAGACTGATGTGGGAAGGCCCAGCCCATTGTCGGGGGTGCCATTCCTCAGCTAGTGGTCCTGGGTCTATAGAAAGTAAGCGTTGCAAGCCAGGAGGAGTGAGCAAGTTAGCAGCACTCCTCCATGGCGTCTGCATCAGCTCCTGCATCCAAGTTCCTGCCCTGTTTGAGTTCCTGTCCTAACTTCCTTTGATGATGAACAGTGATATGGAAGTGTAAGCCAAATAGATCTTTTCCTCCTCAAGTTGCTTTGATCATGGTGCTTCCCTATGGCAATAGTAACCCAAACTAAAGCCTAAACCAACACTCTTTCCTGACCTCAGCAGACACCAGGCATAGACACAGACATACATGTAGGCAAAATATCCATTATAAAATAAATATTTTAATGGGGAAAAAAAAAGGACATTTTGCTGAGTGTGGTAGTTTAAACATGCTTGACCCAGGCAGTTGTACTATTAGGAGGTGTGGCCTTGTTGGAGGAAGTGTGTCACTATAGGGGTGGGCTTTGAGGGCCTCCTAGCTGCTATCTGCTTTTGGAACAAGAAATAGAACCATTCAGTTCCTCCAGTACCATACCTGCCTGGATGTTATTATGCTTCCTGCCACGATGATAATGGACTTAACCTCAGAACCTGTAAACCAGTCCCAATTGAATGTTGTTCGTCATAAGAGTTGCAATGGTTATGATGCCCCTTCACAGCAGTTAAGCCCTAACTAGGACACTGGTCACAGTGGCAACAGTCAGATCCTAGCACTTTGGAAGACTGAGGTGAGAGAACTGCAAATCTGAAGCCACTGAGCTACACAGTTGAGACTGTCTCACAACAAACACAAAAAAACCAACACTGAAAAACTCAAATACAATAGTATCTCAATTTGTTAGACAATCTGTGTAATTTATTATATCAATAGCCATATGGGAAAAAAGTTCACTCAGACCCAAAGTTTGTTGACTCTCTGCTTTATATTCTGTTTATACTTTAAATAGCAACTGTAATTTCACAAAGAAATAATTACTATATAAAAATGAATTCACTTTGGGATAGGCATGAACACAAACAACACTTTAAAATTTAAAACTTTTGGGCTGGAGAGATGGCTCAGCGGTTAAGAGCCTGACTGCTCTTCCTTAGGTCCTGAGTTCAATTCCCAGCAACCACATGGTTCTACACAGCCCTCTCTAATGGGATCTGATGCCCCCTTCTGGTATATCTGAAGACAGCTACAGTGTACTCATATAAATAAAATAAATATATCTTTAAAAAAAAATTCTAGCTGGGCAGTGGTGGCACACGCCTTTAATCCCACTTGGGAGGCAGAGGCAGGCAGATTTCTGAGTTTGAAGCCAGCCTGGTCTACAGAGTGAGTTCCAGGACAGCCAGGGCTACACAGAGAAACCCTGTCATGAAAAACCAAAAATAAATAAATAAATAAATTCTTAAAAAAAAAAAATTAAAACTTTCAACAGCAAGTAGCAGAGTTCAATGGAAATAAAATTATATTCTAATATATGTTATTATTCTCTGTGGGGTGGCATTTACGCTTTCAGGAGTACAACTGTTTTTGCATTAAGCTTTGACCAGGTTCTCTCTGTAACAAAGACAATTTAAGGCAAACTTAGTTGAACTTTGGAAAGGCTCATTAATTGTTACCCTACAGAATTAATTCAGTGGCCACAGATGAACAAAGCCAGTAACATTTACTGACTGCCAGCATACAGCACAGACAGCTTTCAACAGATATATAATCTAGTTATACAGTTTCTTCTGGTCAAGAAATTGTTATAAAATTTATTATCATGCTTTATATCAATGGTTCTCAACCTTCTTAAGGCTTCAACCCTTTAATACAACTCCTCATGTTGTGGTGACTCCCAACCATAAAAGTATTTTCATTGCTATTTCATAACTGTAATTTTTGTTATGAGACATAATGTAAATACCTGTGTTTTCCAATGGTCTTAGACAAACCCTGAGAAGTGGCCATCTGAAACCCCCTCCCAAAGGGGTCACAAACTAGGTAAATCATGTCAAGAACAGAAACATTAGTTACTTAATAATCTGACTAATGAAGTAAATTTACCCAAAGGACTCTCTGACTCTCACCTCACCATTTGCACACCCACACCACCATCATCATGTTCATATCACATTTCCTAGGCTATATTGGAAGAGCGTTATCCCAGGCACCTTCCATACTTAGTTCTGACATCCTTAAATCTATAATGAGTAAAAGCAAAGACTAAGAGAAAAATCAATGTACACAACTCAACAAAGATGGTTACCTGGTAGTCTGGCTTTGTAAAATAATCCAAAGAGGAAATATGGTCAAGAAAGGTGCTGAATTCTGGAGGGAGGTGTTTTAACATGAGCCTGTGGTCATATCTCTCCTTAATGGAGCCTACTTGCTCCTGGAAGGGACAGAGAACAGGAACCAAAGTCAGCTTTTCTCGGAAGCTATGGCTTACACACTGACGATTAACACTGTCAAGATTGAAGCAGGCTATGCAATCAATGTGCTATAAAGTACGAAGCAAGAATCAGTGCTCACTAATGGCTTTACATACAGTGCTTCAAAGTGGAAGGGAAGATAATATAATGCAGGGCTAACATTAACATGGAGTCTGTGCCGGTAAACTGATAGTCCCCAAGAGCTCTTTAAACTAGGTCTACTATCCTTCATCAACATAGTATTTCTAGTTTTCCAAACAAAATAAACTGGTAATTAAAAACTAAAAGCTACAATTCACATCAGAAGAAATTCTGCCTTTGCCTCCTGAGTACCAGGATTAAAGGCATGCACCATCAATTGCCTGGATGAAGGATAAATTTGTATTCTTTCCCATATCAAAATTGACCTTATGATTCAAAATTACCTTGTCCTTTATTTTCCTCCAGGGCAGTTGACCAACCACAAACTCCACCAACATGTAGAATAAAGACCAAAGGTCATCATGTCTTCCCATTTCCTTGAGAAATAAAAGAGAATTCATTCATATTATATTACCAATTCTTCTGAGTATATCACATTGTTTAAAGCCATTAAATATATCTCCCATAAATCATCTGTATGTCTGCATAGGTGTGTATCAATCCAAATGCACAACACACACAACGAGGGAGAGGGAGAGGGAGAGGGAGAGGGAGAGGGAGAGGTTTTGAAATAAATATCCTACCTAGAGATGTAGTTCAGTGGTAGAGTGCTCGCTGAGTGTGTGTAAGATCCTGGGTTATATTTTCAACACCACAAAAACAGCCACCACCAAGAAGCAAAAACAACATAGGCTGAGATGCAGCACAGTTGGAAGAATAACTGCCTAACACGCATAAGGCCCTGGGGTCTGATACCCAGTACCACATAAAACAGGGTGAGGCAGTGCATGCTATAATCCCTGGACATGAGAGGGAGAAGAGGGGATGGATCAGAAGTTCAATGCCATCCTTGCTATTTAGTGAGTTTGAAGCCAGTCTAAAACATTAGAGATCCTTTCTCAAAAATCAACCAATAAAAAAAATCTAAAACCAAGAAATGCTGAAAATACAATTAATAATTTATTAATTAATGAGTGCTTTAAGAAGTAAGGAATAGGGCTGGAGAGATATCTTAGTGGTTTTTAAGAGCACTGACTGTTCTTCCAGAGGTCATAAGTTCAAATCCCAGTAACCACATGGTGGCTCACAACCATCTGTAATGAGATCTGATGCCCTTTTCTGATGTGTCTGAAGACAGCTACAGTGTACTCATATAAATAAATAATTTTTTTTTATAAAAAGAGAGAGATAATAGGAATGTAGCTCAATGATAGACTATTTGCCTACTAGGAAAAAGGCCCTAGACTTTACTGCCAGCATTGCAAAATTTTTATTCATTTACTTATTTATTCATTTTTTAAAATTTTGTCAAATTTTTTAAATAAAAAAAATGTTAGCCAGGCAGTGGTGGCACACGCCTTTAATCCCAGCACTTGGGAGGCAGAGGCAGGCGGATTTCTGAGTTCGAGGCCAGCCTGGTCTACAGAGTGAGTTCCAGGACAGCCAGGGCTACACAGAGAAACCCTGTCTCGAAAAACAAAAACAAAACCAAACAAATAAATAAATAAATAAATAGATAAAAAAAAATGTTGCAAAGAATTCACACAAAAAATATCCGGACCCAAAGACAATTTCTAAAAATAAAGCTAAGAGTAATCCTAAAAGAATTTCTTTTTCTTTCACCCAGAACTAAGAAAATAATACTCTTTGGGCTGAGGCTCTTTGTTGCTTTTGCTTGCAGTATGGGGTTTAAACTGTGATGGTTAAGAGCTTTACCACTGAGTTACATGTCCATGCTCCTTGTTATAAAAAGAAAGGGCTTGATGCACAAAAATCATTATATATTATAAAGAAAACAATCTCTGCATTCCATTAGCTATTGACAGTATTATATCCACTATTAATTGTTTTTACTATATTTGTTTGAGGTATGTGTGTGTGTGTGTGTGTGTGTGTGTGTATGTGTACTTGTGTGGGTCCTTATGTGCCTTGGTAAGCATGGAGTGATCAGATAACTTGCTGGAGTTAGTTCTTTTCATCTACTATGTGGATTCTAAACATCAAACTCAGATTGTCTGGCTAGACAGTACCTTTACCTAACAAGCCATCTCAATGGCTCCAATCCACAAATAATTTCTTAGAACAGAATCCAGGTACTTTATTTCCTCAAACATCTATATAGTATTTTCAATACTAATACATAATTAAACAGACACATTCCCAACAGACACACTTAGCTGTTGCACTTTCTGGCAAATGCACCTTCATTTTCTATGCAGCTGCCCATATTTGTCATCTACTATACATGTTACCATGAATTAGTATTATGGGTTCCTTTAACATCAGCATTATATAAAACGGTGAATTACAATAACCATTCAGGTAAATGTGTAACTATGAAAAGGACCCTCAGCTCCTAAGCACTTTATATGCCTTTGAACTGAACTATGAAGATGTTGGTCTAATGCAAGCTATGAACATGCAGTTATAATGACCCTAGATCAGATACATACCCTGTTCCGATGAGCATTGATTGATGCATAACGAACTGTCCCTCGAAAGCCTGCCACAGCACGAGGCTACAATAAACCACACAGTAATAAGAACTTAAACAGTGAAACATTTTTTTTAACACAGATGAACACACAAAGCAATGGCAGATCATTACTGTCATAATAAAATGTTATTTTAGTAATTTAATAGTGAAGCTATAGAACACTAGAGAACAAATATCTCTAAGTCACAACTTAAAAACACTGATGTTTTAGTTATTTTACTTTGGTCCTCTTCTCTCTATATCTTTAATTTCTATTTATTTGTTAATTAGTTAACTTATTTATTTATTGAGAGGGAGTGAGTTTGTGAGTATGTGAATGTGAGTGTGTGTATGATTCAGGGTGGAGCATGACGAATACTACAGTGTGAATGGGGATGTCAGAGGACAAGCTTCAGGAACTGACTCTTTCCTTCCACCATAAGGGTCCAGAGGACTGAACTCAACTTAGCAAGCTTGCTGACAAGTGCCTTTATCTGCTGAGCCATCTCACAAGCTCATTTATCTACATTTTAAAGTATGATGACATGATGGGCATTGAACTTGGGAGATGTAGATCAGTAATAGTATAATTGCCTCCTATATGCAAGGTTTTTGGTTTGATACCAAGAAATATACACACGCGCGTGCACACACACACACACACACACACACCATCAGATAGATGTGTTTGTGAAATATCACAGCTCTGTACATTAAAAAAAAAAAATCAAATATTTCATTGACCCAGAATCATGCCAAGTAACAAAACATCTCAGTATACACATTAACGCGTGTATACAAATACACGTAAGAATATGAAGAATCACTACATAATCTGAAATGCCAATCTTGACATATCATGGGTATTTATTCAAACTTAATTGAAAGAGGTTGCAACTGTACTTTACCTGCATAAGCAATATATGTTAAAATTAAAGTTTTTGGATATTTATATTAGATAATACAGATGAAGCTAATCATGATCATAGCCTCAGACAATATGACATCAAATAAAGTCCAAATGCTATTTGGTATCTTGCCTTCTTAAATCTACTATAGTTTCTTCTATCACCGATTTTTTTTCTAGCTCAAAAGTTTATACTTGCTATTGTCACCTCAATTCACGTTTCTTGTGGCTCTTGTAACTAAAACCTCTGCTTAGAGCAGGTACCTATCAGACATATTAATCATTCTAATGTAGAGTGTTCTTTCACCTAAAGAAAAAGACCCTTAAACACAAGTACTATGAACTTTATATAGACATGACCAGAGAAGAACCTCTTCTGGCATATCACAGTCAAGATGTCGAATATACAAAGTGTTGTGTTCAGCTGTGGTTCTCTGTGATGGTCTCCATTTGCTATAAAGAGAAGCTTCTTTGATGAGGGGTGGAAGCTACACTTACCTATGGGTCTAAGGACAAGATTTAGAATGCAATAAAAAAGTGATGCTGGTCTAGCAAAGTGGCAGTAATCGATTCTTTTGTTTGTTTGTTTGTTTGTTTGTTTTCAAGACAGGGTTTCTCTGTATAGCCCTGGCTGTCCTGGAACTCACTTTGTAGACCCGGCTGGCCTCGAACTCAGAAATCCACCTGCCTCTGCCTCCTGAGTTCTGGGATTAAAGGCGTGCACCACCACGCCTGGCTCAATCAATTCTTTTTTTAAGGTCCATAACCTCACTAGCCCAGGAAACTGACTAGGTTTCCAGTACTGGGGAAGATTTCCTTTCTGTTGAGTGGGCCTTAAGTTCAATTAGGCAGTGATATTGCCCCTGACATGTGAGTGCCAGTTCTCATACCTTTATGCATATATCTTGCCATGATGGTCACTGTCACAGTTCACAGTGTGGCAGCTGGGTAGGACTGTTTAATTGTTCCCCTCCCTTGGCAGCTTGCATTGTAATGTCTGGAGCCATGGAAGCTAGACTAGGAATAATAGATCGTGGGGCTCCCAACCTCACCAGACAAATCTACATCACAGCTTCTGCAACTATGGCTATGGGACATCACAGGAGAGTCCAAATGCCTGTGAAACAGTCCCTTATAAAAACGGCTACATAAGTAAGACTGGAACAACAGTTCATGGGGTTCCCACCCCACACAGAGAACTAAAGGCAACTACTGACTGCTGAAAGAGTTAGCCTCTCCCCGGGATGAGCCCCCGATTGGTTGTCCAATGCAGAGTGGCCAGATTGGAAGCCATATTCACGCAAGCAACGAAAACAGACACAACAGAGTGTGCACAAATATATATCTGTATGTGACAAATATAATCAAAGAAAAGGAGGCTATCTCAAGGCTACCCTTGAGTTGGGCACATGGCAAGGGCTTCAGAGAGAGTAGCTGACAGGGGCTGAGGGAGGAAAGAAAGGGGAGAAGTGAAATAACGCTCTTTCAATTAAAAAAAATTCATTAAAAAAAAAAAAACCCAAAACACAAAGAAAAACTACTAAAAGCTTTAATGAAAAGTGCCAACTGACACACAGAGGCAGAAACATCATAATAACATCCAAAACAGTGAAAGTGCTAAAAGCAAACACCGGAGAAACACTTTAGGATATAGATATAAGCATAGGAAACAACCACAATCTATTTGGCTGCTCAGAACCCATATGTCTGTTCAAAACTGTTAACTCCACTTCTAGAGAACCTAACACCCTCTTTCTGGCCTCTGTGGTCACAAGGCAAGCATATGGAACACATACATGAGGTAAAACATCCACACAAATACAATGGAAATAAAGGTTTTTAAAAAAGTATATCTGTAGCTATAATAAAAATGCAAATTAAAAAGACTCTGAGATTCTATCTTATCTCAGTAAGAATGACACCATCTTGAAAACAAAGACAACTGGTGAGTGTTCAGGGGAAAGGGGAACCCATAAAGTAGATAAACTCCTGTTGGTGGGAATGTAACCTATTACAACCACTATAGAAATCAGAAACAAGTTTCCACCAAAACTAAAATTAGAACTACCAGATGATCCAGCTAATTCATTCTTAGGCATATATCCAAAGGATTCAACATGCCATTCATATATCTCGGTCTGACCTTAAATTTACCTTGTAGCTGAGAATAACCTTGAACTCCTGATCCGTTTCCCAAGTGCTGGATCACTACCATGCCTGGCCTACATAATGCTTGGAATCAAAACCAGGTGCTCATTGATCTACTAAAACATTCTTAGAGAAGTCAATATAGTCAGTTCTCAGTGCCCAGTTACTTCTCTGTAACACCTTAACAGGAATGACAGACATTGTTCATGAACAACTTTCCTCACCTGGTTTCCGGGATACTGCTACTCTCTTGCTTTTCCTCTCACCCGACTGACACCAATCTCATAGGTCTTGGCTGGTCCATGGTTCTTCCCTATCAACCATCATCATTGCTCCAAGTGTCCCAACGGCTCAGACCCAAGCCCTCCTAGTTTAGTTTAGCTATACCTCCTTTCTAGGCAATCTTAACTAGTCCTGTTTTTTTTTTTAAATGCTGCCCCAACTTCTGGATACTATTGGTTGAACCAAGGTCTAAGTCAACCACACTGGCCTTGAGTTTACTCTGTAGTCCAGGCAGGTTAAGTCTTTAAACCATTCTGTCTCAGCCTCTCGTGGAATTACAGGCCACTGCTCCTAGATCCAACTAGAGAAATGTAATCTATTTCTTATTATTTAGTTTTGTTTCTAGCCTCATAGCTTTGTTTTCATATTTTATTTAATTGCTGATATACTGTCCTTAGAGGTCTTCCTCTCTAATCTAAACCTCCAGAATTGTTTCTGGTCTCTGCTCAGCTCTGTGTCAACACACAGAAGTCCCTGTGTTATCAACTGCATACAATTACAGATTTAGGCCAAGTGTGGTCAAAATTATCTTCTATTTCATCACTTTAGAGGCCTGGGAGGTAGAAGAAAAAGATCAAGTTTGAAACCAGCCAAGACTACATACTGAAAACCAGTCTCAACAATAAATAAATCAATAAATCAATAGGCAAAATTTCTTATTTGTGTGTCATCTTTCTTTTCTACTAAAATAACCTTAACAAGGCTCCTGAGATTTTCTACCTATTATTGTTACCTGAGTACCTGGATTTATGATTCATATATAACATATGATCATTAAATATGTTTTATGAGTAAATCAACAATAAATCAACAATACACTTGATAATGTTCTAGAACCAATCACCTAATATCTAGAAATGGAATTCAATGTATATCCAGTTTAATAGACTCTAAATTGATCACCTGCTTTGCTAATATTAATACAAGCCAATTCTATGGCAGAAAAAGGTTCTCTAAATTACCAGGCACTTAAGATTCTCATATTCAATGCACACCTTTGATCCCAGCATTTGAGAGGCAGAGGTAGACAGATCTCTGTGAGTTCAAGGCCACTATAATCTATAAAGTGAGTTCCAGGAAAGCCAGTGCTTCATAGTGAGACCCTGTATCAAAACTATTCTAAAAGAAAAAAAGATTCTCATATGCCTAGACTTTAATGATAATTTTGCCTGTATATATGTATAAATAGTTTGCAGTTGGCTCAATCAAAATCACAATCTTTTAACTTTTATACAACTAGTTACCCTGACAGAAATGAAAATCACAATGAAAAAACAAGGTTAAAGGAACTAAAAGTTTAAAGTAAACAATAGAAAAGTCACAATGAGAATTCTGAAATGCCAGCAAAACAATATGGAGTGCTGCCTGGCCCGCCTCCCAGTGAAGCTGGCAAACACTAGTCAAAACAAAACATGTAGGCCCTAGACACAGCTATACAGGCGGACAAATGAAATACTTTCAGGAAAATTTGTGAACATCCAATAAAAAAGGTAAGGGTCTGTGGTATTCAAATCAAGACTGTTCTCTCCCATTGCCTAGCTTGACTAAAGGGGCTCCATTCCTAATCACTGCAGTCAGAAACACATGGCTGAATCCCCCATCAGGGCCCCACCAAGGAGCTCCCTTTTGAGAGGAGCAGGCCTGGAGCATGCTCAGTTGCTTTAGCGTGTTCAGTCCTTTAGGTGTGCTTGGTACACTGTATCTGAGAGTCTTTCTCTGACAAGACTCTAGCTAAAGTCTCTCTCAAATCTCTTCTCAAGTTGGCCTTGATTAAAGGGCATCTGTGTTTTTCTTTGCTGGTCTAGTTTTGGTAAAAATCTTAAGAGGTAAGTTTAGTAAAAACCCTTTACTTGAACTTTTGATCAAATTCCTTATCCCCATCTCTCTAGTTCATCACTGTGGTATGTGCTTTCAGCATAATCTGTGCCATATGCAAGTTCACCAGAGAAGAACTTTCTCCTATGTATCACAAAACATTTTGCTAATACATCACAAAGTTAAAACTCAAGTCCCCTACTGATTATATGCAGCTAACTTTAGACACTAGGTTCCTCTTCTTTTTTATTTATTTATTTATTTTATGTATATGAGCACACTGCTGCTGTCTTCAGACACACCATAAGAGGGCATCAGATCCCATTACAGATGGGTGTGAGCCACCATGTGGTTGCTGGGAAGTGAACTCAGGACCTCTAGAAAAGCAGTCAGTACTTTCAAGCACTGAGCCATCTGTCCAGCCCTGCACTAGTTTCTTAATCATATCATTTACTAATCTGGCTTCAACAAACATTGGTTTTTTTAATTCACTGAGCTTCTTTTCCCCTCCTCCTATCATTTATTCTGATACATAATTAGCATCTCTTTGAAGTGATACTAGATCACTTCTCAACCTTTTGGCCAAGATCAAGTGTAAAGTGATACTAGAAATAATAGTTTAATTATCAAATATTAGATAGTAATGAAAAAGCTTACTGGTCTGACGTCACCACAGGAATTAGTAAATTGTCGAGCCAAGCCAAAATCAAGCATGAAACATTTCCTACAGGTACTGGGGAAGCGTCCCATGGCGAAGTTTGACTAGAAAAAATAAAGATGGAAAATACATATTATAATAACAGTCAGTCTGCCTACATTTTACTCTGCATGAATTCTACTTTATAGCATGTTTCACATATACTATTGCAAGTCTATAATTTTTAACTAGGCATTAATATAAAGTATAATTTGGTTGCAGATTCTACCTCTCAAGGTAAAAATTAAAGCTTTTCATAGTTGAGTACTCTTGTAAATACAATTAGGGACTTGAGAAAGAGTTGTTACTGTCTACCATCAGGGAACCTGAGCAAAAATAAATTTAAATGTTTGTATAGTTACATATAATGACCTAATTTAATCAGAACTAGAATCTCTTGAAATTCTAGTCTAAGTTACTGCTTAAATGACAACCTAATCTCCTAAACAAGGAAAGCTATGGATCAGGGAAAATGCACCTAAACCTAAAAGAATTGTTGCTACTTCTCAATCTTTAGTTAAGTATAAGAGCTGGTCACGATGGTGTATACCTTTAATTTCAGTACTAAAGTCAGAGGCTGGGCTGATCTCTGTGAGTTCAAGGTTAGACTGGTCTATATAGCAACCCTATCTTAATAAATAAGATAGTAACCCTGGGGGCTGGTGAGATGGCTCAGTGGGTAAGAGCACCTGACTGCTCTTCCGAAGGTCCGGAGTTCAAATCCCAGCAACCACATGGTGGGTCATAACCATCCATAACAAGATCTGACTTCCCTCTTCTGGAGTGTCTGAAGACAGCTACAGTGTACTTACATATAATAAATAAATCTTTAAAAAAAAAAAAAAACCCCCCCCCCCCAAAAAAAAAAGACCTGATTTTAAGATAGTAACCCTATCTTAATAAATAAGCAAATAAAAAATTCCTATATGAACCATAAAGCTGCATCACACTAAAATTAAAAATACAATTCAGGAAAACATTCCAAAACAGACCAAGGAAGAAAACATTTTACATTTTTCTCTTTAAAAAAAATTCAGTGTAGCCATGTGTGATGGCATATACCTTTAATTCCAGTGTACGGGAAACAGAAACAAGCCTTAGTTATAGTATTCCGTCTCAAAAACAAAACAAAACAAAACAAAAATGATACAGCCTATGCAATGTGTCAAATGACTGCAAATTTGGAAAGATAAATATGCAAATAAGTAAATTTGTAATGGTAAAATGCAAGCTCTTACATCATTATTTGCTTTTTAAAAAAGTATTATTTTGCTTTGGATCTTTCTGATGAAATGGAAAGTTAAGTTTCTCAAATAATGACAGAGCAAGGCACTGAACAACAGTAAAATACTCTATACTTGTAAAGATGACTCTATATTGCCAAGCTGTGAATCTTTTTCTACTTCAATCTCCCCATATATAACTGACCTAAAATAAATCACTTAATCATGCTGTTTTATTTAAATGTCATATTAAATAATAACCAGTTTCTAGTTTCAGAGTGGTTCTAAATCTAGAAGAACCTACTTTGAAGAAAATTTAGTTTCCATTTTCTTTTTTTTGTTGTTGTTTTGTTTGTTTGTTTTCTAGTTTCCATTTTCATGTAAACTAATTTTAGAAATGATATAACAGGTGGCTATATTTTTCAAATGTACCAACATCAATTAAATTTATAAATATGGGATATCAGAAATGGGTCATCTTTCATAATGAAGAATAAAATACCAGATTAAAAAGGAAGAAAAACACATTTCAGTAATGGAGACAATGATTGCTAAGAAAAGCAAAACAGAACAAAAGAAGGGAAAACAGATTCCATTCCCACAGTAACCCTTAGGAGAGGAGTAAGGCCTTTTACTACTTGATTATTTCCCGTGAATACAATTAGTGACTCGGCAAAATGAACAGCTGGTATCAGGAAACACACAACTCAAACTTACGATTTATATGTAAGGCTGAATAACTAGCAATGCTACCACACCTAATAATAACTGGCAAGCACACAATTTGGGTGTGATTGTGCATGCAGGGACCAGAGAACAACCTCAGGTACTGTTCCTCAAGCAGGCTACAGTTGGCAGGTCAAGTGAGCCCCAGAGATCCTATCTCACTGTTCAGCACTTTTGATCACTAGCATACAGCACCACACCCATTTATAAAAAACAAAAAACAAAACCAAATTTATGTTCCAGGGATTGAACTCAAGACTCAAGTCCTCAGTACTTTAGCAACTGAGCCATCTTCTAGCCCCCAAGCAGAAAATATTTTTAATTTAGCTGGCAAGCAACATTTTATGGTATGAGAAAAGCTATTGAAAATAAGCTGTTGCTTCCCATTACCACTTCAAAACAAAAACCCTAAGAGATAAATTATTTTTACTTTTAGGGCATTACAGAAATAAAAATATTATTTGTATTTAACCACAACATACATAGAAAACTACATTTATCATACATTCTGTCTTCTACTAGCATTAGAAGTACCAAACAACAGCCTTCTGTGTTTGGATTAGAAAAGGCCCCTACCGGTTTGATGTCTCTGTGAAGGAATCCCACAGAATGTATGCTTTCAATAGACTCCAGAATCTGTTTCCCAAGACGAAGAGTAGTGCTAATAGTGAATGTGCCCCGGGATTGGCTACGTCGAAGATCTGCCAGATTCCGTCCCTGTGGAATCAGATAATCACTTTAAAATACAACCTAGTATTGTGATAAGACTGGAAAATTGTCCATTCACTGTATTGGCACACTATAAAATGCTCTGACTGAAACAGTAAAGCTCTTGCCTAAGTTGTGATCTTCTAATTCAAAGAATGTAGTCTAATAACCAAAATGACAATAAGCATTTTCTCAGAAGGACCCAAGTAAGGATGCTTCAATCCCACTTGGGAGGGAGAAGAAAAGAACCACAGGAGGCAGAGGGAGGGACCTGGGAGGGAGAGAGGAAGAAAAAGAGAAAGGGGGAACATGATCAGGTATGGTGGGGCAAACAGGAGAGATGCCCTGAGGCCAGCAGAAGTAATGGTAATAGGCAACTGGAGAGGGGGGGAGGTGTTAGAGGACCCTCTAGAAAGTACCAGAGACCTGGCAGGTGAGAGACTCTCAGGACTCAAAGTAAGAGACCTTATATGAAATGCCCAACAGCGGGGAGAGGGAACTTGTAGAGTCCATCACCAGTGGACAGACAGAGCATCAAGTGGAGGGATGGGGTTGCTATCCTATAGTCAAAACTCTGACCCAGAATTATTTCTGTCTAAATGAACCACAGGGAAAAAAATGGAGAAGAGACTAAGGAAAAGGAGGTCCAGTGACCTGTCCAATTTGTGCTTACAGACAGGAGCCTACTAGCATGGCCGTCCTCTGAGAGGCCCAACAAGCAGCTGACTGAGACAGCTGCAGATACTCACACCCAACCATTGGACTGAAGTCAGGGACCCCTGTGGTTGAACTAGGGAGAGGCGTGAAGAAGCTGAGGAGGGCGACCCCATAGGAAGACCAGCAGTCTCAACTAACCTGGACCACTGAGATCTCTCAGAAACTGAGCCACCAGCCAGTGGCCACAAGCTGGTCTGAGGCTCCTGACACATATATAGCAGAGGGCTGCCTGGTCTGGCCTCAGTGAGAGAAGATGCACCTAACCCTGGAGAGACTTGAGGCCCTGGGTGGGTGGGGTGGGGGGAGACATCTTCTTGGAGACACAAGGAGAAGGAATGGGATGAGGAACTGTGGGAGGGCAGACTGGGAGGGGGCAACAACTGGACTATAAAACAATAAAAGTAATAATAATGATAAAATTAATTAAAAAATTAGTCAAGTGTGATGTGATCAAAGTAATCCAGGGGCAAAAATATTTTGAACATTTTTGCTTGTAATTGGCATCCACATTTGCTGATCATTGCAATGGATGTGTAATAGATAAATATCAAAAAAAGCATTTTTTTGTAAAAATGTGTGTGTGTGTGTGTGTCTTTGTGTACATGACTGGAAATCATAAAATGGCATCTGATCTCCTGGAGCTGGAGTTTTAAAGATGGTTGTCTGCTGCTCAACATGGGTGCTAGAAACTGAACTCTAGGCCTCTGGAAGAGCAGCAAAGGCCTTAACACACTGAGCTATCTCTCCAGTCCTATGGATGACCGTGCTGTTAGTAACCATGTTTCAAAGTCACCAGGGTTTGCTTTACCCTTGCTACTAACAAAACACAGATTTGACTCTTTCTTTTTCCTCCTCTTTTTCTCCTCCCTCCCTCCCTCCCTTCCTTTCTTCTTCCTGCTCTTTCTTTTTCTTCTCCCCCGCCTCTACCTCTTTCTTTTTTTTCTTACACAGTTTCATGTAACCCAGGGTAACCTTGAACTTCCTGTATAACCAAGGATGACACTGAACCAATCTTCTTGCCTCTACATCCAGAGCTTCATGCATGCTAGTCAGATGCTCTACCACCTAAGCTACATCATCAAGCCCTTAGACTCGACTATTTTTTTTTCTTTTTTCTTTTGGAGACAGGGTTTCTCTGTGTAGCCCTGGCTGTCCTGGAACTCACTCTGTAGACCAGGCTGGCCTCAAACTCAGAAATGGGCCTGCCTCTGTCTCCCAAGTGCTGGGGTAAAAGGCGCAGGCCACTACGCCCGGCCAGACTCAACTATTTTTTTGTTTTTGTTTTGTTTTGTTTGTTTTTCAAGACAGGGTTTCTCTGTGTATCCCTGGCTGTCCTGGAACTCACTTTGTAGACCTGGCTGGCCTCGAAATCAGAAATCCACCTGCTTCTGCCTCCTAAATGCTGGGATTAAACACGTGCGCCACCACGCCCTGCTCAACTATTTTTAAGAATATAAAATATAGATGCTAGTATTTCATTTGTATTGCCACGATAAACAGCCTAACAAAAGGCAACATAAGGGAGGAAAAGGGGTCACATGGCTTACAAGTTCTAGTCTTCTTTTCCTTTCCTTTCCTTTTTCCTTTTCCTTTCCTTTTTCCTTTTCCTTTCCTTTTTCCTTTTCCCTTTCCTTTCCTTTCCTTTCCTTTCCTTCCGTCCTTCCTTCCTTCCTTCCTTCCTTCCTTCCTTCCTTCCTTCCTTCCTTCGGAGAAGTCAAGATAGCAACTCAGTCACATCATGTTCACAGTCAAGAAAAGCAAATAAACGGCTGGAGAGATGGCTCAGTGGTTAAGAGCATCAACTGCTCTCTCAAAGGCCCTGAGTTCAAATCCCAACAACCACATGGTGGCTCACAACCATCCATAATGAGATCTGATGTTCTCTTCTGGAGTGTCTGAAGACAGCACAGTGTACTTAGATATAATGAATAAATAAATCTTAAAAAAAAAGAAAAAAAAGAAAAGCAAATAAACACACCTTTGCTTGCCTCCTTAGCTAGCTTTCTTCTCTTTCTCAGTGCCTAGGAAACAGTGCTGCCCACAAAGGGCTAGATCTCCCTATATCAAAGGGAAATCAAGACATTCCACCACAGGTATGTCCACAGGCTAACCAGATCTAGGTAATTCCTCATTAAGCCTCTTCCCAGGTGACTCTAGGTTGCATCAAGTTAAAACTAACCAGCACCAATATCCAAAGCAGTATTCCTCATCACACATTCCCTACAAGTTACTTAATTTTCCCACATCATTTTTTTAAATAAAAAAAGACTAATTATACCCACTTCATATAATTTTATGAGGATTAAATAAAATCCATATGAAGTTTCTGGATACTGCCTAGTATTTAATGAATGCTAAATACTGCTATTATGGCAAATATTATAGGAATCAGAAGGCTATAAAGGCCAACAAAAGTTTAAAAGAAAAACAGGTGGTGATATGATAACCTGGTATGAGTCAGCTAACACATGACCCAGCTATTCAGGGAGTAGCTGGTTCAGGATACCTGAGAGACTCAGAGTTAAGCAATGATGGATGTAATCTCTTACATAATTATTTCTGGCAGAATTCCATTTCTATGTGATTGTTTTCTATCAATACGGCCTTGAGACTGGAGGCTAGTATCCCTGGCTTAACCTTTGCCTGTGCAGCCTGTGAACTACATCCACTAGTATCTGGGCAGGTATGCTATCATAAACCAGGATGTCTGTAACATCTGCCTGTCTGTTAGTCTGTGTGCTGGTAAATAAAGTATGTTATAGATGCTTAAAACTTCTCTTATTCTTTTCAACCTCCTATCATCCTGTGACCCTCCCTTGTCCTTGGTATAGTTCATATTAGCAGCCAATTTGAGAGACAACAGGGAACACATTAATGAACTGAAAAGGCAACTACTTCAATACATAGAAATACACTAAATTGAGATGGCAATTCATGTAACTGCAGACTTAAGGGCCAGTGAGACGGCTCTGTAGGCAGAAGCACTTGCTGCCTAGTCTGACATGTAAATTTAATCCCTAGGACCTACATGGTAGAAGGAGAGACCCAACTTCCACAAGTTGCTTCTGAAGTCCACACATACCATGATACATTCTTCCAACTCTCAATTAATTAATTTTAAATAAGACCAAGGCAGCCATGGTAGCACACAGCTGTATCTTAGAAATCAGGAGGGTAAAGTAGGAGTTACCCTGAGTTTAAGGCAAATCTTGCCCATATAGTGAGATCAAAAGCATTTTGTGCTACTCAGTGAGACCATGTTTTTAAAAGATAAACAACAACAACAAATATAGTTTTAAGAAAGGGTAACATATCTTTAGGTCTAAGTCAAATATTGAAGAGCACTGGAGAAACAGAAAAAGCCTTTTGAAGAGAAGAGGAAACATTTAAGCCTAGATTTATGATTTTAACTCATTGGTATGTAAATACTGTGAAGGAAAATAAAGAATCCAAATGTCAAAATAAAGTCTGTTGAATATGAAAGGAAACAGAACCAACAGTTTAGGCAGTGAGGTGAACCATGGTCTGACTCTTGGGGGTGACCATGCTGTGTGTGTCCAGGAGACAGGCAGTGTCAAGGACAACAGAACTGTTTTCTCATTCTCCCATCTTCTCTTTCTGAGCTCCTACTCTTTCAGTTCATCTCTCCTCTGTCTCAAGGGGATGGAGCAATGCCATGCTGACAGAAAGAGAAAGCACTCACCCTCTCCTGCAACTATGCTTACAATTTTAACACAGTGGCTGGGACTTGAAAGTGGGAGTGGAGATCTGAAAGCCCGAGGGAGAAAAGATGAAAAGGGAAAGAACTTGGTGTATAAGCAAGGCTGTAATGTAACTCACAATCTATCTGAGATTAAACACATGCAAAAATGACAACTAATAAGTTGTATTTTTAAAAGTAGATATGACACACTTCATCTGTTCAGCATACATAAGAATTCTATTATTCCTTTACTCGATATTTACTGTAATTGGGGATTTTAATCAAAACTAAAAGATTTTTTAGACACACATTCAAGGTAACATACCTGCAATTGCATGACCACGTAGTTGAAACGATCATTTCTCCCACAGCCAATAAATCTACAAACATGGTCTTTCCCTGGATGAAGAGAGAAAGAAAACAGTGAAGAAGGATGTACTATGGTTTCTCTTTTAAAGGCTCATAAATTGGATTTCTGTGTTGTATTTTATGACTTAAATAAACTAAATAAAATGTGTCAAGATTTTAAAAAAACAGAAAATTTATACTATTTATTTCTATCCACCCATTGCCAGGCTCTCCTCTGCTCCTTGAATACTCAAATAAATGGTAAATGAGTAAGTAAAGAAATAATTTAAGAAGTGGATAAAGGTGAGTTATCCAGAAAGGGAAATATTTTAAAAGTCACTTAAAATTACCCTGAGCAGATACAGTAAGGGATGTGTTAAATATACTTATTTTACACACATTCTAACACACACTATTTACATTACTACAGCAATTATGTGATCTTTCTTGTTCTCACTGATTTGGATCAGTCTAGTGCTTTTCAACCCAAGTTTAACATGTGGAATCCAAGGAGATACTGGCTCTGATATATAGCCGGACTGAGAAATGCAGGAAAAAACCTGAACCAGTCTCATGATTTTAAAAAGTATACTTCCATCCCAAAAGGCAACCAAGCCCAGGAAGATACTGGGCAGAGAAGATAATTGGCTCAACACAGAGGAGGGTGGGGGGAGCCTCAGAGCAGATGCAGACGGTGCTGAGGCACTACATGGAGCCTGTGGTCCATGGAGAAGAATCTCAACTGTATATATAGGTCAGGGTTTCCCACTGTGGCTTCTCATCAAAACTGCCCAGGAAACAAAGATTCCCAAAGGCCACACTGGCTTACAATCTATACAAGAAAGATACAGCTTTTCAAAATTCTATAAAAGAGCTGAAGATACTGCAGAAGCAGAAAAGTTTAGGGTCAGCCTCCACTACATGAGTTCAAGGTCAACCTGGACTAAATGATGAAACTATCTTAAAAGACGAAAATAAAAGCTGTGTGAAAATAAAGAAGAAATTTTAAAACATAAATCTGCAACTCAGAATATAAATCAGCATGAACAAAAATCAAGGGAAAAAACCTTCAAGAATACCCTGACAGGGAGAAGAATTCTGAGACCAGGTTATAACAGAAATGACAAATTGTATAGAAAGCTCAGGAGGTGAATCAGTGGGTGAGTGTGTTTTCTGTGCATGCATGAAGACCTGAATTCGGATCCTAAGTGCCCACATAAAAATCCAGATCGCACAATTGTATGTGACTCCAGTACCTGAAGGTGGAGACAGGACTGTTAGGTTTTGCTGGGCAGATCCCTGACTTTCATGGTCAGGTTTCTGTAAAATGAGGCAGAGAGCAATAAGGGGGATGCCCAATATCTTCTGCTGATCTATGTACTCACAGCATGCATGGCGGGTGCACACACACAGCATTGATTACTCACATAAATAATTAGGCAATCAATAGAGATAAAGGGTAAATAAAATATGAGACACTGAGGGTGGACAATCTTTGAAGCTAGCTTGTAAAAATAAAACAGAGAAAACACTAGAGGTAAAAAATAAAAAAAGATTAAAATAAGTTTCAAAAGTAACCTGTCCACTTAAAATAAAATACAGCCAAGACTCACTTTGGCCAATGGTTTGTTTTTTGATACAGGGTTTTTGTTAGTCCAGGATGGCCCTAAAATCTGCATTCTCCTGCCTCAGATTCCTGAGTGCTGGAATTTCAAGCCTATTAATTTGTCTTGTTCTGTTTTCAATCTGAGTTTCGGTTACTACACTGATGATGAATTAGAAACCTTTTCTTCAACTTCAGTCACAAAAAAAAAAAAAAAAAGTTTTAATTAGTCAGTTTGTTGTCAATCCTTTAAGAATCCACATTCAAAGCTGGAAATACACTGACATGAATACAGCACTTGCAAAATGCATCAAACCTTGACACTGTAAAAGAACAAAATGAAACAAGAAAAAGACTCATCTCCTAGCACATCCTTTTTTCCTTTCTTTTAAAGACAGCAGTCAATCCTGCCTCACTCTCCACTAGCACTGGATTGGAGGCAGGCACCGTCACTGCCTAGCCCGCCCTAATGTTGGTAAGCTGTTTAACAGTACTAGGGATTGAACCAACTATCCTGTACATTCTAAGCAAGTAGTCTGTAGCCTTTTATTTCACTTTTCAGGTTGAGGCAGTCTCACTGAGCAGCCCAAGAGCTTGGTGAACTTCTGACCCTCCTATCTGCCTCCAGAGTGCTGGAGATTATAGGCTGGCATTACACACTTAACCTGGATTGCCCTGCTTTAAAAATGAAAAAAAGAAATAGAGATTTAAATAAACTACCAATTCTATATTGAATAATCAAAACATGGCTAGTGGAAATTTTTTAGTACTTGTCAATACACTTCTATCACTTTAGGTGATAAGTTAATTATATATTTACATTTATAGTATTAATGTACTATTTCTCTGTTATATCTATTTATGCAATTAATGAAACTATTTAACAAAGTTGACTCAGTAAAAATGTATGTGTTTAGAGCAGCTACGATTTAATAACAACAGTAACTCCTCAGATGACTTCTGCAGTACCCAGTGAAGCTGAGGCTAGTGGAGGAATACTGGGAGCCCTTAACTGTTCCCATTCCTAATGCAGGACCTAATGAATAGTGAGACAACATTTGCAAGTAAACAAATTAAGAAAAACAATAGTTAATAAAATATGTATGATATGCAAGCATTTGTTCCACTTTATACATTTTCACACATGCAACTCACACAATAAAATAAGTATTAGCATTTTCTTTGTTTTTCAGATACAGAAGTAGAGGATTGGTGAGGTTAATTACTTATTCCAAAATCATACAGCTAGAAAATGATAGTGCAATTTGATCTCAAAGCTTTTATTCTTTAAAAAAAAAAAGTTATTTAGTTATTTAGTTATTTGAAGTGTGTGTGTGTGTGTGTGTGTGTGTGTGTGTGGTAAGCACTCATGTGGAGGTCAGAAGACAATCTGTGACAATCAGTTCTCTCTCAAGCTTCTAGGTCCCAGAGATGAAACTCAGGCTGTAAGGCTTGGTGGCAAATACCTTTACAAGCTGAGCCACCTTGCTGGCCCTAGAAAAACCTTTATTCTTAACCATTATATAAGAAATAACTGAAACAGATTTTTAAACTCAGGTAATATCTTGTTACTAAATATGAAAACAAACCTGGGCACAGCTATCTGAGAGGCTAAGAGGAATGACAAACTCAAGACCTGCCTGGGTTTCTGACTGAGTGAGAAAGACCCTGTGTCAAAACACAGTACAGAGTGGCCTGTGGGGACACAGCTCAGTGACAAAGCATTTGTCTAGCATGCACAAGGCTGTAGGTCCAACCCTCACACCTCTCACATGCAAAGTAATATTAAAATTAAAAGGGAACACAAAGACTATAAACATATACATGTATATAAGCACATATATATATGTATTGTATACATATGTACACATATATACTATGCATATACTATATACATATACAATCTACTATATCTATGAAACTTATTATATACACACCCAATGCTAAAACTAAGTATTAAGAATACAAGGTAAATTAAGTTTTCCACTAAGTTCACAGGCCACATATAAGCACAAAGAATTAACAGAGTATAAAGGCTATAGCATTATAAGGTACAGTGAATACACAGACGATCAAAAAGTTTTACTCTAGAAGAAAAGCCAATTACTACATTTTAAGTTTATGAGAATATTTTAAGACAATAGTATTAAGAAATAAGATTATACATGTAAATAGTTTCAATCAGCCATAAAGAACAAAATAATTTATGTCACTTGCCAGAAAATGGAGCTAGAGATTGTCATATTAAGTGAAGTAAACAAGACTCAGAAAGACAGGCAGTATGTTTTCCCTTATATAGAACATACATGTGTGCGTGTGCATATTACTTTTCTTCATGCTGTGACACAATACCAGACACAAGACACAAGCAGCTTAAGGAGGAAGGGGTCTATTTTGGCTCACGGTTGGAGGAGACAGAACATTATGTGGAGAAGCCATAACAGTAGGAGCAAGGGACAGCTGATCATGTGCATCCTTTGTCTAGTAGCAGAGAGAAATGCATGCTGGCTCTCAGCTTGCTTTTTCCTTTTTATGCACGTCAGAATCATGGAATAGTGCCATCACATTTAGGTTCCATCTTCCTACCTTAATTAACCTAGTTTAGAAACTCCCTTACAGACATGATTACCAAGAGATTTATTTCTTACACAGCTCTAGACCCTGTCAAGTTGACAATTAGTACTAACCACACACACACACACACACACACACACACACACACACCTAACTATGCTTTCGAATGCATTCCCCAACACCAAAGTAGATACACAGTATACAGATTCAAATAGATGAAGAGGACTAACTAGAGTGAAGAAGAGAGGGTAGCAGTTGGTAAAAGAGGTGATGAGGTCAAAGCACCTTTTATAGTTGAGTGAAAATGTCATTATTCAATAACAATTTTTTAAAAAAATACATTTACGATGATCAGAACTGACAGGGTAGAGTTAGGGGTCAAAGTAGATTAAGGTAGAAGGCATGGAAAGTGGCCTAAAACTTTGGACATTGTGACAGTTTTACTTCATTGTTAATTTTGCTAGACTTATAATGACCCCTGTGAGGGCATTTCCACAAGAGTCACCAATGCGAAGGACTTAGCTTTAATGTGAGTGGCACTATCCCATGTTGTGGTGGGAAGGAGGCAGGTGAGACAGGAAAGAGGAGAACGTCAGATAGCAATGACATTCCATTCTTCTCTCTGCTCTGTGGCCTGAAGTGAACCGCTCTGCTTCACCACACCCTCTATGCTCACAAATGACCCCTCTAAGACCACGCACCCAAGTAAATTTTTCCTCATGTTGTTAGTTAGGTATAAGGTCACAGCTAAAGAAAAAAATACACGCCAATGTGCTACAATATAAACTAGGGGAGGTCCTCCACTTTCATGGGCAGTAGCTCCAGAATCTCCCAAAGGCACCAAAGTTTGAGGTCGTGCAAATTTTATATAAAATAGAATTGTACCTGCATACACCTACTATGTTTATCTTCCTTGATTCTTTTTTGTTTGTTTCTTTTTTTTTGTTTTTTTATTTTTATTTTTTATTAGATATTTTCTTTATTTACATTTCAAATGCTATCCCGAAAGTTCCCTAT
>NC_034592.1:104203576-104239773 GCF_900095145.1 Mus pahari
TTTTTTTTTTTTTTTTTTTTTTTTTTTTGAGCTGAGGACCAATCCCAGGGCCTTGTGCTTGCTAAGCAAGCACTCTACCACTGACCTAAATCTCCAACCCCTTTCTTTCTTTTTAAACTACAATGCCTCACTATATAATTCTAAAACAGGTCTACCTGTCTCTGCCCTAGCATGGGATTAAAGATGTGCCACCACACCTGGTTCTCTCGTCTGAGAAAAGGTGGCCAGGCTAGCCCTGAGCTCACATGCTGAGGATGAGCTGCTTTATGCGGTGCTGTAAATCAAACCCAGCTCCAACCCTTGGTAAGCACTCTCCCAACTAACTCAGTTACACCCACAATAACCAGGAATCCTGGTTTGTTCATTTGTTTTTGAGACATTGTCTCTCTCTGTAATCCTGGCTGTCCTGGAATTCACTACACAGAACAGGCAGACCTCAAACTCACAGAGATCTGCCTGTCTCTATCTCTGAGTGCTGGGATTAAAGGTGTGTATCACCATGCCATTAAGCTTCCAAGAGTATTTACTCTCCAACTGGTTGAATCCATACATGTGGAACTAATGGATATAAAGGACTGAAGATAATATTTATTTCTGTCCTTATCTCAGTCACTTAATTCCTAAAATCCTTAGGATTTCCTAAGTGACTCAAAGTGTCCTTTGCTTAGTATAGTCCCCTAGGTGATTTCAGGGTGGCCTCAGTCACCATAAAGGCGAACTGATAAGAGTATTTAGAGTACAACTTTCAGGCTCACTCACTAAGTTCCAGGAAAGTGGGTTGAGGGAGGCTAGAGATTAATAAGCTCTATAAAATTCTTGATAAGACTTGAGGACTTGTAGGTTGCTGAGCAAGTCCATGTATTGACCCAGTGTAAACCCAAAGAAGGCATGAAAACTGCATCCCTCCATCCCTAGTCCTAGTCACCTCTTGAGCTTACAGCTCTATCTTTTACAACATCCTTATAATAAGCCAGGAAATACTGCTTCTCTCCCAGACCTAGAAGCCATCCTAGCAAATCAGTTGAACCTAACTAAAGAAGGGGTGATGAGAGCCTTGGTTTGTAGTCAGCCAGTAAAAAATATGGCAACTTATTGCTTGCAATATGGTGTGTGAAGCAGAGTCCTCCATGATGGGAACTGATGCTACCTAACAAAACAAAACAAAGCATGCACAATCAGGTGACAGCGTCTCATGCTGAGGGTAAGAGCATAAGGAAAGTGGACTCTATTCTTCCACTCACAGCCTCATTGTGCAATTCAGATTTGACTCATTGTTAGATAATGGATGAGGTAAAGCATCATCCAGTATTTTCAAGCATAAAGCTACAAGATCCAGACTGTTTTAGAGAAGCCATGAATGCTATGACAGCAGCCACGGGAGTCACTTAACCAGCGACTTAAGGATAAAGAAGGTCTAAGTGAATCACCAGAAATAAGAGTTTCCTTCAAATGTTTTCAACTTAAGAGCTGAGAAACAGACTTTAGTTAAAAGCTCATTGCTAGCTCCTAGGATAGATTCACAAACCAGTAGACTAGACAGGGAGGGAGGGAGGGGACTGGAGCGGGGAGTGAACTAAGATAGTTAGCTGTCTAGGGAAGGTTTAGTTTAAAAGAATTAGGCCAGCTGCTCTTGATGGAACATGCCTTAGTCCCAGGCACTCACGCCACAGCAGAAGCAGGCAGATCTCTGGGAGGTCTAGGGCAGTCTGTCTACAAACAAGTTCCAGCATAGCCAGGGCTATTGCATAGACAAACCCTGTTTCAAGAAAATAAAAAATAAAAAAAAGGAACTAGGCCAATGTTAAAGTATCAACAGTACTGAAAGAAAACAGGAATTCTTTAGAAAGTCTAAGACACAAATGTGAAGTTGAAAGGCTCTTATATCTTATAATTTATACATTAACATTTAATTTAATTTAAGCAAAGGGCCAATAAGATGGGTCAGTAGGAAAGTCTGCATTAAGCCTGGAGACACCCACGTTTGATAGGGATGCATATAAAAGTGTCACAGTAGACACAGTAGAGCCAACTCCAACACACACACACACACATACACACACTCACACACACACAAATGAAGTAACCAACTCCACAAAGTGACTATCACATACACATGAATGAAATAACCAACTTTACAAAGGGACTATCACACACACATGAATAAAATATCATTGGCTAGTTCACACACACACATGAATAAAATACTGTTGGCTAGTCAAAAATATTCTGCTGCCGATTCGACAGAAGCTAGAGAAAAGGGAACCACAATTGAGAAAATGTCCCCAGAAGATTGCCTGTAGGCAAATGTGCAAGGTATTATTTGGTTTGATGATTAATGTGGGAGGGCCTAGCTCACAGGTGGTCCTGGGTGCTATAAAAAAAGCAGGCTGAACAAAAGATGGGGACCTGGCCAGTAAGCAGCACTCCTCCACGGCTTCTATATGAACTCTTGCCTGCCCTGGCTTCCCTCAGTGATGGAGTGTGATATGAGAGAAGATGAAACAAATCCTTTCCTCCACAAATTACTTTCGTTCATGGTATTTACCACAGCAACAGAAACCCAAGACAAAAATTGTATATGTATGTATATATGTATAGCATATATATAAAGTTTAAAAACAAAGCTAACATGATAGATTATAGATTAACAAAAATAATGAAAAAATGTGTAATAGAATCCCTATTAAAATCCTACCTGGCTTCTCTGCAGAAATGAGCAAGGTGATTCTTTATAAAATCACAAGGGACAAAAATGATAAAAATAATATTGAAAAAGTTAAAGTACTCAAAATTCTTCAGATTTTTACTAAACAACATAATTAACTTTAATCAAGACGACAGCATAAGGATAAATGTATTGATGAGTAAATAAAATCCAAACTTAAAAACCTGTGAATCGTCTTCCCACCACAAACATTACAGGCTGCAAGCACAGTTCGTGACTACGACCACAGCTCGTGACTACCCTTACTTGACAGTAAGACCTACTGCTGAAGACACCACATACCTGAATGTGGACATGGAGGACTCAAGCAGGTACCAACCTGGAGTGTCATTCCTACTGGCTAGCTTTCATAGTGCTGGAAGAGTCCACACACACACTACCAGGGGAGAAAAGCCATCATCAGTCTTGCCCAGCTGTGAGCCCTGTGAGCTACACCACCAACCAGCCTGGCAAAGCAAGCACCCACTGCTGCAACACTGGCACGAGTAACCAGCCTTTTTAAAAACTGGATTTAAAATTTGTTCCTTAAGACAGACTTGAAGGGGCTGGTGAGATGGCTCAGAGGGTAAGAGCACTGACTGCTCTTCCAAAGGTCCTGAGTTCAAATCCCAGCAACCACATGGTGGCTCATAACCATCTGTAACAAGATCTGACGCCCTCTTCTGGAGTGTCTGAAGACAGCTACAGAGTAATTACATATAATAAATAAATAAAGCTTTAAAAAAAAAAAAAAAGACAGACTTGAAGCTTGATACCATTAAACAGGCTGAAAACCTGTCCCTGGCTAGATCATATAAGTCCTAGACAAGACCCTACTACTGTTATTCCACTAAACGGGCTCCTCATGACTTATCATTATACCCAGATTAATGCATCTCTCAATCCTCATCAGAGAAGTTTCTTTTTGTAGTAGATGCACAGTAATAACAAGTGGTCAGCATGTCGAGAATGAGAGACTACAGATTGCTCAGCTCTAAATAGGACCTCTCTCTGTGTGTCTCTGTCTCTCTGCCTCTGTCTCTTACACACACACACACACACACACACACACACACACACACAACTCAGGGATTATCCAGGGAGAATGGATCTGTTACTACACATGACAGCACAGTTACATACATGTCAGGACTGCATGTACAAGACTTGTACAACATCAAGCCAGCCAAAATCTCAGCATGGGTGGGGAAGGGTTCAAGAAATCCTACTCCTATCTGAAAAGCTATTGGCAGTTGATGGCTACTAGGAAGAAAAGTCATTTTACTTCAGGGATATGGTCTCATAGAGGCTAACTATGCTCCAGAGCAGATGGTCCCATACCCATTCAACATCTATATCTATCTATATATATACACACACACACATCTATATATAAATAAATTCAATGTGTGTATGTATATATATATGTGTGTGTGTGTATATATATATATATATATATATATATATATATATATATATATATATATATGTTATAAATGACTAATGGACTCTGTGGGTATTACATTTTTGGATATTTTGTATTGCAAATGGATTTTTTTCATACAATATATTCTGATTACATTTTCCCTTCCTCCAATTCCTACCAGATCCTCCCCACTTCCCTACCCTTAATTTATTTTTTTAAAAGAGGGAACATAGACTGAAGAGATGGCCTAGCAGTTAAGAGGACTGGCTGTCCTTCTGAAGGACTCAACCCCCAGTGCCCACAAGGCAGCTCACAGCCATCTGTAACTCCAGCTCTAAGAACGATGACTTTTTCTGGCCTCACAGGTACTGTACTCATATGGTGCACAGACATGTATGAAAACAAAATACTCATACAGATAAAAGTTAACAAAAGAGTGAGTCTGTGAGGTTGGGAAGGAAAAGTGCAGAGATGCGGTGGAAGTAGAGGTGAGGGAATTGGGGTTGACTGGATCTAAACACATTTACACATTTGTGTGTGTAGTGGTGTGAATGAGAATGGTTCCCAAATGGCTCATATATTTGAATGCTTGGTCCCTCATTGGTTGAACTGTTCAGGAAGGGTTAGAAGGTGTGGCACTTTGGAGAAGGCTTATCACTGGAAATGCGATTTGAGGTTTCAAAAGCCCACATTGTTCCCAGGGAGCTCCCTTTCTGCCTGGTGCTTGTGGTTCAGAATGGAAGCTTTTAGCCTGCCTTCCTGCCGGCTACCATGTTCCTGCCTGCCTGCTACCATGTTCCTACCTGCCTGCCTGCTACCATGTTCCTGCCATGATGGTCATGGAACTATAAGCCCCCAACTAAATGTTTTCTTTTATAAGCTGCCTTGGTCATGGTGTTTTGTCATGGCAATAGAAAAGTAACATGTATGGATATTAAATAATAGTATTTAATAAAAATATGAGACAACATTAAATTTTAGCCAACTGATCTTTGTCAAGGGGGTCAAAACATTTCAGTGGTGAAAATGTTGTTTTCTCCTAATTGGTGCCAGAAAAACAGGACTGGATATCCACAAGAAAAAGAATGAATTTGGACTCCTTATTCACATAAAATTTCATTCAAATGGATTAATATAAAATATAAGTGACAATTATAAATCTCTTAAAGTGTGCAAAAATCTCTGTGGTCTTCAGTTAGGTAATAGTTTCTCCATCACTGTCACCAATTTTTAAAAATAGATAAATGCAACCTCATAGAAATAAAAACATTTTTGTTACATTTGGTCTTACAGTGTTGGCCGGGCTAACCCAGGTCTCACAATGTGGAGTTTCATGTTGCCCAGGCTGGCTCCAATTCATTATGTTGCCATGGTTGGTCTTGAACTTAATCCTCCTGCCTACAACTCCTGAGTGCTGAGACTACTGTCATGCTGAGACTGACTACCACGCATGGCTGTAATTTTTTTTTATAATGCCTTGTACTTATATTACATGGATTTTTTTAAAATTAATTTTTGTGTTTGTATGTCTATGTGTGTGGGTATGAAGGTCAGAGGATAATTTGCAGGAGTTGATTCTTTCCTTGTACCATGTGGTCCCAGGGATGGAACACAAATCATCACACTTGGCAGCAGGTGCCTTTATACACTGAGCCATCCCACCAGTCCCATACTGTAAATGTGTAGACTTCTGTTAGGTTTGAAATGGCTGTTGTATCTATTTAACCTATCAAAGTGGACCAGGCTGTCAGGTTCTCCCTCATCCCTCAGTTCCTACCTGCTACAAGGTACAGCTAGCATACCCTACCTCCTATCCTAAAATGCTCCAGCCCAGAGGCTGTGCTGCCCTTCCCCATATATAATCCAACTATTTTGGTTATCTGCCCACTCTTCCCAACCCCTGCTCAAAACAGAATTTCTCTGTGTACCCCGGCCTGTTCTGGAACTCCAAGATCTGCCTGCCTCTGCCTCCCAAGTAGTGGGATTAAAAGTGTGCTTTACCAGTGCCCTGCTACCTGTTCTCTTTTCATCTACACTTAATCCTCCTGGTCTCTTGGTCTGGCTCTTCCTTCTCCCCTCCCCACTATCCATTCAAGGCTCAGTCTTGTCATGTTCACTCTGGACTCTCCCAGATATCTACCTCTGACTACACTCTCCCTTTTATGTAAAATAATCTAAAACATCTAGATTATTTTACTCCTCCACCATACCTAGGAGTAGTAATGTCCTTTCTTTTTTATTTTCTTTTAAATTCACTGTTTCTTTCTTTCTTTCTTTCTTTCTTTTTTTTTTTTTTAGATTTATTTATTTATTATATGTAAGTACAATGTAGCTGTCTTCAGACACTCCAGAAGAGGGCGCCAGATCTTGTTACAGATGGTTGTGAGCCACCATGTGGTTGCCGGGATTTGAACTCAGGACCTTCAGAAGAGCAGTCAGGTGCTTTTACCTGCTGAGCCATCTCACCAGCCCTAAATTCACTGTTTAAAATCAGATATTAACCTAAAAGATTTTCTTAACATTTTAGCTTTTCATTACACTAACCCAATAGGACATATTTGAGAGAAATGATCACTGATATGCCAAACAAAAAATAAAATGTGGCTGGGCAGTGGTAGCGCATGTCTTTAATCACAACACTTGGGAGGCGAAGGAGGTGGATTTCTGAGTTTGAGGCCAGCCTGGTCTACAGTGTGAGTTCCAGGAGAGCCAAGAAACCCTGTCTCAAAAAACAAAGAATGATAATAATAATAATATAAAAATAAGCACCCTTACCTTCCAGTTATGCAAATTTCAGTGGCGATATGAAAGGCAATGCCCAGCCGGGAGTGGTGGCACACACCTTTAATCCCAGAACTCAGGAGGCAGAGGCAGGCGGATTTCTGAGTTCGAGGCCAGCCTGGTCTACAAAGTGAGTTCCAGGATAGCCAGGGATATACAGAGAAACCCTGTCTCGAAAAAACCAAAAAAAAAAAAAAAAAAGGCAATGCCCAAACTATATCATTGAGCAAATAGTGGTAATAAAACTCTTATCATGGGCTGGTGAGATGGCTCAGTGGGTAAGAGCACCCAACTGCTCTTCCAAAGGTGCAGAGTTCAAATCCCAGCAACCACATGGTGGCTCACAACCATCCGTTACAAGATCTGACTCCCTCTTCTGGAGTGTCTGGAGACAGCTACAGTGTACTTACATATAATAAATAAATAAATCTTTAAAAAAAAAAAAAAAAAAAAAACTCTTCTCATTACTCCAAGTCCTCTTTTTCTGTTTGACTTAATTTTAAGAGATATATTTATTCTTTTGTGTATATGGGCATTTTGCCTGTCTGTGCATTGTGTACGTGCCTGGGGCCCATGGAGGACACAGAGTGCTTTGGGTTCCCTGTGATAGTTATGAGACACCATGTAGGTGACAGAAATAAACCCAGGTAATCCGAAAAAGCAGCCAGTGCTTTTAAACACTGAGCGGTTTCTCCAGCCCCTGAATTTTTATTTTTAAGACAGATCAGAAATACAATACTCATGTCCTCTGACTTCCACATACATGCTGTGGCACACATGTATGTACCCCTCCCACACAGTCACTAAATAAATAAATACATCTAATATTTTTAAGAGTAAGGAAAGAGGCTGTTGTAGATGGCTCATTGGGTAAGAGTGCTTGTTGTGCAAGGAGTGAGGACCCCAGTTCAAATCCCCAGCACACATATAAAAATCCTAAGCACTGGGAGCTCAACTGGGGATTTGCTGGTAAGCCAGCCTAGCTAGAGCAGTGAACTCTGGTTAGTGAGAGACCACCTCTCCAGTACTAAAGAAGAGAATGAAAGATGAAGATACCCAGTGTCTCCCTGGTCCTCCACATGGGCTGACACAGGCAGGCATACTCACACACATCTGCAAAACATACCATAGACATACACACACACAAAAGTTGACGAAAAAAATTCTGAACCTCCAGTAATGTGAAAGCTCTGAGACTTAAGGAATACACTGCCAGTCAACTAAAAGCAAATACTCTAATTCTACAGAAATTGTACTGCTGGGAGCCACAGAAACAGCCCCAGCTTTGCCAGTCTAGCATCTACTCCTGCTATCCGCCTGCTCCCCAACAAAAGAAACCAAAGGAACTAAAGATGTATCCTAGCAAAACTTCAAATATCTCTGCCACAGGAGAGAGAAACCTAACACAGGAGTCCCATCCGGAGAGTGCTACTAACTTAGCTATTCTAATGGTGTGCAATGGTATCACACTTTGTATTTTTCTAACATTTAGAGTTACATTAGGAGCTGGAGAGATGGCTCAGCAGTTAAGAGCACCAAATGCTCTTCCAGAGGTCCTGAGTTCAATTCCCAGCAATCACATGGTGACTCACAACCATCTGTAATGGGGTCTGATGCCCTCTGCTGGTGTGTCTGAAGAGAGCAATGATGTACTCATACACATAAAATAAATAAATCTTTTATAAAAGAGTTACATTAAAATCTCTATATCTTTAAATTTGCTTACTAATGTCTATTATTTTTCATTAAAATATTGTTCTTACTGTTGCATTTTCAGAACATTTGACACATTCCATCAGTCCTTTACAAATATCTGATTTCAAACACTTGATCCCAGTCTATAATCAGCCTTTTCTTTCCCTTTTTGTTTGAGACAGTGTAATGGTCTCACTGTGCAGCACGGGCTGGCTTCCTCAAACTCACTACATAACCTAAGCCTGCCTCAAAGTTTTGTTCCTCTTGCCTCAGTAACCGAAGTACAGTGATTGCAGGTATGTGCCTACATGTGGCACCCTGGTTTCATCCTAATGGTATCCTTCAAACAAACCTTTTAATTTAACACAGGATAATTCATCATTTTCTCTTTTTTTATGAATCATGATTTTAGTGTCATCCAGGGAACTTCTTTGCAAAATCAGATCATAAGAGTTTATTCTGTTTTCTACAAAATATATAGGTTTAAAAAAGATCCTATTTAGAATATTCACCTTATTTTTTTATAATGTACAGAGGATAGGTTGAAGTTTATTATTTTGTATTTGAGTGGCTATAGTGCTGGATTGATTTCAGGGGCTTTGCAAGGCCTGGCCAAGGTCTCTAGCCCTTAAGTCCACCATAGCTCCTATGTGGATCTACTTCTAAAATCTCTTTTTTCTTCCACTATCTGCATACCTAAACATTTGCCAATGCAATTTTGATTATGCTTTGCATTGGTTTAAAACATTTTCTTCTTTTTTAATGCTAATATATCTTAATTGACAAATATTTTATGTAAATACAATGCTTCCAAATACATACACATTGTGAACTATCTCAGCCAAGCTAATATGCTATGTATTATCACACATATTCAGTTTTGTTGTTGAGATAGCACTTAAAATCTTATCTGTAAAAAAAAAATAAAAAATCTTATCTGTAGAGCCAAGCAGTGGTGGTACACACCTTTAATCCAAACACTTAGGAGGCAGAGGCAGGTGGATCTCTGAATCTCTGAATTCAATTCCACCTGGTCTATAGACCTAATTCTAGGACAGTAAGAACTATACAGAAAAACCCTGTCTCAAAAAACAAAACAAAACAAAAATTTTATCTATAGTTTAAGGGTATTTATTTATTTATTTACTTATTTATTTATTTAAATTGTTTTTGGCAATTCTATTTCTTTGTCTTTCTACAGAAAATGTTTCTGGGAAGTCCAGTGCAGTGGATGTACATCTATAATTACAGTACTTAGGAGACGAAGGCAGATGGATCAACAATTTGAGGCTAGCATGAGCTAACAAATTGAGTTCAAGGGCCTTCTAAGCCCCAAATCAAGACCTGGAAAGCGAAAAGAGAGGAACCAAGGTAATTTAATCTGATGCCCTGTTTTGCTTCGTTTTGCTTTGAGGCAGATCTGTAGACCTGACATATAGATAAACATTGAGTTTGAATTCCTGACCCTCCTTTGCCTATCTCTCAAGTACTGGGATTACAGGCAAACACTATCATTTCCAGCCTTTGATTCTTTTAATAGTACTCTATATTCTATATTTCAGAACAGAAGTTTTAATTCAGTCTTCAATTGTTTATTACTTAAAAAAAAAACAACAAAACAACGACAACTTCCCCAATCTGATTACTCTCTGTGATCTGACCCCAGGTATTATGCTAAATTGTATATTTTAAGAATTGTGAAATAAATTTAATTCTTCTTTTTGTTTGTTTGTGGGTTGCTTTCTTCTTGAAACAGTGCCTCCTTGGCCTCAAACTCATGATTTCCTCCCTCTATCTCCTAAAATCTGGGAGTTGCAGGCATACACCATTCTGCCCAGCTCCTTTTTCACTGCCATTATTTCTTCAGAAACTCTGTGTGTGTGTGTGTGTGTGTGTGTGTGTGTGTGAGAGAGAGAGAGAGAGAGAGAGAGAGAGAGAGAGAGAGAGAGAGAGATCTTACTCTATAACTTTTGAGTGATCTGGAACTTGATATGTAGATCATGATGGCTTTGAATCCCCAGACATCTGCCTGCCTCTGCTTCCTGAGTGTTGGGCTAAATGTATGCATGGCCATGCTCTGTTACTTTCCATGTTTTTGTTACTCCAAACTCATTTTCTTCTTGTCCTGAGTCTCTGGTGATACAAATGCTAGACCCTCTGGTGCTGTTATATAGGTCAAAGAGGCTCATCTTTTTAAACCTCTTTTCCTCTATTAATTTCTACTGATATATTTTTAAATTTGCTGCCTCATTTGTCATGTCCAATCTATTACTGATCCCATTCATTAAGATTCTCTTATCCACAGAGTATTTCTCAGTGTTGAACATCTCACTGTGTTCTTCTATGGGTCATTTGTTCCTTTGTTAAGACTTTCTACCACGGGCTTTGAGCATGCAAGGCAGGCACTCTGCCGAGATACACCCTAATCCTATCTATAAATGGTGACTATGATGCATTTGTCCAACTTGTTCAAAGTTGGTGCTGATTTCATAAGACTAACCAATTTTTAATCTGATTTATAGTGAGAAAAAAAAACCAAATAGCAATATAAAAAAAAATCATGGTGTAGGCCAGCACAATCCATTTGTCAGACAGCATGCTTCCAAAGCACTCGCCATCCCAGCCCCTCTTCTTTTTCACTTTCAGTTACTTATTCCTTCTTAAAAACAAAACCACAAAAAACCAAGTTCCCTGAAATTATGAAAGTCCGAGTTTGTCTAGAGCCGAGTGAGAGCTTTGGCATTGGATATTAAAAGGCCTTTTCAGTACAGATGCTTTCTTCATTCTGGTCATTTTGGTGAGGTACAATGGATGAATGATGACCAAACCACTCCTGAGTTACAAATTCTCCAGATGAGCATGTATGCTGCTGCAGAGCAGCCTTCTGCTGGGCTCTGGAGAGGACAGTGCTAGCTAGCTCCAGGCCGACTTGCTCAAGATTGGTCCTGCATAAGTAAGTTTCTGTTCTCTTTGTCTCATTTGGTCAAGATTGCAACTATTTTTTTATTTTAAAAATCCAGATGCCAAGGGCCCTAGCACCAAGAAGCAATCACTGTTAAAGTGCTCAATAGTTTTACTGTGTGAAACCACACAGAGCCATGTAACAGTAACTTTTATTTGCCTGTTGTAATTGTTATCTCCAAGTCTTTCTACTAACCTAGGCCTAGTCCTGGAAGCTTCTGGCTTCTGTACAGTCTTTACTAAGCCTATAGTGTTTTCAGTCTCTTGAGACTTGCTGCTGAGTAAGCTCACCCTTCCTGAACTCTGGCTGGCTGCTTCAACTCAGCTGTTCTGGCTCAAACTCCTCTCCAAGCTGACTGATTCAATCTAGCGTCTCAATTTCTGACTGAATTGCTCTGCTTGGCCTTATACTAACTTTGGCATTGTATTCTAATCTTCTGGCTTTTTTATTTTTATTTTTATTTTTTTTAAGGAATTGAGGCAAATTTTCTTTCTTTCTTTTCTTCTCTCTCTCTCTCTCTCTCTCTCTCTCTCTCTCTCTCTCTCTCTCTTTCTTTCTTTCTTTCTTTCTTGATTTTTTTTATATGCGTACACTGTAGCTGTCTTCAGACATACCAGAAGAGGGCATCAGATCTCATTACAGATGGTTATGACCCACCATGTGGTTGCTAGGAAGTGAACTCAGGACCTCTGGAAGAGCAGTCAGTGCTCTTAATTACTGAGCCAACTCTCCAGCCCAATCTTCTGGCTTCTTATTCTCTGGCTTGTACTGTCTTAACCTGTGTCTAGTTTGTACTCTCTGCAACCTGTCTCTCTACAGGTAAAACTGCCTCCTTCCCTTTCCTCTCTCTTCTCTTAAGAGTTGGGCATACCCTATTCTATCAAATCTTTCTCTGATTTGTCACTGTGTTTGCTACTCAATTAGACATCTATTGAGGTTTGGTCTTCTGTTATGTACTGTAATGCTAAATACTGGCCCCAAAGGCCTGGTAGCCCCTATGGACAAGAGAATCTGAACATACACAAGTGATGTTATGTAACCTTGCCCCCCAAGTTATCCCAGATTGATGAATAAAGATGCCTACAGCTTGGCAGAAGAGAGCAGGGCAGGGTCTGGGTTCCTAGGGTTGGGGTCTGAGGAAAGACCACAAGGAAGGAGAAGGAGAGGAAGAGATTAAGATCGCTATGGGATAAGGGATCATAAGAACTGGCCTTGTGGGCTGGACAGCTGGAGTTGGAACAGCCCATCAGGAAAACGGCAAGTCATAACTCAGGGTTATTGATAGGGAGGTAAAACTAGTAGCTTAGATAGTAGATATCTGCCCAGTTCTAGTGCTGATTAAGGTTTATTATAAATATAAAGGTTGTGTGTTTTAATCTGGAAGGCATGGTAGCATAAACCTCTAATTTAATCCCAGCACTCAGAAGGCAGAGGCAGAAGCAGAGGCAGAGGTAGATCTCTATGAGTTTCAGGCCAGTCTGTTCTATATAGTAAATTTTAAGCCATCCAGGGCTACACAGAGAGACCCTGTCTCAAAATACTAATGATGATGATGATGACGACAACAACAATTAGAAAAGTTACCCTAGATTATAGTCAAAAAAACATTTTTTGTACTATTTTACTTATGAGCATAAGTGACTATAAGTGAAAAGTTTAAATAGCGACAATAGCTGTCCACTAAGAAGGACTTAGTTTTCTTTAAGGGCTGGCCACTGGGAGTTTGTCCATGCTTCAGTGAGTATATGGGCAATACAAATTGGATTTATTTATTTTTCTTCTTTTTTCTTTTCTTCCTTTCTTTGGGGGAAGACAGAAGGAAAGAGGGCGTGGACCTGGGAAGACTAGGAAGTAAATGTGACTGCATTATGTGAAACTCCCAAATTATCAATAAAAAATATTATGTTGGGGGAAAAAAAGAAACTTTCAACTGCCAGGTGGTAGTGGTGCATGGCGTTAATCCTAGCTCTCAGGAGGCTGAGGCAGGTGGATCTTTGAGTTCCTGGCCAGCCTGGTCTACAGAGTGAGTTCCTTAGGCAGGAAAGCTGAGACTCCGAGCCCAGCAGGAAGCATGCTCTCTGGTAGAATCAAGCAGTCTGGGAGGGCAAGAGAACTGCAAGGAAAGAGCTGCTCTGCTCCTCACACAGGATCCAGAGCCATGGAGGACAGCAGGGATTGGAGGCCCCACCCCCCACCCCCCACCCCATCACATGCCAGAACACCAAGAATACCGAGGCTGCTGAGACCAACAGCTCCCACCTGTCCCTCCAGCACACAACATATTAGAACCAGAGAAATCAGAGACCTTCTCCGCTCATAGTTTTTATTTATATGTTGCTCTTTTAGGTTTCCAACTTGTTTTGTTTCTTCACCTAATTTACTATAAGGCATTCTTTCCATACTATATATACTCTGCATCCAATCTCATATACTCTTCTCCCCTCTCTCCTTTTCTTTCTATTTTGGTTTTTCAAGACAAGGTTTCTCTGTGTAGACCAGGCTGTCCTGGAACTCAGAGATCTGCCTGCCTCTGCCTCCTGAGTGCCACTGCAGTCACCACCCCCCAGTTTACCCTCCCTCTTAATGCCCACACCTTTCTTTTTTCTTTCATGCTTTGGTTCTTTAATGATAAACTTCCATAGCTCCAACAGTCTCTAAAATCTGTAGACTCTAGCAGCATCCCAACTTTTCCTATGTGAACATTGCAAATACACTAATGGAAAGAATATAGTTGATTTAAAAAATAAACCAAGCAAAGAAATAATTCTAGATGTTAAATCCCAATGTAATATAATTTACATTAATTACATTAATTGTAGGTAAATTACAATGAAGAACAAGAAAAGCAAAGACAATGTAACTCCTCCAAAAACCCTACAGTAATGACATCTAATGAAAGTACACACACAAACACAAATAAATGACATCTATCTTTTTTAAAAAACAGAAACATTTGCAAAGTTAGGAAAGGATATGTCAATCCATATCTGGATATGGGAGGCATTTAGGACACCAGACAAAACCAGAACCTTGCCACCTGTCATATTAAATTATAACAAACAAAGTATGCTGACTACAGCAAGAGAGAAACACAAGCCACATGTAAAGCCAGGCACCTACAACAATAGACTGTTTAACTGCAACTTTTTAAAACCCAGGAGAACAACCCGGACAGACATATTTCTAATTTTTCTCACCCTTTAAAAATTTACATTTATTTATTTAATGTGTGTAGTAAAGGTGTGAGCACCAGGGCATGTGTGTGTTGGTCAGAGGACAGCTTGCAGGAGTCAGTTCTCTCTTTTCATTCTATGAGACTCTAGTATTGAACTCAGGTCACCGAGCTTGGTAGTAAATGCCTTTACCCATGGAGCCATCTCCTTGACCTATTTTCCAGTTCTGAAAGACAACTACTCCAATCCATATTACATTTAATAAAGATATTTGTTATAATTAAAGGAGAAATAAAGTCTCCATGGTAAAACCAGACTAAAGGAATTTATGACCCTAAGCTAGATCTACAAAAAATACTTGAAGGAGTCTTCAAACCAACCAACCAACCACAAACCCAACCCATCTATGTAGTGCTAGAAGTCTTAACGCAGAGACGAGGAAAGCAAGTGATAGGGATAAATACAGGAAAGGAAAATGTTAGAGTATCTATTTGATAACATGACGCTATATATGAGCACCTAAAGTCCCACTAGAAAACACTAAGAGCTAATAAACCTTTTAGCAAAGTGGCAGGATATAAAATCAATACACATAGCTATTAGCTTTCCTATATAATAATGACAAACTGAAAAACAAATCAGAGAAACAATCAAATTCACAACAGCCTACACTGGTTAGATTTTTTTGTTGTTTTTGGGGGGTGATTTTGTTGTTTGTTTTTCAAAATAACATAAGCTAAGGTTATCTAGAAAGGGAAAACCTCAACTGAGAAAATGCCTCCAATGGATTGGCTGTAGATGAGGCTGTAAAGCATTTTCCTGATTAATAATTGATGTGGGAAGGTCCAACCCAGGTTGGGCTGTTCCATCCCTCTGAAGTGGTCCAGTAGTGTAAGAAACCAGGCTGTGCAAACAGGTAAGCAGCCGTGCTCCACGGTCTGAGTTCCTGATCCCACTTCCCTTCATGATGAACTGGAAAAGCTGTAAAGTAAAACAAATCCTTTCTTCTACAAGTTGCCTTGGTAGTGTCACAGTAACAGTCTAAAAGCCAAGCAAACAAAGCAAAACAAAAATAACTTTGGAATAAACCTAAGCAAGGATATAGAAGGCCTCTACAATGAAAACACTGTAAAACACTGAAGAAAGAAATTTGTAAAACACTGAAGAAAGAAATTGAGGAAAACAGAAGATGGAAGGACCTACCACACTCATAGATTTGAAGACTCATTGTAAACATTACTGTCTTACCAAAAGCAATCTACAGATTAAAGTAATCCCCATCAAACATCCCAGTGACTTTCTTCATAGAAACAGAAAAAAAAATTCTTAAAATTTATTGTCAACCCCTAATGAAGGAGACTTGTCATACAGAGACCATGACATAAAACTACAACCAATCAAATTCAGAGTTGTAAGGCCCATACCCAATGAATATATTTACAAATCACTCTTGAATTTAAAGTTTTGGGAACATTGTGGAAGAAGAGGCAGAAAGATTTTAAGAGCCACAGGATCTTGCTGTGGTATTGTGTCTTCCAGTAATGCCAGAAGCTGCACCCATAAAGCCTCACTAATGTGACTGTCTAAACATGCACTGAGTGAGGACACAAAGGCATATTAAAGATGCTGGGAGTGGGGACAGAGGGGAAGGACTCAAGGCCTCAACCCTACACAAAGAACTACAGGCAACTAGGGAATCCTGGGAGTGGGAGGAATAAGTCTTCCCCAGGGAAATACATACCAACTGGTTGTCCAATATCAAATGGTCAGCCCTGAAAACATACATATGTGTAACATTATATAGACTGGGCAATATAGCTGGGAATATATGTAATACATATACATATTTGCATGTAGAAATTAAAGGAAAGAGGCCGTGAATTTGACAGAAAGCAATGAGTATATGGGAGAGTTTGGAGGGAAAAAAGAGAGGGAAGAAATATATAATCTCAAAAATAAAAGGAAAAATAATTATTTTCAGGCATTCGGAAGACAGAGAGGTGCATCTCTGTGTTCAAGGACACATGTGTAACAAGGGTTACATATACAGACTTAGTCTTTAAAACAAATAGACAAAAATTAATAATTTAAAAAAATCTATTTGAACACATACATGAATCCAGATACCCAAAACAATTCTTCTAAGTATAAAAAATTAATACTGGAAGTATCACTATACTTGATTTCAAATTATACTACAAAAACAGTAATAACAGCATAATATTAGCCAAAACAAACACACATACACAATGCACACACACACACACACACAAACACACAAGAGAATACAATAGAGGACTTAGCTATAAACCCACACAGTTTCTCTGTATAGCCCTGGCTGTCCTGGAACTCACTCTGTAGACCAGGCTGGCCTCAAACTCAGAAATCCGCCTGCCTCTGCCTCCCAAGTGCTGGGATTAAAGGTGTGCGCCACCACGCCCGGCTTCAGAGCCTTGTTTTCTACTGCTCATATCACAACTCCAAGGAAATGGAACCAGCCGACATGTCCGTCAAGTGAGGAATGGATAGTGAAAATGGAGTATGTATATACAATGGCATATATTCAGCTATAAATATGCAATTATATATTCAGCTAAAAATATGCAATCATGAAATCTGGAGGCAAGTGAATGGAACTAGAAAATAGTATACTGAGTGGAATATCTCAGGTTCAGAAAGAAAAACACTGTATGTCTCTCTCATATATGGAACCTAGCTTCCCTAACATATGCACACTTATGTGAGAGCAAGTACTTACAGAACCCAGGAAAACTAGAAAGGGGACCATCAGAAGATTCCAGAGATTCCCTCTGAAGGGGAGTAAGTAAAATGTATTCAATACAAGTAAAAACACAAGAGAAATCCTAGAGTGGAAAGGGTTAAGTGGAGAGGAGATGAAGGGAGATGAGGGAGGAGAGAGAGCAGGAGATGGTAGTCAACCGAAATACATGAAAAAGCCTCAAGGAAATCTGATCCATAATGAGCTGATCACACACACACACACACACACACACACACACACACACACACACACAAAATTTAATGAGGCTGAAGATAGTTGAGAGCTTGCTGATCTTGTACCAGACTAGAATTTAGTTCCCAGTGCTGGCATAAGGTGGCTCACAACTACTTATAACTCCAGTGCAGGAGATCCAATGCCCTCTTCTATCCTCTGTGACTACTAACACACATGCACATGTGCACGCATATGCAAGCACAAGTATTCACATTCACACAGATAAAATAAATCTTTTTAAAAATTTAAAGGAATTTCAATGGAGGTGCCTATCCTGTGTTGAGTGGATAAATATGTTCCCAGAAACCACGGATCATTAAATAAAAATCCCAGTGCCAGAGATAGGCTACCTTTTGACAAGTTGCTTGTCAAGGAGGCTCCTGAAACCCCTCTCCCCCCAAATAGTAAAAGTTATTGCTACTATTGGTAGCTGCCCACTAGAACCAGATGGCAAGCCCTTATAGCCAAAGATGTAATTAGCTTTGAACACAAGACATACAGAAATCAAGCTGGAACTGGGCTGGAAAGCTTTCCCCCTGCTAGGTAGCCTTCAGTGCTAGAAGCAGCTATGCAGGCTGCTAGGAAAGCACTGTCACCAACAGTCTTCCCGAGTGGTGGACCCTGTACAGTAAAACTGACTGGCCAGGCAAGCTGAGATCACTGATACAACAGTGGCAAGTCTGTTATCACTTTATTAAGAATTGTGGGGCTAGAGATATGGCTTAGCAGTTAAGAGCACTGCTGCTTTTCTAGAAGACCTGGGTTCAATTCCTTGAGCCCACGTGGCAGCAAACAACTGTCTATAACTCCTGTCCCAGGGAATCCAACACCAAAACAAAACAAAACAAACTGTGCCAAGCTGGGCATGTGTGATGGTGCATGCCTTTAATCGCAGCACTAGGGTGGCAGGGGCAAGAAGATCTTGAATTCGAGGCCAGCCTGGTCTATAAAAGTCCAGGAGAACCAGGGGTTACACACAGAAACCATGTTTCAAAAAACCAAAATAAAATAAAATAATAATATAGAATAGTGTTATATGAATAACAGACCACTTTAGATTGGACTTAACACACACTCCACAGGAAGGACTTCACATCTGGTACTGTCAGCTAGGTCAAAAGCCTGTGGCTAGGTCTCAGCAGGGAAGCTGTTTTTGTTGTTTTGCTAAAAGGACGTGATGTGCCAGTCAGTATTACCCTTTAAACAACTGTTTGTGTCTACAGGTTAGTGCTGCTGTCAGTTCTACCCAGAGAAGCTGCCTTTTTGCCATGGTCAGTCAGGTATAGTACTCATCCATAATCCTGTCACTTAGGAGGTGGGAAACAAGAGGATCAGAAGTTCAAAATCATCCTTGGCTACATAGATCAAGACCAGCATGGGACATAGGAGACTAGTCTTACACACTGGATCCATTCCATGCCACATCATGCCACCAGCAAAGCAAATGTCTACCAAAACATCCTCAAAAAGAAGTTGAGAAGCATAAGCACTGCAGAAGGCTTATTACATTAGGTGGTCCTTGACCCTTGTCACTGAAATATAGACCAGAAGATTAAAAACCTATGCATTTGTGGAAAGTAAGGGATCTGAGGAATAGGCTTCACATAGGCATAAGCTCACAAAAAAACATTTTAGACAGTAACTTTAAATGATAAAATGAAGAACACAAATGCCTAACAGTTTCTCATAAAACAAGCTCCAGTGACAGTTTTACTCATAAAACCTATTAAACTAATCTCTAGGTTTTATCACAATGGAATATTACTAAATCAAGGCCAAAGTAGCCAGAAATCTTGAAGGAGCCGTGGCAGTGTCTTCTATCTCACAGGACCATGACAGACCAAGAGGATAGACTGGTGAGGCTGCACTGACTGGGCCAAGCAGCTGTTGCTATCTATGTCCTATGGACTCATCACTAAGAGGCCACCACTTAGGCGCTGTGCAGCCCTGGAAGAGGCAGTCCAGGAGCACACATCTGTGGCTTCTACACTGAGCTGAGAACAACTGGGGAGGAAAGGGGAAGGGGTGGGACTGAGAACATGAAAGAGACAGACATCCTTTTCTTTGTTTTTCCTTTTCTGAGTCTTTGGTTTTTAGTAGTGACAATGGGGGCTGAGTGATCTATGATTTTCCTGATGTACTGTCCCTTGGGAAAGCTAAATTTGAGCTAAAAATGAGTTTGAACGATTTATAGTTAAACTATCAGTAGAAAAACTCTGACAACTAGAAATCTTAGGACAAGGAGGAATAGTCATCAGCCTTATGTAACTTTGATGTTAGTAATACAACAGTGTACCATGAAACACAGACCACAGAGATGACAAGACACTAGCAACAAATTCAGGGTTTTGCATGACTACCAGATCAACATCAGAAAAAAAATGATTTGTCCTTAGTAGTAAGAATATAGGTACCTGAGTAGTAAGATCAACTTCAAAAGTGATGAGCTATGCTCTGAAACTACTTAATGAGAAAAAAACAGCCTTACGTATCATTTTTAATCCACCTTGCAGTATGATTTGAAGATAGCTTCCACAATCCTTACGTATCATTTTTAATCCACCTTGCAGTATGATTTGAAGATAGCTTCCACAATGTGACTCATGATTGTTTAACACACAAAGGCAAGTACAGAAATGTCTCAGAGGTTTTTATGATTGGTTCAAAGGAAGATGCAAATGTTACCACAGCACTTTCTAGAACAGTAGGATGATCCTAATTGTCTCTTACCCTTATTATGAAAAGCCCAATTACTCTAACAATCATACATTTCTATTATAAAATAAAGTCTTCAACACAAACATACTCAGCGTGCTTATAACTAGCTAACACCAGAGTAGTCCATTAGTATAGAGAATTTAACCAGGGAATATTAAAACACTTATAAACTATCATCCAAAACTTCACTGCATATGATTCAAAGCAACTTACCTTGCAGTTTCTTCAACACAGCAACCTCCATCTTCAGAACCTGCTTTGGCTGCTGAGCTGACTCCACCTTCAGAGCCACATTCTCTCTGGTGAGCATGTCCAAGGCATCGTAAATTTCTCCAAAACCCCCACCCCCAATCTTTCTTAACTGCACAGAAAACAAAACAAAAACACACTCAAAATTATGCAAAGATTCTAACTGGAAGCCAATTCATCTTTTAAATGTAGAAAACATGTAATTTTACTCCATTCCTACTTTATGATAAATGATTTCAATATTGTTAAGTCATTTATACAGCAAGAAAAACACAATTGGAAACATACAGAAGATAATATTAACACTGTCCTACAGATTTGTCTACAGAAAGCAACGAAATTATTTCAGTGATAAATAATTATTAAAGATCCACAGCTAGCATCAAAACTGTCACAAAAGCACAGTGTTTAAGTAGTCACTTGCAGCCTTTTTAAACAATGAAATATTTTTGGTGTTTAAAATCTTATATAGAATCAATCTAGTCTAAGGGTAAAGAGGGAGGGAGGTTGGGATGAGCAGCCAAAATCTTTCACTCCCATCTCTGTAGCAGGACTAACAGGATCCACAAAAGCAAAGAGGGGTTCTACAATCTCTCAGAGAACATTGCTATCCATCTACACTTCAAAATAAGCTGTAATCAACATAATGCTTTCATCAACACCTTAAATGTTAGCTTTATTGGAGAACATCAGAATACTGGAGTATCATAAATAGGTTCTGAAATCTAAGCACAATTAGACCTGAAAAGGGCTCTGAAATTCTGAGGTGAGTAATATGCAAGTAGTGGTAAGTAAGATGTGCCAAGAAACCAGTCTTCCACTTCCTAAAGCTATGTCTTCTTATAATATAAGCAAACCTTAAGAATGTGATGTAATGTATGAAATTATCACCAAAGGCATGAGGCCCAAGAGCCTGAGCCTTCCAAGAGGCTCATGCTCCTGTCATGCCCCACTTCCTTCTCCACTAGCATTTTCACTGAGTACTCCATCTATGCTCTATCTCTCTGTCCCTTTCTTCCTGTGCTACAAGGGATCACACCCATAGCCCTAATCACTACACAACTGAAGTACATACCCTTTAGGCCAATTTATCATCTGAATTTTTATGAAAATTATTTGTTTATCTTTCTAATTAGCAAATTTATCAAGCCATACCTTGGATTATCACAGTCTCTTAGATCATGTTGAGTAACTTTTTGGTTCTGTTTTGGAGAAAAGATCTCTATGATGTAGCCTTGGCTGTTTTGGAACAGTGTAGACCAGGCTGGCTAAAATGGCATTCAGCATCATGCTGGGATTAAGAATTGGCTGGCTGGCCTGCCTCTGTGACCTTGAACTCCTGATACACCTGTCTGTACCTCTAAGAGTGAAGACTATAGGAATGTGCAGCATATCCAGCTTCATGTTTGCTTAACTCTCCACTGCCAATGTCCTGCCTCACCACACACAAGGCTTCTTCAAAGAGGCCACTTAACTTATTTCTTTACGCAGTGCTTAGCAAAGTCCTAACTTTATAATCAGAGCCTAATTACAGGGTTTGCTTTGCATGCTTAGACCACAGCTATTTTACATTTGTTTGGTGATGAGAGGGCAGTAAGATAAGGAACTACAGGGTGAGAGCAGAATGGAAACAGGTTCCAGAACTATACAGTCAAATGTGTCATTCCTTGTGGGGCTCTAGCTGCTACTTGTGATTCTTTGTATGTTGTCCACGAAATAAAACCTAATGCAAACTTAAAAACTAAGCTGTGCTGAAAGACGAGGCTGGGAGGCTCACCTAAGCCCAGGTATTCAGAGACAAATAGGACAACATTAGAATGCTTCAAAGCAAACAGACAAAACACAATAAGCACTAAGGGTATGTTTTTGAAATTTTGATTGATAGCTTATTATTTGCTGACACAAAAGAATTTTAAGTAAATGACAGAATTTCTTTTTTAAAAAATCTATGTTGAGTCTTTAGTCTATTCCTATTATGTCATTTGAACAATAGTAGAATAATAATTTGTTTAACCTTGACAAAGCTCTAAGATATCTTCATTTGTTCTGAGACATAAACTAACTCACAGGTAATATAGTATGCTGAGGGCACATACATTAAAGACAGCAACTAAAGTATCTCATCTGTACCTCATTCTTTAATACGAGGTGCAGAAGACTTTTTGTATTGCACAAGGAAATATAACCTTGACACTCCCTTGTCAAGAAGCAGAGTCTGGGGCTATAAGTCAATGGTAGAGAACTTCTTGTCTAGGACATATATACAAATCACTGGGTTCAATCTTCAGCACTGGCAAAAATTAAAAATAAACTTGAAGGCATAGAATCTGGTTTCCCACTTCTCTAAATATGACTTAAAAACAGACGCCATGCCTGTTCTGAAGAGAGCCCTAAACCAGCTTGTTAGCTTTTAATTCCTATCTCCAAAAAAGCAAATCGGGGCTGGAGAGATGGCTCAGTGGTTAAGAGCACCGACTGCTCTTCCAAAGGTCCTGAGATCAAATCCCAGCAACCACATGGTGGCTCACAACCATCTGTAATAAGATCTGACGCCCTCTTCTGGGGTGTCTCAAGACAGCTACATTGTAGTTATATATAATAATAAATCTTAAAAAAAAAAAAAAAAAGTCTTTAAAAAAAATAAAAAAAAAAAGCAAATCAAACATAGAACATGTGTTTATATCTTTGGAAGTCATACACACAGGAGATTCCCTAGAAAAATGAACTACCAGATTGGAAAAATGAGAGCACTAGCAAATCCAAGGCATCAGAACATTTCTAATCTTGGGCTGTGAGGGTGGTTTGTTGGTTTGTTTGTTTGTTTGTTTGTTTGTTTTAAGAAAGTGTCTCACTATGTAACTCAGGCTAGTCTTTTTGGTTTTTTTTTTTTTTTTTTTTTTGAGACAGGATCTCTCTGTATAGCCCTGGTTGTCCTGGAGCTCCCGATGTACACCAGGCTGGCCTCTAACTCACTGACATCTGCCTGCTCTGCTTCCCCAATGCTGGGATTAAAGGCATGTACCACCATACCTGGCTCAGGCTGGTCTTGAACTTTCAATACTCCTTCCCCAGGCTCCTGAGTGCTGATATTACTAGCCAGTGTCACCTCACCAAGCTGCCACTTTATTTATAATCAATTTCTATCACAGTACTTAATATAATGCTCTCATCAAAATGATACACCTGACTTTTGTAAACAATTATCACCTGTTAGAATCTTCCTGCATGATAATGAAATGATTCTTTTTTTATATTAGGTCAAGAAAAATTTCCAAGCTTACTGATCTAACTAATCAGTAACATTTTTTATTAGAAAAAAAAAAAAGGTGACAATGAATGTAACTCAGTGTCAAAATATGTACTTTCCAATACTTTGAGGCCCTCAGTTCAAACCCTAGCACTACAAAAAAAAAAAAAAAAAAGTTGCTACAAGGCCAGCAAGATGATTACTGGGTAAAGGCACCTGCCGCTAAGTCTGAGGATCTGTTCCATGTCTGGATCCCACATGGAAAGGGAGAGCTGAGTTCCACAAGATGTCCTCTGAACTTCCACAGGTGCACTGTCACACCTAACTCCTTATACATACACACAGATAAGTATAATGTAATAAAAATATTTTAGAACCACTGACAGATTTTCTTTTCCTTAAAGAGTCTCTATTTTCTTAATAGATTTAAGGAAACACTAAAACAGAGTTAAAACATATAAAACAAAACTTTAGTTTACAAAAGACTGAATAAAAATAAAGATGTAATTATTCAAAACAAAAAATAGGTCCTTTAAATAAGTAGTCAGTGAGAGGATATATTCCAGGTCTAGGACAAGAAAGCCATTAAAAGGCCATTAGGGAGAGGCAGGAGTATCTATGTTGCCTAGCCAGTGCTGCCTTGGGCTCCATCTCTAAGCACTAGAGGACTGCTAGGATGTCAGTGTGTACCTATAACTCCAGAATATGAAAGGCTGAAGCTAAGACAGCAGGACTGAGCTAAAAGCCAGCTGGGCTACACAGAGATCTTATTCCAAAAAAGCAAACATTGACATAAAATAAAACAAAATTAAAGGTCTATTAGAATCTGTGATGTTTGAATGAGAAGGCCCAATAGGTTCATATATTTGAATACTTGATCTCCAGTTGGAAGAAATGTTTGGGAAGGATTAGGAGGTATGGTCTTGCTGAAGGTATGCCACAGGGGCAGGCTTTGAGACTTCAAAAGTATGCCATCATTCCCAAGTTCAAGACATGAGCCCTCGGGGCTGGTGAGATGGCTCAGTGGGTAAGAGCACCCAACTGCTCTTCCAAAGGTGCAGAGTTCAAATCCCAGCAACCACATAATGGCTCATAACCATCCGTAACAAGATCTGACGCCCTCTTCTGGAGTGTCTGTAGACAGCTATAGTGTACTTACATATAATAAATAAATAAATAAATAAATAAATAAAAAGGCATGAGCCCTCAGCTCTTAGAATGGTAATATATATTCTGTGCTATTCTATATTCTAAATATATAATTTGCTTTTTGAATTTACAGGATGTTATAGTTAAGAGAGGCCTGGAGTCTCTCAGAAGAGACACAGACTTTAAACTTTAAATTGGTGTGGAGACTATGAGATACTATGGGGACTTTTGAAGTTGGACTAAATGTATTTTTGCATAATGATAAACCACAAGCCTATGAGGGCCAGGGAGTGGAATGTGATGGTCTGAATGAGAATGCCCCACATAGGCTCATAGATTTGAATATCTGGTACCTAGTGGGTAGAAGTATTTGAGAAGAATTAAGAGGTATAGCCTTATTGAAGGAGGTACATCACTAGGAGTGGGCTCTGAGGTTTCAAAAGACTCATTCCATTCCCAGTGTGCTACTCTCTGCCTCCTGCTTACAAATCACATCAAGACGTGTGTTCCCAGCTGTTCCAACCACCATGCCTTTGCTTTACCATCATGGTTTCTAATCCTCTTAAACTAAGTCCAGTTAAATGCTTTCTTTTATAATTTATCAGAGTCATAGTATTTTATTTATCATAGGAACAGAAAAGTAACTAAGACAGAGGCTTCTTAATGGGTGTCGCCTTAATCAGATAAAAATCTGAAAGTCTGTAAGGACAACAACTACAAAGAACACATCAAATGGTGTGTCTGTGTGTGTTCACACATGCATGCACATGGGTGAATGCATGACAAGGTGCACAAGTAGTAATCAAAAGACAGCTTATGGGAGTCAGTGCTTTCCTTCCACCATGTGGAATCCTGAAATGAAACTCAGGTACTCAGGCCCGGAGGAAAGTGCCTCTATTAGCTGGCTCATTTCATTCTATTTACTTTTAGATTTATTTTTATATTTTACATGTATCAGTGTTTTGTCTGCATGTGTGTTTGTGTACCATGTGAGCATCTGATGCCCTCAAAGGTCAGAAGATAGCAGATAGTATCAGATCTCTAGACCTGGAGTTATAGATAGCTGTGAGCCACCTTGTCGGTGCTGGAAACTGAACCTGGGTCCTCTGCAAGAGCAACAAGTGCTGTTATCCACTGAACCACCTCTCCAACACCAGCTCCCTTGTAAGCTAGTTCCACTCTATAACCCAGGCTGACCTAGGACATACCAATAATCCACGCTAGGCTCAAACTCATGAATGATCCTCTTGCTTCAACCTCCTTAGTACTGGAACTACAGGCATAACATAATAGGCAATTCTGGGATAAAAATCACAATTTTTTCTTCTTTATCTACCACCCTCTTTTTCTAGACACCTCTCTGTGTCTCTTCTCTCTTCCCTTCCCTCCCTATACTCTTTCTCCACTCCAAAGGTGCCTAGCCAAGGCTGGCCTCTAATGCCCTATATAGCAGAATTGATCACCTTGAATTTGACCCTGCCATGACATGCAACTATACCATACAATTATGTGGTGCTGGGATCTAATCCAGAGCCTCATTGCTAAGTAAGTATTCTACCAACCACAATGCATTCCAAGCTCTCACAATTCAGTGAGCATACTAAACAGAAAAATCTTAGTGCTCATTTGGATATTAGAAAACTAAGAGAAAAATAGTCATTTATTTTGCTTTCTTAAATAAACTGTATCTCCAAGTAATCAAATAGTGAATGATAGTAAGTCTTTATAGATATACTTGTTAATAAGCAAAAGAATTATAGAATACCAATGACTTGCTATCTCTAATGAAGTAGTGAACCTAGGTAATGAACATCAATACATATGTCACAAAAAGATACATAATAATACATTATATAGGCCTATTGGTTAAAGTTCACAAAATAGTCATTAAAAAAAATTTCTAGGGGTATGTCTCATTGGTAGAATTGCCTAGATTATGCAAACAAAGCCTTGGTTCTAAATGCCTATATCATAAAACAAAGGAAAAACTCTGTAGATGGTTACATTAAAAAAATAAGTCTTTTTCTTTTAAAGATACATAATGATGTAAGAACAATTCAAAATATTCTAGGAGGAGAAACAAGATTAAACATCCTAACCAGAAACTGTATTGCCTAAGTCTAATTATGTACATGTTGAGGAAGAAAACAAGAAAAGGCAGGTCACTGTACTTTCAAACTCTTTAATTTGTTTTTTCCTCAAATATACTTTTATTTATAATATTAGCTACAGTAAGTCAGGAAAATTTGGAACTTTTGAAACAAGTCTAAGAACTAGAGCATGAACACAACAATCATAGGGATAAAAGTGGAAATGCCTGCTTTAGGCAGATAAGCAACACAGGTGTTACTCCTTTAAAATGTTTCTTTTCATTAGACTACCAAAGCTTCTTATCAAACATGCTTGTTAGCCTTCCGCCCTTCCCCTGCCTCTCTTGTCCTGTCTTCACTCTATACTTACCACTTTCCATCTTTCTTTGACCAGGATTCCAACACTGAGAATATCTGGCTGCTCTCCTCCTCCACTCATTGCAAAACCCTGATGAGGTAAAACAGCTACACAAGCATCTAGCTCCCAAGGGTGGATTCCATTTAACCTAAAACAAAAGAAACAGAAGCAACAGAGCTAATGAACACAGATAATATTCTAGCCTCAAGAAGTCTACTGATTCTATACATTATCATGTTGCTTCCTCAGAAAGATAGGGGACTCTACAACTACAGTGCAAAAACTCTGTAATTCACATGTGTGGGAAGCCACATAATGCCATTACAAGATGGCACTGGCTACCACTGGCCACCACCCGTGTACTTCGGGTAAACAACCAATGTGCNCAGGTGCAAATGGGTTTCACGCCAAGTCACAGCCCTTCCTGGGGCATGTAAATTAAGGACTGAAAGCAGAACCAATCAGACATGGCCACGCCAGTCCTAGGCCTATAAAAGCAGTATTAGCTCTAGGGCTTGGGGTCTTTCGCCACAGCAATCAAGCTCTCCCAATAAACGTGTGCAGAAGAATCCTGTTGTGTGGCGTCTTCCTTGCTGGTGAGGTGGGCATCCTCACACATGGTCTTTCCAGAACAGATGACCAGCCATCACAAAGACATAGTGCATATATTTACATAACTGAAATAGCAGAGTAAGCATGAGGGTGAAATGACAGTTGACCCATTAGGACCATTTTCCTGAGTACAAACATTACCAGAGAAAATGGCATGGTAGCCAATTTACAACATTTTATACAGTTTTGATCCTAGGGCCCCAAGCATGTTAGGCAGGGGCTTACCACTAAGCTATATCCTTAGCCTTTTTATTTTTTAAGACAGGCTCAAATTGTTCAGGCTCCTACGAACTCACTCTGTAAACCAAGATGGCTTTGATATTGTGGTTCTTCTGCTTAGCCTCCCAAGTAACTGTATATATCACAGCATCTGCTACCAGACCCAGAAACAGCTTACATGTAACAGGTTTAGCATACAATTTAACATCATTAAAGCTAATAACATTTAATATTTTGTTAAATACATTCACTCATTTTTCATGTGCGTGTGCATGTATGCGTGTACTGGTACATGCAAACGTAGAAGTCAGAGGAGAACTTATAAGAGTCAGTTCTGTTCTTTTACCATATAGGGTCTAGTAACTAAACAAGTTGTCAGGATTGGCAGCCAGCACCTTTTCCTTCTGAAAAATCTCACCTATATCTTACAAAATGCACTTCAAATGCATAAGAATCAACTAATTTACAAAGAAAAAGACTGTGACAAACCACTACAACAATAAATTTAAATTTTTAAAAAAGAAAAACAGCAAAAGAACAGTAGATCTAAGCCGGATGTGGTGGTGCACGCCTTTAATACCAGCACTCGGGAGGCAGAGGCAGGTGGATTTCTGAGTTTGAGGCCAGCCTGGTCTACTAAGTTCCAGGACAGACAGGGCTATACACAAAAACCCTGTCTCGAGAAAAAAAAAAAAAAAAAGAAAAAAAAAAAAAAAAAAACCAACAACAAAAAAAAGAACAGTAGATCTATGGAAAACAAAGAACAAAAAATACAGCCTAATAGACACAGAAACTATAATGTATCCCACAAACAGGAGAGAAAAACATCAAAGTGACTTTTTAACATGTTGTATGTGTGAAAGCCAGAAATCCACCCTGGATGTCATCCTCGGTGTACTGCCTTGTTTTATGTCAACCTGACACAAACTTGGAGTCATCAGAGAAGAGAGCCTCAACTGAGAAAATGCCTCCAAAAACTCCAGCTGTAGGCAAGCCTGTTGGGGATTTTCTTAATTTGTTGATTGGGGAGGACCGAGCCCACTGTGAATGGAGCCATCCCTGGGCTAATGGTCCTGGGTTCTATAAGAAAGCAGGCTGAGCTAGCCTTGGGAAGCAAGCTGGTAAGCAATATACTCCTCCATGGCCTCTGCATCAACTCCTGCCTCTAGGTTCCTGTTCTGCTTGAGTTCCTATCCTGCCTGCCTTTGATGATGAACTGTGAAGAGGAAACAATAAGCTGAGTAAAACCTTCCCTCCCCATGCTTTGGTCACGGTGTTTTATCACAGCAATAGCAACCCTAAGACACTCAGGAACATCACCTATGAGTCAGAGTCTCAGTGGTCTAGTGCTTACTGATGGATTTGGTTGGCTCTCCGCGCCCAGCAGTTTTATTCAGGTTTTGGATATTAAACAAGGATCCTGTGATTGAGAGGCAAGTACTCTACCAACTGAGCTGTCTTTTTTTGTTTGTTTGTTGTTGTTTTTGTTTTTTTGAGACAGGGTTTCTCTGTGTAGCCCTGGCTGTCCTGGAACTCACTCTGTAGACCAGGCTGGCCTTGAACTCAGAAATCCGCCTGCCTCTGCTTCCCGAGTGCTGGGCTTAAAGGCGTGCGCCACCATGCCTGGCTTTGAGCTGTCTTCTTAATCCAAATATTGTTAAGAGAAAAAAGCAAGATGAAGAAAAGGGTATGTTATGCTGTCTTTGTGTAAAATTACACTAATTGCTTTTATTTAAAAGAGTGAGAAAAGAAAAAAAAGGAAGTTAAGCCAAAAAGCAATGAAATGGTTCTTTGTAACAATAAGGAAAATTTTCAGTAAAGGGCCAGAAAGCAGATATTTTAGCCTTAACTGCCCATATAGTCTATCACAGCTACTCTAATCTACTAAGCCAGACAAAGGCCATCCTCGGCTACATATCAAGTTCAAGGATAGCCTAGGCTACATGAGTGTGAGTTAGGGAGAGGGAGAGGGAGAGGGAGAGGGAGAGAGAGAGAGAGAGAGAGAGAGAGAGAGAGAGAGAGAGAGAGAGAGAGTGAGATTCATTTCCTAGCACATGAGCAGCAGCTAACAATTAGTAAGTCCAGCTTTGGGGGATCTGATTCCCTCTTTTGGCCTCAAATAAAGGAAAGTGAAAACTTGAGATAATGAAGACCATATAGGTTTTCCAAAATACATTAAGTCTAGGACAATAAACCAACTTGACCTTTGAACCAGCAAGATAGCTCTGTAGTGACAGCCAAGCCTGGTGACATGAGTTTGATTCCTGGGGCCCATGATAGGAAGAGAAAACTGACTCCTGCAATTTGTCTGACCTCCATACAAGGGCAGTGGCACGCACAGGACACACAGACTTGCAGGAATGCACATTAGCCCCCCCCCATACCTTTAAAACTTTAACATCAGTTTCTAGCAACCCCTCTCATTCCCAACTGTAAACAATACCAACCTATGTCCCACTTCTCTTCTTAGCCAAGAGTGAGTCTCTTTCAATAGGCACTTGATCTTACCGGTTTTACAATTCTGAGGGAGAAAAAAAGATCCAGTTTGAGGTAAAAAGTTAATTAACAAACATACTTAGCACTGAACTGTTTTCTTCAAAATGCTTAAGAAGGCAAATATTATGTGTATTTTACTACAATAAAAAATAAAGTTTAAGTAGGGAGTGGTGGTACACACCCTTAATCCCTGAACTTGGAAGGCAGAGGCAATGAAATGTCAAGGTTATCCACACCTACAAATTGAGTTTGAGGCCAACACACACACACACACAGGGTTTTTCTCTGCGTAACCTTGGCTGTCCTGGAACTCACTCTGTATACCAGTCTGCAGACTGGCCTTGAACTTGAGATCTGCCTGCCTCTGCCACTGCAGTGCTGGGATCAAAGGTGTCCACTACCACCACCACCCAGCAATAAAGATACTTCTAAAACATCTCCCGATTACCTCAGTCTCCTGCTACTAATCATTTCCCTCCCTTGATGCTGAACTGGATCTAATTCTTGCCTCTAATTCAAAGAAAACAGCAAAAGATAATTCCTCTCTGTCTCTCCCTGTTTGCTTGCTACCCTGAAGCATCCACCCTATTATCCCATGGAAAGGACCACTTGGCCAGAAACAAAAGCAGCTTCTAGAATATCACACAGTTCTGGGAATAACAGGATAACAGGTATCAAAAGCTAGCAAGGAACTGTCCCATGAGTCTAACAATTCTCAAGTCACAGAACCTCCCATCACCAGCAGAGCAAACCTTTTTTTTTTTTTTTTGGTTTTTCCAGACAGTGTTTCTCTGTGTGTAGCCCTGGCTGACCTGGTACTCACTCTGTAGACCAGGCTGGCCTGGAACTCAGAAATTCGCCTGCCTCTGCCTCCCAAATGCTGGGATTAAAGGTGTGAGCCACCACACCAGGTGGGCAGAACAAACTTAAATCCTTCCCCTGCTTTACCCTGTGATGGCTTAAGTCTACCCTGACTAGAAGTTCCCACCGCTTGGGTTATACCCAAAATGCTGACGAATAGACACTGAGAGATAAATGTTTTAAAATCCCAGGTCCTGGCCGGGCAGTGGTGGCACACGCCTTTAATCCCAGCATTTGGGAGGCAGAGGCAGGCGGATTTCTGAGTTCAAGGCCAGCCTGGTCTACAAAGTGAGTTCCAGGACAGCCAGGGCTACACAGAGAAACCCTATAATTACACTGGACTCACCTTGACAGTCAAACCAATCCTCCTTTGTCAAAGGCTTTAAAGGTTTAAATTTAATCACAACTGCAAAATCCCTTCTGCTGCCTAAGGTATCTTATTTATAGGATTCATGGATTAGAATGTGAATATCTTGGAGGGTGAATTATTATTTGTCACAAAGACTAAACTAAAATATAAATGAAAAAAATTCCCATTATTGTTATTATTTTATTTACAGAATACTTAAAGTCTCTAATGCTTGAAAACAAGGCAAGAGAATTCACAAGAGTCTTTCAATATAAAGTTCAAGAAGAAACAAGCCTAACCTATGTTAAAGAAGATGCAAATATAGGTAGGAGTTTTACAAAGAAAAGCAAAGACATGATTATCACAAAAACTGGACACGTGTAGAGAAAAGAGGGTACATGAGATCAGGAACTGGCTTCTGAGATGCTGGCATGTTTTTAAACAATTAGGTTTGCAACTATCTTAAAACAACATATATTTATATATGAGATATTATTACTATCCCATAAAAAGAACATTAATAAATAATAGTTATATAAATCAGAGGCAAGGAAAGATAGACACAGAATGATGGGTGAGGGCATCCATCTATGCAACAGAAAATCAGTGAACCTGAAAGATGAATACAGACAGAAATCTAGGTTTAGAGTAGACAGTCTCAGAATCTCAGACAATTTATAGTGTCATTTATATATTTTAAAAATTGTTTCATTATTTTGTATGTATGTATGTATTTTGCATGCATTTATTATATCTGTATACCAGATGTGTGCAGTGCCCCTGGAGGCCAGAGATGGCATCAGATCCCCTGAAACTAGATTTACAAATGATGGTGAGCTATAATGTGGGTACTGGGAATTGAACACAGGTCCTCTAGAGAACAACCATGTTCTTAACTTCTGAGCCCTTGCTGTAGCCCCCAAATAGAATGAATTTTCTAATACATTAAATTTCTTGAGGGCAAGCCCTTTTAATTCATTCAGTTTTACTCATATTTGATTTTTTTAAGTCAAGGTATTTTTATTTAAAGATGCTATGTTAGTATGTAGTAGGAGTTTTGGTTTCTTTAAAGACTCAGTTATGTTACGTGAATACATTTTGGTTTTGTTTTTATTATTATTGTTTTTGTTATTATTATTTTATTTATTTACAATCAGGCTGTTGCCCCCTCCCACAGGTCCTCATCCCATTCCTCCTCCACCCTGTCACCCAGATGTTTATACCACCACCAGGCCTCCCCTCTCCCTGGGGCCTCAAGTCTCTCAAGGATTAGGCACATCTTCCCCCACTAAGGCCAGACCAGGCAGTCCTCTGCTATAGATGTCAGGTGCCTCAGATCAGCTCTGCTTCAGACCAGCTCATTTATGCTATCTGGTTGGTAGCTCAGTCTCTGGGAGCTCCTAGGGGTCTAGGTTAGTTGATTCTGCTGGTCTTCCTATGAGGTTGCCCTCCTCTTTAGCATCTTCCATCCTTTCCCTAATTCAACCATCAGGGTCCCCATCTTCAGTTCAATGGTTGTGTGTGAGTATCTGCATCTGTCTCAGTCAGCTGCTTATTGGGCTTCTGGGAGGGCAGCCAGGCTAGGCTCCTGTCTATAAGCACACCATAGCACCAGTAATAGTGTCAGACCTTGGTGCCTCCCATGAGATGCATCCCAAGTTTGGCCAGTCACTGGACCTCCTTTCCCTAAGTCTCTTCTCCATTTTTGTCTCTGCAGTTCAGTTCTTTTAAATAGGAACAATTCAGGGTCAGAAATGTTGACTGTGAGTTGGTAATCCCATCCCTCCATTTGAGGCCCTGTCTAGCTATTGGAGGTAGATTCTTCTTCAAGTTACTTCTCCCCAGTGTTGAGAATATTATCTAAGGTCACTTCAATTGAATCCTGAGAGAGTCTCTCACCTCCCAGGTCTCTGGTACTTTCTAGAGGGTCCTCCCACCTCCCACGCCCCAAGGCTGCATATTTCCATTCATTCTGCTGTCCCTATGGGCTTCCTTCCTGTTGCCCCCTCCCAATACATGATTATGTTCCCCCTTTCCCTTACCCTCCCCTCTCCCACCCAGATCCCTCCCTCTCTCTGCCTCCCATGATTATTTTCTTCTGCCTTCTAAGTAGGATTGAAAATAAGGGCCAATCCTCACTTGGGCCCATCTATTTGTTAACCTTCTTGAGTTCGGTGGATTGTATCCTGGGTATTCTGTACATTTTTGGCTAATAGTCACTTATTAGTGAGTACATACCATGCATATCCTTTTGGGTCTAGATTGCCTCAGTCAGGATGATATTTTCTAGTTCCATCCATTTGCCTGCAAAACTCATAATGTCCTATTCTAAATAGCTGAATAGTTTGAAAAAACCAAAAAAGAAAAAAAAAAGCTGAATAGTATTCCATTGTGTCAATGAACCACATTTTCTGTATCCATTCTTTGTTTGAGGGACATCTAGGTTGTTAACAGCTTCTGGCTATCACAAATAAGGCCATTATGAACATAGTAGAACACACGCCCCTGTGGTATGGTGGGGCATCTTTTGGATATATGCCCAAGAATGGTATAGCTGGGACTTCAGGTAGATGTTATTTTCAATTTCCTGAGGAACTACCAGATTGATTTCCAGAGTGGTTGTACCAGTTTGCAATTCCATCAGCAATAGAGTGTTCCTCTCTTTCTACATCCTCACCAGCATGTGCTGAGTGTTTGATCTTAGTCATTCTAGTTGGTGTACGGTGGAATCTCAGGGTCATTTTGATTTGCACTTCCCTGATCACTAAGGACTTTGAACATTTCTTTAAGTGCTTCTCAGCCATTTGAGATTCCTCTGTTGTGAATAATCTGTTAAGCTCTGTATCCCATTTTTTAATTGGGTTATTTGGTTTGGGGGAAGTTAGCTTCTTGAGTTCTTTACATATTAGCCCTCTATCAGATGTGGGGTTAGTGAAGATTTTTACTCAATCTGTAGGTTGCTGATTTGTCATATTGACTATGTTCTTTGCCTTACAGAAGCTTTCCAGTTTCATGAGGTCCCATTTATCAATTGTTGATCTTAGAGCACGCACGAGCCATTGGAGTTGTTTAGGAAACTTCCACCTGTGCCCACGATATCAAGGCTCTTTCCCACTTTCTCCTCTATTCAATTTAGTGTATCTGGTTTTATCTTGAGGTCCTTGATCCACTTTGACTTGAGCTTTCTTTTTTCCACTGTATGTTTTTGGCTTCTTTATCAAAGATCAAGTGTTCGTAAGTGTGTGGGTTTATTTCTGGGTCTTCAATTATTTTCCATTGATCTACCTGTCTGTCTCTGTATCAATACCATGAGGTTTTTATCACTATTGTTCCGTAGTACAGCTTGAGGTCAGGTATGGTGATTCTCCCAGAAGTTCTGTTATTGTTAAGAATTATTTTTGCAGCCGGGCATGGTGGCGCATGCCTTTAATCCCAGCACTCGGAAGGCAGAGGCAGGAGAATTTCTGAGTTTGAGGCCAGCCTGGTCTACAAAGTGAATTCCAGGACAGCCAGGGCTATATAGAGAAACCCTGTCTCGAAAAAAAACAAAAAAAAAAAATTATTTTCACTATCCTGGGATTTTTGTTTCATATGGATACGAAATTGAGAATTGCTCTTTTCATGTCTGTAAAGAATTGTGTTGGAATTTTGATGGGGATTCCATTAAATCTTTATATTGCTTTTGGTAGGATGGCCATTTTTACTATATTAATCCTACCAATCCATGAGCCTGGTAGATCTTTCCATCTTCTGAGGTCTTTGATTTCTTTCTTGGGAGACTTGAAGCTCTTATCATACAGACCTTTCACTTGTTTGATTAGTGTTACACCAAGATATTTTATATTATCTGTGACTGCCGTGAAGGGTGTTGCTTCCTTATTTACTTTCTCAGCCTGTTTATCATTTATATAAAGGAAGGCTACTGATTTGTTTGAGTAAGTTTTATACCCAGCCACTTTGCTGAAGTTGTTCATCAGCAGTAGAAGTTCTCTGGTAGAATTTTTGGGGTCACTTATATATCATCCACATATAATGAGTGATACCTTGACTTCCTCTTTTCTAATTTGTATCCCCCTGATCTCCTTTTGTTGT